>NC_062571.1:15889260-16203180 GCF_022837055.1 Prionailurus viverrinus
CTTAGGTCAAGAGGAGGAAGATGATGGCCATCTCATTGTACAAAAACGAGTAATGTGCTCTGTGTAACGTAGCACGCGTCGGTTTTATAGGCATTTTACTTACGTATTTTTTAAAGTTTATTTACTGTAAGAGAGACGGAGACAGCGTAAGTGGGGGAGGAGCAGACAGAGAGGGAGAGAGAGAGAGAGAGAGAGAGAGAGAGAGAGAGTCCCAAGCGGGCTCCACGCCATCAGTGCAGAGCCCGGCGTGGGGCTCAAACCCACGAAGCCATGAGATCGTGACCTGAGCTGAAACCGGGAGTCAGACGCTTCACCCACTGAGCCACCCAGGTGCCCCTACAGGCGTTTTAAAAAATGTTTTCCTGTTTATTGAATTTAAAGTTTATAAGTACGTGGATTTACATGTTTCTCATACATAGTTATTTCATTTGGACGCTTTAGAAAAATACAAAGAAGAAGGCTATAAAAGCTTGCATAAAGCCTGTCTGTAATAGGTAGCCACTGTCATAAGGCAGGGTTGTTTCTTCACAGTGCTTTTTTTTTTTTTAGTTTATTTATTTTGAGAGGGAGAAGAGAGTGGGGGAAGCAGAGAGAGAGAGAGAGAGAGAGAGGGAGAGAGAGAATCCCAAGCAGGCTCCACACTGTCAGCACAGAGCCCAACGTGGGGCTCAAGCCCACGAACCTGGAGGGAGATCATGACCTGAGCCAAAATCGAGTCGGATGCTTAACCGGCTGAGCCACCCTGGTGCCCTTCTTTGCAGTACTTTACGTATATGGTTTAAACATCAGGTTTTATTTTTGGATCCTTTCACATAAACCTGTGTTGTAAATTCCAACATCACACATACTCAAAGAAGTACTCAAAGTATGGGCTGCGTACCATATTCCATTGTATGATATTTACCATATGAGGCATAGTTAACCCCTCGCCACCGGCTGTTAACGACTGTTCCACGTTTTTCACTCTTGTAGATAGAGTGCATGTCTTGCTATCTAAGTGTTCCCCCACAGCTCTCATTTCTTGGGTAGATTTTTCAGATGTGGAAATACGGAGTCAAACGACTGTGTTTATTGGCATTCGGGGGGAGGTGCCGTCCGCAGCACATGAGGACATCCGCTCCCCAGACCCGCACCAGCACGGAGGGCATTGTGGATGCCCATGCATGTGGATAACTTGGATAACACTCTAGCCAGAAGGGCTGCCCTATCCTTTTAACTCATTTCTTCTGTTACTTATTATGCATGTGCGTATCGTGCCCCGCTCAGCTTCTTGAGGATTAGGATGCTCTGTCAGTCATCCTTACTGCTCCCCAGCAGTCCCCCAGCATCCAGTACGGTGCCGAGTAGAACTGAATGCGTTTATTTACTGGAGTAACAAAGGCTTTTTTGTATCAGATGATAAACCTCGTGAAGCTGTTCAGCGAAACTCAGTATCCTGTAATTCAAATAAACTTGAGAAGGATGGGAAGGTAGCTGTGAGCGTGTGATGAGTGAATGGTGTTTGTTGTGTGTTCCTTAAACATGGCTATTCCTGAAAAATAAAATACTAGACTGTTGTATGGGTTGGTGGGGTTTTCTTTTCCATACCCTTCATGCTCCGTCGAAAGGAAGCATCTTCAGGTTTGATGGCTTTGTGGTTTACTTGTTGCCTTTTTACAGAGAACGCATTGAGGGTAGACACTTTGTGTGTTCAGTTCAGTTTTCAATAGTATTGATTGATTGGAGTTTTGGGGGAGCAAGGTGAGGCAGACAGACCTTTGCTCTGCAAGAGTTTTCACTATGGATTCAGTGGAAAATAACGGAGGGAGTAGATTGGTTCTGAGAAACACAACAGGACAGCTCGCAAATAGTCTTTTCTGAAGGCTCTAGCCTACCAGGTTTTTCTTATCAAATGTTCCTGTTCCCTTCTTTGCGACCCCAGTGTCCCTAAACCTTTATTTAAAGAATAGAATAGATTATTTTCTGTGATTTTTTTTTAAGTGAGAATAACAGAAGAACAGTCTAAATCAGTTGGCACTAGGTTGAAATTCTGTTTTTCTTTTGTTGTGTTTTCCTATGACAGAAATGCCTCAGCTTAAATTATTAATCGGAACGTCTGATTTCCTACTGTGTCATCTGTAATTCAGGGGCCACATCGCTGAAAAAATGTATTAACTAATAACCTCCTGAGGGAAGGAGGTACAGGGCTGTCTCTTTTTATCTCTTTCTGATTTAAAAGATTTAATGGAAAACAGTCAATACCCACAGCTGTTCTCGTGTCTCCTTGGAAAAAAATTCCATGATCAAAATGTTCCATTTAACAAAATGGCTCTTTGTTTTTTTCTCCTTTGACATTAGCTGGCTGACTGGATAGGGGAAAAGCTTACTACCAAGAATTGATTCCTGGTTTTTATTGACACCCCGAAAGTTAAAAAGTGCCAAATAATCTCATTATAATTTAATAGCGTTCCCTTAAATAATTTCAAATGGAAGTTCTAGCTGGAAAGAGGGCAGCACCTGACCGGAGATTGTTTTGGGCATTTTCTTCACTTTCTAGAAGCTTCTGTTTGCCTCTGGGAGAATCAGCTTAACTACCGCAGGTCAGTTACTGCTTTGTGTCCCTGTTGTGGAGTGCACATAAATCAGCAGATACCACATTACGTTTTGTAAACAACGCTGTGTTCCTGGGGGATAGTTATGTATCTTACTCATTTCAATTGCTCAGTTTAAGTCCATCAGTTAATAAATATTTATTCATATGCACGTCAGTTTTGTGGGCTAATAATTCTAGAACTTTCCATGCAGGATACACGGGATAAGCGCTGTGCGTCTACGTTTCATTGAATCTTTCGAATAATCCTTTGAAATAGGTAAAAATCCTTCCCATTTTACAGGTGGGAAACTGAGGCTCGGGGAGAAGGTGTCACTTTGCCATGATCTCAGGTCGCACGCGGTAGATCCTGGGTATTTGCCGAGTGCCCGGTGCTGAGAGCCGAGGGGAGGTTAGTGACAAGTACGTAGGTCGTGTCCGTGGAGTGGTGCAATGTGTTGTAAGGATTATGGTAGCAAGGTAGAGGGAAGGAGAGTCTCGACAGTCTGTGGGTGGGGGAGGAAGCCTGCGCAGAGCCCTTTGCGTGAGAAAATGCAGGGCAGACATGGCGTGTGGAGCTCCAGCCGCTGAAGATGGGGCTGGGCAGCTCCTGGCGGACCTCATCCTACGTGACCTGTCTTACCTTAAGGCAGTCAGGCCTTACTGTGATGAAAATGGGAGACTGTTGAAGGATTTTATGCTAACCCGGGAAAAAGAAGAGAGCAGTTCGACCTGTGGCGGGGGCAGTTGAGACAGCAAGGTATGCACGGATTGGGAAACATCCGGAAGGTTGCAGACAGGCCTCGGGTTGGGTGTGGACTGTATAAACGCTGAGGATTGTCACCATTTAAGGAAGGCCAGTGGAGGATCCAGAGAGGAAACCAAGAAGAGAGAGAAGCAAGAATCACGGTGATCCGTGAATGTGTCGCGATGATACGTCGACTCAGTACTTTGGGGGACTTTGGTTCACGGCCATTTCAATGTAGATGGATGGATGTGAGTTCATCATGAGTGCCAACTCTAGAGGCCGGGGGTGCAAGCATGAACAAGTGGATCAGGACCCTACTCTGATGGAGTGCCCGGCCTCTTCACTTAGAAAGCCACACAAGGGGCCCCCGGGTGGCGCAGTTGAGCGTCTGACTTTTTTTTTTTTTTTTTTAATTTTTTGGGAACATTTATTTATTTTTGAGCGACAGAGTGAGACAGAGCATGAGTGGAGGAGGGGCAGAGAGAGGAGGGGGACACAGAATCCGAAGCAGACTCCAAGCTCCGGGCTGTCAGCACAGAGCCCAAGGCGGGGCTTGAACTCACAGACCGTGAGATCACGCCCTGAGCCGAAGTCGGACGTGTAAGCGACTGAGCCACCCAGGTGCCCTGAGTGTCTGACTCTTAATTTCAGCTCAGGTCATGATATCACGGTTTTGTGAGTTCAAGCCCCAAGTTGGGCTGTGCAGTGACAGCGTGGAGCCTGCTTGGGATAAATAAATAAACAAATAAATAAAAGGAAGGGAAAAAAAGTTACATGAGAGCAGAAACCTTTCATTTGTCCCTTTTACTCACCATGGATTATAACTCAGGATAGACTCAGGACATAGGGTTCTAGTGGAAGCCGAATCCTTTAGGCTTTTTACTGGGGTCTCTGTTTTACCCTGATGAAAAACTCCTTAACTACACCAAGGGGATCAGCTTTTGTGAGCACATCATGTGAGAGTTTTTCTAAATAACAGCACAGGATACTTCAAAAAATTGTCTAGCACCGATGTGAGCATTAGACCAGGAGAAGATTTTATGCTCCTCACAAATCTTAGGTTACCCCTTTGTCACAAAACCCCAAAGAGGAGAGAGACTTCTGCTCTTTTTAAAGTTTTCATGGCCCAGAATATTTATCTGTGGTTCCACCCCATTGTTTAGTTCAAGAAAAATACCTAAGAACTAATTTTCATGTCCCGATCTGCCAAAATCTTGGCAGTCAAAAGTCTGATGACTGAACTTCGGATATCCATTTATGACCATTATTAATAACAGCCCATTTATCACATTGTCTCATTTCCTGGAGTTTAGGGGTCTGCTCTGATAGGCATTTGAGTTCATGGATTGTTTCATAGCTGTATAGCCATAGCTTCACTCAATACCAGGCTGAAGGTACCTGAACTTGGCGATTTTATGGCGAACGCGTTTCAGACCTTAGTGCGAGCGCGCCTCAGCTCCTGTCCTGCCATCCTGGTCACAGGGAGGGTACAAGTGGGGACAGTGTGTCCCTCCATTTAGTCCCTGCCCAATTATACATGTTCATATTAGAGCTGATGGAATACGAGTATGAAAAATAGGCATTTTTTACAGTAGTTAGACTTTTATTATAAGTCTGCCATATAATTTTAACCGTTTTTTTCCTTGAATGAGGCTCATAATTTGTGTGTTTTGTGGTTTTCAATCCATTTGCTACAGCTGCAATCCTGATAAGTGGCTCAATTATAACTGTAATATTGGTCTTAAAGACTCACTGATGTCTCATGGAAAACTTTGAAAAACATCCTATCTAAAGACAATTATGCTTAAATATCACATTTTCTCCATTTCTCTGTTCTATCCTTTACAAATTATTGCCAAGACCATTAGCATGAGAACAGATTATGCCTTCAAGCTGTAAAATCCTTTGGTTTCTCCTTAAGTTGTGGGTTGCTGCCTTGCCCAGCTAGCCCCGTCCTCACCGGAGGCCACCCTCCCGCCCGTGAGGTCACACCGGTTCGCACGTGGATTTTTTTTTAAGTTGCCCACAGAGTGCGGCTGACAACTTCCCATTTTTAGTGGGGAACAAGAGCCGTAGACTTTGACGAAATGTAGGAATCGTTGGAAATGGTGAGGGAGGGGCAGTGCCCTTGACATCAGAGCTCAGCTCAAAGAAAGGAAGAAAAATGTAGAAATTTTAATTAGTGATGGTTCAGAGATGGGCTCTGTACCGTCTCTGGTCTTGGCACGTGGTCAGTTGTCCAGGTTTAGGGGGTTACCTGGAGAGATGGGCATCCATGCAGCTCAGCAGACCTCAGTGCAGATTATTAGTCCATTCTCTCCATTATGGCCTAAAGAGGGAACTAGATGACTTCCATTGTTTTTGATGTTCGGTTTTTTGTAGCCATACCAGGTTGGCAATGTGAGTTCATTTTGCCGTGGAGTAAGCAAAGTAGCATGTTTGAAGATACTCTTAAGTACTGTCTTCATTTACTAAGGCAAGAGGGGGCACATGACAATGGCAATGCCCGTAATATGCCCATAGAGGGGGGGGTCTGTTTTATTTTCCGCCTTCCTAATATCTGATGAAATAGCACTTCTGTCTTTCATGGAAAAAATACCATGGCCTTTTTTGCTTGAGAACTCTGCACTTGCCAGTTTAAAACTCTCATGCCAGGGGCGCCTGTGTGGCTCAGTCGGTTGAGCGTCTGACTTCAGCTCAGGTCATCATCTCGCAGCTCGTGAGTTCAAGCCCCGCGTCGGGCTCTGTGCTGACAGCTTGGAGCCTGAAGCCTGCTTCGGATTCTGTGTCTCCCTCTCTCTGCCCCTTCCCCGCTCATGCTTTGTCTCTGTCTCTCAAAGATGAATAAACATTAAAAAAATTTTTTTTTTTAACTCTCATATCAGTTTTTTACCATCTGTTAGAATGACCCAGTCATTCTAGGACCAGACAGGAGCAGACGCACCGCTGTGTAGTAAAAGTGACGTGGGGGCTCTTAGGTTCATATGGCTTTATTATGGCATGCTTTCCTTCCATACCGTTCGAAGACATTGTCTGTACCCACCTTGTGTGGCCAGTACAGTGGCAGGGGGTGGGAAGCTCTTTCCAGAGCAGACTAGCTGTTGACTCTTATGTTCAAGGTAACCTGTTCTGGGAAGGATCTGGGCCTGCCTTGGCACAAACAGTGGCCTGCAAGGAGCTAACAGCTCTCCATATTTATCTGAGTTTCTGTCATAAATGTTTCTGCAAAATTATTAAACTTTCATGATTGCGGTATATTCTGTAAGCGTAAGAACTCTCCATTTAAGTGCTAAACGCTTTATCTCATAAAAGGTTACTGTCTAACACAGGACTTTAGTAATTTATTCATTTATTTAATAATATTTATTGAATAGCTGCCACACGCTAGAAACCGTGCCCGGCGCGGCAGGTTAAGTGGTGAATGGAACAGACCCAGCCCTAGGGCCTTGAGGCGAGGAGGTTGAAGCAAGGCGGGGGAGGGGGGTGTCTGGGAAAGAGAGGACACCAAGGGAGCGTGTCGCAGAGACACCCAGTCAGGGATGAGAGTGATGAGGCTATCAGCTCGGCCCAGGCAGCTGGCGCTCCATTTCCAGGGACAGCTCAGATGCAGGGGTGGACAGGTTGAAGGCTGGGAAGGCACTCAGCATGTCTGGGCCACAGCACAGAGGACAGGGAGGGAGGACCCCGAGACAATGAGGCTGCAGCTTGAGCAGGACAGATCAGGAAAAGACTTGTCAGGCACAGTTTGGATTTTTATCTTAAGAAAGCTGGTAAGTCTTAAATGATTGTGCGCCAGGGGCTCACACGGAGGGACAGGTTCAGGAGTCGGCAGGTCCGTTAAGTGATGACAAAAGTCCAGTGAACTATTTATATTGGCTTTATTTTTCCCCTGAGAAGTAAGAAACTGCGGTATTTGCCGAGAGGTTGGGGCTGGAAGTGTGAAGAGATCAAGGTCTTTCCCACGGCAGCTGTGCAGATGGGGGAGGAAATGGGGCGGAGGGGTGGGGCGGGGAACAGGACTGAGCTGGATAATAGTCCCAGACTTTTCATATCAGCCTCCCAGACTCACTGGAAACCCGAAAGGACTTCATTTGAACACAGTTCTGTGCTTGGGGGATTGTATTTTCTTCGGTAGTGATGCGCACCTGTAATTATTGTGAGCTCTGTGCCTTGTGTGGGGGCCGATCACAGTCCCCTGATTTCTGCGGGCTCTTCTCTAAGATGCCATGCTTTTCCTGTCTCTTCTGCCATTGTGATGTCCAGCAACACCAGTCGGGCACGCCACCTTGCACTTGAGATTCACAGTGGGTGTGAGCACAGAGGCTATACAGATACTTGGTCAGTACAAAGAATAAATCTGGGGACAGATGTCTGCAGGACTTCTGTTACATTCACGTACGTGCCACTAAGAGTGCAAATTTCGGTCTTTCAAAAACTTAGCTCAGTGCTGCGGGCTAACAGGCAAAGGCGGAAAGTTAGAACTTGCAAACAACATAAAGATAATGAAAGATGACAGAAGGGCCTTCTGTGCCAGACATGCTGCTCCAGACGCCCAGCTCGTCAACCACGGCCCTGCAGGGCGAACACGATTCACTGGTGTAGGGCTGTTGTGTGTGTGTGCGCGTGCACACGCGTGCATGTCTGTGTCTCCCTCCCAGCCAGAGCCTCTCCGCTAGGTTCTGGATGATCCCAGAGGTCATTCCAGCTCACACTTTAGATTTTCATCCCCTCCATTGTTGTTGCTTTTTGCATTTCTCCCTGCGTAGAGCCTGTACCTTTCCTTGTTAATATCTGCTTTTCAAAGACCTTGATTTTAATTCTTCCCCATGTGCTGTAATACCGGTTTTAATTGCATGATGTTAATATTTCTAGCTTATCTCACTTGCAAACAAGTCCTGTGATTGTTCTGAGGGGTCTTACTTTTACCGCGGTAGTAAAAATAATTCGCCTGGGAATACTTTTTAAAAGAAGGTGCTGTGTGTCATAGTTTGTGTTTAGTCCTCTATTTAGTAGTCCTTGTAAAAGGAAGGCGCTGTCTAGGATTCTGTCAGTAGGTTGACTTTGGGGAGTTACGGCAAGCTGGAAAATGTGGCTGGAAGGATGAGGGGCCAGGAGGGGAGCTTCTGTAGCCCTGCTTCAACTTTAGTAATCAGCTACCAAGTCAGGAATTTTTTGGCTTTGAACACTTTGGGTTGTTAGCGGCGCACGTGACATGCGTTGAAAGGCGTATATTTACATGAGAGCGGGATCTTGCCCAAGAGGCGCCGGTCTCGATTCTGGATCCAAGTGCCAGAACTACACTTTCAATTCATTTCTTCATGGACCAGGCGATGTGCAACACAGTACGAAGTATTTTGGTTATTGAATTTGCTGTCTTCCGTCTTTCACTGAGTATAAATATGGTCTCTTAGAACCTTTAAAGTTGATCTGGACTACACAAAGACCTAACTCAAACGGAATAAACAAACAAACAAACAAACAAAAAACAAAACAAACAAAAAAAAACCCACTAGACCTGGTGCCAGGTCTAGGTGGGAGTCAAGACCTCTATCCTTAGGATTCCTTCTTTCCCTCCCGAGGCTCAGCCTCAGCGCGGTCACACCAGCTAGTGAGCCCCGCAGCTCCGTGTGTATGTTGCACCCCCTGAGCCCTGCCAAGAATCCTAGCCCCTTGCTTGGGGGGGGGGGGGGGGTCACTCACTCTTCCGGGCAGGGCAGGGCTGTCATTGGCTCATCCCTGGACCAATCCCTGAAGGCAGGAGAATGCAGCACTTTCATTGGTCAGATCTGTGTCACATGTCAGGGGTGGAGTTAGGCCCCCAGGATAAACTGATTTTAGAGGCAAGGTTCCCCAGCGGGATTCAGGAGAAGGAAAGGGAATAATAGATCCTAGCCAGGAGGAGCCACTAGCTGTCTGCTACGGCTAATGTTATCACACATCAAAAATTTAAAAACTGTAACTGAAGCAATGGTCTCAGAAGATTTCTTTGGGGAAGAGTTTTGTGTGCTCTCAGTTTGCTGTTCTTTTTTGCTTTCTGACCAGCGTAATACTAAAATTCAACACAAATTCATCTGTCTTTAATTGTTTTTATCTCTTCTGTTTAAAAATAATCTTGGGGTACCTGGGTGGCTCAGTTTGTTGAGCATCTAGCTTTGGCTCAGGACACGATCTCACAGCTTGTGGGTTTGAAACCCGCATCAGGCTCTATGCTGACAGCTCAGAGCCTGGAGCCTGCTTCGGATTCTGTGTCTCCCACTCTCTCTGTGCCTTCCCCACCTGCACACTCTCTCTCTCTCTCTCTCTCTCTCTCTCTCTCTCTCTCTCTCTCAAAAAATAAACATTAAAAAATTTTTAAATAACACAAAGTAAAAATAATCTAATTTTTTGCAGTGTATTGTCTTCCATTTCTATGGGAGATCTACGGGATAAAGATTTTGTATCTTTAAATTCTGTTACAAACAATGATACATTTAGAAATGTAAAAGGGTATAAATACTCAGAATAGACCGCTGACTCTTTTATGGTCTGTTTTTCTGGAAGTTATTATTCAGTGAATGTGTTGTCCTTGCTAGGTTTCTGTGTCTCACAAATCTCCCGGCAGATGGCTTAACCCCAGGGCTGCCCCCAGAAGTGTGGGGAGTGGGTTCCCCGTATGGGGAGGTGCTGGTTTGTTCAGCTTGAGGCGTGGTGGGCGTGGGCCAGAGTCCTACCTGCGCCCAAATCTTGAGTGCTTCCTGCTTTGACTGCCATGTGCTGTGTGAATATTGGTATTTTCAGCACGCGCCATGACATGGAAAAGAAAGACTGGGATACTTCCTAAATTTTTAAAATAGCGTTTGGTCTCATAAATGGGAGGATAAAGGAGTTTTAAAATGGTTAAGATGGCTCCTTGCATCTCCTGGGTACACTGGTCATATTTTTATGTAGCGATTGGTTACGTTTCTGTTGTCTTCAGCAAGAATCAGCCTTTATATTTTCCATTCTCGGATCAGTTTGGGGAATTTGTGGTTTGCCAGGAAATCATTAGTTTCCTCTGTGTTCAAAGTTGTTGCTTTACAGTTGCTTGTGGTATAATTCTTCTTATGCTTAATATTTATTTTAATCTCCTGTATATGTGGTCATGTTTCCTTTCCCATGTCCAGACTTGTATAATATTGTTCTTTCTCTCTTTGCCTTTTTCAGGCTTTGGAAGGAGTAGATCTGTTTTCTTGCTCTTTTTTAAAAAAAACTACCGTTTGGATTTGTCCCTTTTCTACCTTGTTTTTCCCTCATTCCATTAATTTCAGCTTTTATCTTTATTCATTCCTTCTTTCCTGGTTTCTTTGAGGGCATTTTGTTCTAAAATTTTAAGGTGGTGGTGCTTAGCTGCTGATTATATTTTTTCAAAGTACAGTGTGGTGGTTTCGGTGGGCATGGTTCTTCCTTCTTTATACACAATTAATTAGTATGTAATTAATAGTATATACTTGCAAATGAGTGTCATATGAATGTCTGTTGAGAATTCACATATCTCTGTACCAGCCGTTAGAAATCATTTGTAAGCCTTCAAATTCATTGGGTTGTATAAGCAGCAGAATCGTCAATAGAATTTAGAGATCATGTAGAAGCCGGTCTAGTAAATCAAATACCATTTCAGCAGCGAGACTGTAGGCAACAAGTTGTTTTCTTTCATATCTCAGTTGTCATTTTTTTCAGTTTCCAGGAAAGCATTCTGTAATAGCCTAAATTGTACAGGAAATAACTGTCATTCAGAATCGCCCGTGATCCTTTGAAACACAATAAAAAATTCCAAGTGAAATAGAGAAGATGCAGGCCTGTCTCTTCTCTTTCTGAGAACCACGGACAGACACCAGTCTGTTTGGTTCACCGAAGCATCTGATTGTTCGTTCTCCCTTTGTTGGCCACAGCCTAAAACATCATTCTGTTTCCTCAGTCATGAAGTTGCCCTGCGAATAGACAGCATCTTATCATTCCCAGTCCCATTTTTCCCCCCCAATGAGGGGAAGGCAAGTTGCCATGATAAGAAAATATCAGGTATTCCAAAAGACTACCACATGTTATCTCAAAGCCACTAAGAACCCATCGGAGGGGCACCTGGCTGGTTCTGTCGGTGGAGCATGTGACCCTTGATCTCAGGGTGGCGAGTTCAAGCTCCACTTTGGTGTAGAGATTACTTAAGAAAAAAGAACCCATTGGAAAGAGTTCTAATACTGCTCAGCTGTTTGGAATTTTAATATTTTCTAACAAATATTTGCGGTTTTTTTTTCGTGCTTTGATGAGGATGGAGGGAAATCAGCAATATTATACCTTCATCACCATCATTATTTTCAGAAGAATTAGAGCCATTCATACATTCTTATGCCAACAAGGAAGGCTTCCATCCATTGGGGACATAATGATACCTGGATGATATTTTTGTCTAAATAGAGATGGAATACATTGAAACGGTGATTTGTAATTAAAAATAAAAGTTGATTAAAATTCAAGTGTCAGGGCACCTGGTTGGCTCAGTCGGTTAAGCATCTGACTTCGACTCAGGTCCTGATCTCACAGTTTGTGGGTCCGAGCCCCGTGTCAGTCTCTGCGCTAACAGCTCGGAGCCTGGAGCTTGCTTCGGATTCTGTGTCTCCTGTCTGCCTCTGCCCCTCCCTGCTTATGCTCACACTCTCTCTCAAAAATAAATGAATAAACTTAAAAAAAAACGTCAAGTTTCTCTTAACCACAAAGGTGCACAAAGGTATGTTGTATCTCTGTGATTTTATTTTACCCTGCACATTTATCAGATTGCCAGTGGCATAATAAACTAGAAAGTTAACACTCGTGGGATGCCCGGGTGGCTCAGTTGGCTAAGTGGCCGACCTCGGCTCGGGTCTTAATCACACGGCTGTGTGTTTGAGCCCCGCTTCGGGCCCTGTGCTGACAGCCCAGAGCTTGGAGTCTGCTTTGGATCTGTGTCTCCCTCTCTCGCTGCCCCCACCCCCCCCCCGCCCCACTCATGTTTTGTCTCTCTCACAAATAAATAAACATTAAAAAAAAAAGAAACACTCGTTCGGATAGTCAGTTCTTTTTTTTTTTTTTTTTAATGTTTTTTATTGATTTTTTGAGACAGAGACAGAGAGAGACAGAGCATGAACAGGGAAGGGGCAGGGAGAGAGGGAGACACAGAATCCGAAGCAGGCTCCGGGCTCCGAGCTGTCAGCACGGGGCCCGACGCGGGGCTCGAGCTCACAGACCGCGAGATCATGACCTGAGCGGGAGTCGGATGCTCAACCGACTGAGCCACCCAGGCGCCCCTGGATAGCCAGTTCTTAAAGGCTCCCTCCCACTTCACCAGGAATCTCGGCGGGGTCTTATTCGATTGCAAGACCGCAGTCTAAAAATACATTGAGAACGCCTGGTATTGATCCTTGTGCTGCTGGACATTTTGAGTTTACATGTTTTGAAAGGAAGTATAATGATACTCAAAAAATTACGTGGCCATTGTGTTACTCTTGATAACTAATGGAAATGTTTTGTCTACCTCATTTAAGCCAGGCCACATTAACAGATAATGTTGGTACAGAGATGAAGGGCGTGTTGCTGGCTGAGAGGAGCTTGAAGTTAGCTGGTGGAGGAGACTGGTCGATACACCAGCCAGGAGGAGTATAAAGAGATCTGTTCCCATTAGTGTAGACACGGGTGCTGTGGGAACACAAAGGAAGCACCCTTTGGCAGATGTGGGCTGAGGCAAAGTTTCTCGGAAGGGGTACTGCTCGATTCTGCATATAAGTGCCAGCCAGCCAAGTAGTGCGAGAAGGCAGAATGTTCCAGAGAGAAGGAGCAGTGTGAGCAACAGAGACTTGAAACTTCATGACCGTTTGGGGGAACTGGGGATGGGCAGAAATTGGAGAGAAGGATCGATAAGAAACCCTATGTAGAACGCATTGAACTTGAGCGACAAAAATTGCTAATGGCTGTTTTCTGTGTTTTAATTCAGGTGAAGGAAATACTCCAGGCCAGATGTCTTAAGGAATGCTCCTGAAAAGGACAGAGGCATACAAAATTAGTTCAACATCTGAGAAGCAAGCTGGTTTTGGAAAAACCATACTCTGAGGATGTCGTTTGCTTTCGGTTAAAAGGAGAAAGTACAGCTGTAGAGGAAGCCTTTATATCTGCGTTTACGGTCGCGTCGTAAATGACAATGTAATTAGTTTCACCTCAGTCTTGCTGGTGAGCCTTGGAGCTTCTTGCCTCGGCAGACATGAGCGACCCAAGGCAGCCCCAAGAAGAGAAGCACAAGCTTGGCAGGGCCTCTTCCAAGTTCAAGGATCCTCCCAGAATCATGCAGTCGGATGATTATTTTGCTCGAAAATTTAAAGCCATTAATGGCAACATGGGCCCCGCCGCCTCTTTAAATGCCTCGAATTCCACCGAGAGCGGTGGTCCGGCTAATGGCACCCCAGCCGTGCCCAAGATGGGTGTGAGAGCAAGAGTGTGTGAGTGGCCTCCCAAGAAAGACTGCTCCAAGGAGCTGACCTGCAAGGCGCTGTGGGAAAGCCGGTCTCAGACCAGTTACGAAAGCGTCACGTCCATCACGCACAACGGGCAAAGCGACCAGAGCGACGGTCAGCAAGAAGAGAAGCTCGATCTAGACTTTGTGGAGGCGAAGTACACCATTGGGGACATCTTTGTTCACTCTCCTCAAAGAGGGCTGCACCCCATAAGGCAGAGAAGCAACAGCGATGTCACCATCAGTGACATCGATGCTGAAGACGTCTTAGACCAAAATGCAGTGAACCCCAACACCGGGGCCGCCCTCCACCGAGAGTACGGGAGCACGTCTTCCATTGACCGGCAGGGCTTATCTGGCGAGAACTTCTTTGCTATGCTCAGAGGGTACCGAGTAGAGAATTACGACCACAAAGCGATGGCCCCTTTTGGGTTCCCTGAGTGTTTCCCCTGCGATCCTGCAATCTCTCCCAGCCTCCACGCGGCAGCACAGATATCCAGGGGAGAATTTGTCCGCATCTCAGGATTAGACTACATGGACAGTGCCCTCCTCGTGGGGAGAGACAGGGACAAACCTTTCAAACGGAGGTTAAAGTCGGAGTCGGTGGAGACGTCCCTCTTCCGGAAGCTGCGAACTGTTAAAAGTGAACATGAAACGTTCAAGTTCACGTGTGACCCGGAAGATGGTCGCCTGGAGCGGGGCGTCCGCCCTTGGAATTGTCAGCGGTGTTTTGCCCATTATGACGTCCAGAGCATTTTGTTTAATATCAACGAAGCCATGGCTACGAGGGCCAACGTGGGGAAGCGGAAAAACATCACCACCGGGGCCTCCGCGGCGTCCCAGACTCAGATGCCGGCGGGCCAGACGGGCAACTGCGAGTCCCCTCTGGGGAGCAAGGAGGACCTCAACTCCAAGGAGAACCTGGATGCTGACGAGGGAGACGGGAAGAGCAACGAGCTCGTCCTGAGTTGTCCTTACTTTCGGAACGAGACTGGCGGGGAAGGCGACAGGAGGATCGCCCTTTCCAGGGCCAGCTCGTCTTCGTTCAGCTCCGGGGAAGGCTGCTCCTTCGAGTCCTCTCTGAGCTCCCACTGCACGAACGCCGGTGTGTCGGTCCTGGAAGTGCCGAGGGAGAACCAGCCCATCCACCGGGAGAAAGTGAAACGCTACATCATAGAGCACATTGACCTTGGGGCCTATTATTACCGCAAGTTCTTCTACGGGAAAGGTAAGGGAGCATCCTGGGGGTGTGTGTGTGTATCCCAGACTGGTTTTTGCATGTTGCTTTGGGCCGGAGCCCCTTCACCGGGGAGTCCGAGGCCGTGGTTCACTGGACCCTCCGTCGCTTCCAGACTAACCCCTTCCTCAGGAACCCCTCTTCCTGCCTTTGCTGATTGGTGATCTCCAGTGTGGAATGACCACCTCTGTCTCTCTGCCTTCGCCAATTTGTGAGCATCACAGATATCAGACCTGCTCTAGATTTACCCCTTTTTTTTAATGTTATTTATTTATTTCTTTTGAGAGAGATAGAGCATGGGCGGGGGAGGGGCAGAGAGAGAGGGAGAGAGAGAGAGAATCCCAAGCAGGTTCTGACCCGTCAGCGCAGAGCCCAACGCAAGGCTCAGACTCACGAACCGTGAGATCGTAACGTGAGCCAAAAACAAGAGTTGGACACTTGACCGACTGAGCCACTCAGGCACCCCCATGTTTTAAAAAGTTTATTTATTTATTTGAGAGAGAGAGAGAGACAGAACATGTGAGTGGGGGAGGGGCAGAGAGAGAGAGAGAGAGAGAGAGAGAGAGAGAATCCCTAGCAGGCTCTGTGCTCACAGCACAGAGCCCCACGTGGGGCTTGAATTCACGAACCCTGAGATCATGACCTGAGCCAAAATCAAGAGTCAGATGCTTAACCAACTGAGCCACGCAGGCACCTCTAGATTTACCCCTTTTAAGACCTCTTCCGTGGGTTAACCTTTATCCCTCCCTTCTTCCTCTGAATAATCTCTCCTCCTGTTTATGGTGGATAATTCTGTCGGGTGTTTTCCCCCTCTAGTCTTTTCTGTGCTTTTTGGGTCCCCCCTCTGTTTCGTCTTTCCACTTCTGTGTCTTCACAGCTCCTGCTGCGCTGTTGTGTGCATTGGAAGTGTTAAGCAAATCTTTGCTGAAAGCATGTATAAATTAGCACGACAGATAGTTTTCCCGCAGCTCTGTAAGTGGCCCTCAAGGTTCAGATACAAACAATTCTTTGGTATTGTGATTTTAGAAATTCTTTCATCCTATGTGAAATAGTATTTACTTTTGTTTAGATTTTTGGGCTCGAAGGCTGCATTCCTCAGAAGTCCTATAGTTGAGTCCTCAGCCGTTATATAAGTATCCTTAGTTATTCCAGGGACATGAAATCTGCTTGGTTTGAGACACCTACAGAGAAACAGGTCCCATATACATATGGCAGCCGCAGGCTCAGTAAAAACACTCAGGGCATCTCACTGCTTTCTTACTGGGTGCAGCTTACCACTTTGGCCCCTTTCTTATATAGGATAGCATAGTTTTTCTTTCTTTCTTTCTTTCTTTCTTTCTTTCTTTCTTTCTTTCTTTCTTTCCTCCCTCCCTCCCTCCCTCCCTCCCTCCTTCCCGCCCTCCTTTTTTTAAAAGTAGGCTTCACTCCTAGGGCGCAGCCCAAGTGAGGTTTGAACTCGGGACCCTGAGATCAAGAGTCAGATGCGTAACTGATTGGGCCACCCAGGCGCCCCTTGGACAGTGTGCTTTTCAGGGCTGTCTTTTTCTGTTTTCAGTGGACCCAGCAGCCAGTCTGGAGAAGCTTCTCCACCGTCTGTCTTCTTGGTGAATGAACCATTCTGCCACGGATGTGGAGAGTTGTCGTATCGGTTTATGTCGGATCGGTTTCTGTCTTCAGAAATGTTTGCGTGCACTCTTTGACGCCAGTTGGTTCTTTTTGGTGGTGGGTTGGGGTGTGCCTCAGACCTCGGGAGGTCACTCCATCCACGTCAGTCCCTGGAGCGTCGTTTAATACTTTTCTCCGTGGGCTACAGGCTTTAAAGAATTTGCTTGCTGGATAGACGGCAGTTGTTACATTCATAATGGTTCTCCCTCAGTTTTGCATGAATTCAGGTTTCACCAGTGACCCAGAATCCTGATATGAAATCATGTCAGTGATAGAATGATCATGATGTTGGATAAGCGGTTTAGCTAAATGGGCCCTTGCCTTACCACTGGTCACATGTTTGAGTTATCTTTCTGTTTTCATACTGATGACACAATGGGGCTCGAATAGTTCTGTCAGCGGGCCTTGGCTCCCCACGTGTGTTTCCCTGCTCCCGTCTCAGTCCTGGCTTCTGGTAGAACCCAGAGAAACTTGGGCTTCCTTTTTAGTCTGCGCTGTATGAAAGAATGCCGGGCCCTCGTGACCCTGTTCATCCAGGCACAGCGCTTTACAAAATGCTGTTCAAAGATGGCCTCCAGGTGGGAACTAGTTATTTTTGGAAAGGGAGGCCGGGAAGAAATAGGCTCCCTAATTAAGATTCTTTTCATTGACGAAGCCATGGCTGTCGATGCCAGCAACAAAATAGCCTCTTAGAATTATGAGGCCCTGAAGTCTTCAGGCAGTGAGTCATTTTGGCTTAGGTGAGTTTCGTAAATAGTTTATGGCTCACCCTCCAAAGCGTCAGAACGTGAAAGTCCTGTACGTGTCCGTGAATGCGTACCTGTGTATTTATGCAAATACTGAGGGCCAGCATCCCGTGTGTACTTGGGGCATATGTGTACTTGTGTATTAAGTATGCATAGACGTGTACATGGAATGAGGGGTGGATGCTTTCTGAGGCAAGGTCACCACCATTAATGACCTTAGGTCTGTTCCCAGAGCTGGTTTTCGGTGCTGGGTTCTGTTAGTTCTCTCGACTGCTTTTTGTAGGGTTTTTTTTTGTTTTTTTTTTTTTCCCCCTTGAACTCTCAATTGACACTTCCTGGTAGTTTTAAAGAGTGTCTGTGAGTGGTTGTACTTCTTCTGCTTTTTTCTAAGCTGCTGCTTAGGATTTTCCGGGGCGTTGGAAAGAACATCAGCAAACTTGTTAGCTTTGAAAGTGAAATTCAAAATAAGCTCCAGAGAACTTGAGGGCAGACACCACCCCCCCCCCCCCGCCCCACGTGGGTGAGTCGTACGTGGACGCAGACAGAAGCCTTGGGGGTCCCGGGCGTCGGGCTCCGTCTGGTTCCAGGCTGCCCTGGGGATCTGTGAATGAGCCAGGCAGGTGAAATCTAGCACCTCTGCAAATGAGAACGTGGGGCAGTGATCCCTGAGGTGGCTTTGTCCTGTGTTCCTCGATTCTGGGTTGAGGAAGGTGCCGTTGACCGAGCCGGCCCCGGCTGCTCTTGCCCTGCAGCCGTGACCTCTGCTACTTTCTTCTAGATTTAGCTCTTCCCCTGTGGGCCTGTGTGTCTCAGGATGAAACTGGCTACCACAGCATCTGCCGCTGGCACCCCAGCGGGTCCCTCTGCAGAGCCTTGAAGGACTGGAGACGGGCCACAGTCTGTGGGCTGTGGCCTCCGTGGTGCGGGACTGGAGACAGGGAGCAGGCTGGCACCCTGGCGTCAGCCTCTAGACTCAGACCTGCAAACAAACCCCACGTGGCAGGAACCTACAGATGGAGGCCCCCCGGGCAGCCTGGCCCAGAGAAGGGTGTGTTCACAGGGAAGGAGCTTCTTTTCTTTTTTCTCTTTCTCCTTCGCTCAGTTTTCCTCTTTGGAAGCAGGCGTTCAGGGATCGCCTTCCCGGGACCGCCTTTTCTTTTTCTCCACTCTCCATTGCTCTGTGTGAAATTGCATTTTCAAAAGAATTGAGCGGCCCCCAATCCCTGGGGAAGGTTTCAAGTACAGAGTCTTAAGGATGCAGCTTACCCTTTCCTGGGTGGGTGATGTGGGATGGCTGCCCTTTGTGCCGAGGGGCGCTCCTGTGACACACAGTCCCTGGGCGGGCTCGGTAACAGCCCTGCCAGAAGGCTTTACGCAGGGGAGTGGTTAGCCCGCAGCAAGCTGTGGACCAACATCACTTGTCCGGGCAAATCCGTCTGTAGCCTGGAGGGAAACAGCTTTATTTATTTATTTTTAAAATTTTTATCTTTTTAAAAGTGGGTTCTCTCCTACGGTGTTTCCTTCTAGATGAGGTGAAGAGGTCCTTAGGAATTGGTGATATGATACCTGCTCTTGAAAAGCCTGCCATTTAAAATTTTTAATGATTTATTTGTCTTTTGGGGGGGTGGGTGGGAGACCGAGCGTGAACGGGGGAGGGGCAGAGAGAGAGCGAGAGAGAGAGAGACAGAATCTGAAACAGGCTCCAGGCTCTGAGCTGTCAACACAGGGCCCGACGCAGGGCTCGAACTCGCAAACCATGAGATTCGTGACCTGAGCTGAAGGCAGACACTTAACTGCTTAACCAACTGAGCCGCCCCGGACACCCCTTGAGTGAAACAGCTTTTTAAAGGAGATCGGGGATTGAAGCAAGAGTAGGGAGTGCTGCCTAAGGATGCCTAAGGATCCTCACTGTTGCTGGTGATGCCCATGAAGAAAAATGGGTGCAGCCTGCCACGCTCCTGTTTCCCTCGTGGAAGCCCCAGTGAAATCACGATTTCCATCTTCTGTGAGTTTTCCATTTGGGAAGCAGGTGGCGAGGAAAGGCCCCTTGGACAGGGATTCTAGTTGTACGAGCCTGTTTGGATACTCGAGCTTCTGTTGCTGCACGGTGGCTGGCTTCGCGTCCTTCTGGACCTCCTGGGCACTTGGAGCCGCTGGTCAGCCATGGGCTGTCCCCAGCAGGGCTGGAGTGGAGCTGTGGGATCGCGAAGCCATGCCGTGGGTCCCTGCCTGCCAACTGTGTCTTGTCCTTTTTAGGAAATTGCACACCAGCAGAGTTACTCAAGAGTTCTGAAACTGTTCTCTTCCTTAGTTCAGACCACACTTGTCTTCTCTAGACAAGAATAGCTCTAGAAGGCAGCCTGCATCATTTTTAGGTGAAGAAAGCTCAAACCAGAGAGATAAAGCTGGGTCTCTTTGGAGACTTTGGAGTGGAAAGCAGCCAAGTGTTGGAGCCATTGGGACATTGTTTTACGCGGGTACAGAAACATGGCCTCTTACTTTCGGGGAAAATACTAAGATTGCCAAGAATTTGGCCTAGAATTCTTCCACGGCGCATCAGTGTTATACGATCATTACGGGAAAATATAGTCAAGAAGCCAAAGAAAAAAGAGTAAAATCAGCCCAGTCAGTCCCTAAGAGACAATCACTGTGAACGGTTTCCTCTTTATCCTTGTAGGCTTTTTCTGATGCAAATACGTTTATGTAAATGGAACCTTCTATTGCTGTGTCTGTAGAACTTGCTCCGGATGATCATCCTTCTGTGTTGTTATGTGTAGAGCTGTATCAGCACTTTATGAGCCATTATCAATTATCACTCTCTGCTTGGGGGGGGGATGCCAGGTATTTGCCACCCATGATCCGGGCAGAAGAGTTAATGACTGGATTTGCTTTATTTCAGAGAAAAACCCACCAGCTTGATAGAGGCACAATGATAATGGGACATCTATTTCTTACTGTCTTAGATGCAGTATATACCTACAAAACGACTCCTGTCAGAGAGAGTAGTGTTCCTTTTAGCAAGCAGATCTTTACTTACAAGAGTAAATTTTTATACAGTACGTTTTAATATCATAAAGTTTGAAAAATTATAGAAATTTGAATCCTAGCCTCCCCCTCCCCCTCCCCCACTTGAATGTGGACTGACTCGCTTCCAAGGGATAGGGCACGGAAGGGGGGACAGCTGCGGTGGAGAAGTCTGGAAAGCACCACCCGAGCCAGGTCCCCAAGGTCAGCATCAACATTGATAGGTCATGCGGTTAGCGTATAACCTTGACATGACGGGAATGGCATTTCTGGGGTCTTCCTACAAACCCGTAACCTCAGTCTGATGAGGAAACATATCAGATCCTAGCCAAGAGACCCTCTGCAAAATCCCTAACCGCTGCTCCTCAGAACTGCCAAGGGCATTTGAAACTAGGAGTCTTAGAAACTGTCACGGTCTACAGGAGTCTGTGAGAGACATGACAGATAACTATAATGGGGTGTCCCGGATGGGATCCTAGAAGCAAAAAAGGACATTAGGTAAAAACTAAGGAAATCTGAATAAAGATGGGCCTGATCAACATTACTATCAATATCCAAGCTTTAAGGGAATGAACATGCCAAAGAAATGTAAGATGTTACCAACCGAGACACTGGGCAGGGGGTGTGAGAAAACTCTGCTATCTATCTGCAGCTTTTCCACAAATCACAACCAGCTTCCGAATGGTTTGCTTTAAAATTTTTTGAAAAGGCAAGTCCTAAATTCTCATGATATGTTTAACAGGAGAATCTTTAAAATAACAACAAAAAGAGCTTATAGGCAGTTCTTAAAAGTATCAGAAACCTGTAGGTTCCTGTTACTTTCATTAAGCTATTTAGGATTCCTGTGAGCAGCTGACTCCACTGTGCGTTTCAAATAGAGTGAAATTGACAAAATGTCACTTTCCCACAGCCCTTTCTGTATGCATCCTGCCCAATGCCAGGAGTATGTTTCTCAAACTTACCTAGAAGAGCAGGGGAATTTACATTTTCATCTGTCTTTACTGAAATGCACAGACATTCCCTTTGAATTTCCCCTGAAATGTGCACATTGAGGCGAGGTGGTTGTGAGGTGCCCTTCCGGAAACCCTAGCTTCTCAGGCTCCCAAATTTCTGCTGAATTAACTGTCTGAAGAAAAAGCTTTATGCCCAACTCTTTTTTCTTGCCCCTTAGGATTTTCTATAACAAGTCCAAGGAAAGAAATAGGTATCTTTTAGAAATCCTCTGTAAGGAGCTGAAATGGTTTTACAGGGCAGGTTTTGTTGCATAGATTGAAAAGCTAATCTTAGTTTGACCACTTGTCTCCCTTCTGTCTGGTGCTTTAAGGAGACCTGGCGTTTATGGTTCCATCATTCGCCTGTGATTTCGTTTCTTCTCTGTTTCTTATAAAAGGAAGATGCCAGAGAGAACTTCTTTGATTTCTCCTTCCCATCTTAGCTTCACAAGACTTCTGGAGTGTGAGCAGATTGGACTTCTTTTTGAAAAGATTGGAACTTTCCAGAGAAGAGTTTTTAGCTGCCTCTGGGTGGATTGAGTCTCCAGCAAAAATCTCATCATCACCATGATATAAAGTGCAAGACTGGCCTCTCCAAGGTCTATTTCTGCCCCAAGATGCCAGCCTTTAAGTTTTGAAGGCCCCTTCCTGTGTCTTTGCACTGCCCCAGGCTGTGCCATTGGCACCACGGGGGATGAATTCCTCTGTTGGATCTGCAGCACCTCCGAGAATTCTTTCTAGGACCTCTCTTCTCTAAGAAAGGCTCACTGTTTTTATTAACGACTCCTGACCAGCTCTAGGTAAACTCACCTTTTTCTCCAGCGGTAATTTTGGTCATTAGTATTTTCACTGAAGAATAATATTTGTGCATACATGTGCTAAATGAACAAATAAAAAGAACAGATTCTTCTAGAATGTGTGGAGTATGCCTGTCTGGATACCAACTTACCGTTTGGTGGCTGGAGAATTTGCCTTCCTGCCCGTAGGAAGAAGGGCCCATCCATTCTAACTATGAATGGTGAAGAGTCCAGAATTTTCTGAAGCCAGATTCCTGGGATTACATCCCAACTCGGTTTTAGGCAAGTCCTTCAACTCCTTTGTGCCTCAGTTAGTCATGTATAAAATGGGATCACAATAAAAATATCTCCTGGGGGCACCTGGGTGGCTCAGTCGGTTAAGCGTCTGACTCTTGATTTCATGTTCCCATGGTTTCATGAGTTCAAGCCCCACATTGGACTCTGTGTCGACTGTGGAGAGCCTGCTTGGGATTCTCTGTGTCTGTCTCTCTCTCTGCCCCTCCCCTGCTCTCCCTCCTCTCTCAAAATAAATAAGTAAACTTAAAAATGTATCTCCTGTAAAGGGCTTAAAATGGTACCTGTCACAGGCATGCATCCTCCTTGTCCAAGTCGCTCTTACATGAACTTGCAAAACTTTCTGTCTAGAAAGAAACTATTGTCCACACCACTGGGACAGCATTTAAAGGGCAGTACTTTATTGTAATGGTTAAAAAAAGACGAGGAGGGAAAACATAGAACCATATGGCGGGGGGCGGGGGGGGGGGGCTGGGGAAAGGTGTCTGATGAAGTCTGCCACCCTCTTCCAAACGTATTCACTTAAGTTTCACTAATGTGACAGTGACAGTTGTGGGCGGGAGTATACCTTACATGTCAAATGAACCCCATTGCTGAGCCATGCATGGCTGCATTTGCTCTGAATTTCATGCCTGGTGGCTCCTTTTTCTTTCCCCCCCTCTGGTTTTATACAGTGACTGAAGAAAATTAATAGGGAGTTGGACACTATTAAATTCATACGGGTGAACTGAGGACCACCTAACAATTGGACTATTCTGAGACCCGCATTCCTCCCTGAGCGGACATAATCGACTCCGCTCCTCACCTCTCCGCCTGGCCGGCGTGGCCTCCGCAGACAGAGCTCCCATTGAGGCCCGGCCGGCTCTCAGCGGGGAGGAGCTGCCCAGATACACGGGAGGCGAGGCCTGGTGGCTTCTCGTGGTACCAGTTCCGTGTGGCTGGCGGTGGGAACCTCCCGGGCTTTCTCACGTCTGCCGCAGCGGGGAGGTCACAGCTGCCACCTGTTGCCGCGTTGGAGGAACTTGGGGAGGACTATGTGCACATGTCAGCCTGTTGACCTTTGGCCTCAGAGGCTTTGCAGTCAGCTATTGCGGAAGAGGAACTAATGTTCTGTTATTTCCCGAGAAGTGGAGGGTCGATGCTGTAGGATCCGTGAACGGCGTGACCGACGTGCAGTTAACTGGCTAGAGCTCCTTGCACTGTGCCCTTTACTGGTACCGTATGCTGGCCGTCAGAGTCTTTGGAACGTAAGGTCTCAGAGCCCCCAGAAGCTTAGCAAATCCTCCCCGCCTTGTGTTTGTTCCCTTCCAGGATTTATGCCACTCTTGGTCCCACTCAAGAAGGACCGTGCGAAGCTGGACAGCTACCCCCCCTTGGAAACGGCCCCCACCTCTCAGCTTTTATGCAGCGAATTCTTGCTTGCTCTCCTTCCCATTCTTGTAGCAAATACCCCTGAAAACGGTGCGTCGTCAAAGGAAGCCTCTCTGCCAGTCGCCTTTTTTCTCCAGTCTTTCCCTTTTTATTCAAGGTTTTCTTAAAGCGGTGTCTCCCGAGATACTGTCCTTCTGTTCAGCACAGATGGGTTGGCTCATCTGTAAGTTGTGTTCATTTTACCAGGCATTAGCTGATTTTCAGAATGCAGACCTTCCGTGACTCTCAGCACCTCTGAGTTGGTGTACGCGAGAGAGTCCTAAAGCCAGCCCCCCCCTGGGTGCGCATCCCCTCTGTCACACCAGGCTGTGACCTCGAGCAAGTCACTTAACGCATCAGCTTCTGTAATATTATCTGTGAAACGGGGTTACCTCCTCGTAGGCAGGGAGGAGGAAGTGACTTCATTTATGTAAGGTATGTTAAGTGTTCTTTTCCTTGTAATGCCTCAGGTTTTCAAGCTTGGCTAATCCTTTGGTTAAATTTTGATCAAAGGAGCCTTCACAGGGCAAAAATGCATCCTTTTCGCCATCATGGTAAATTCAGTAATTGAATCCATGAAACATGAGCAGGGAGCTTGAGATTTCTTAAAGTTATCTGATGACTCTTAACGTTACCATCTGCAAAAGCAGGCCCCAGGGTTCTTAACTCCTTCATTGCTTCATTCATTCACTAATCCGTTGTCTCTTGCTGACTTTCTCCTTTGTAAGTCTTAAGAGGGCTCCGAACAGGGGAGCTGATCTAAAATGCAGACGCGCAGTTGTTTGGAGGGAAAGGTGGGGAAGGAGAGACGTGGTAGGTGGGAACTCAGCGAGCAGCCACCCGCAGCCGTGCATGTGGCCCAGATGGACCGTGAGCCAGCAATTAAGTGACCAGCTTGCCACCGAAAGAACAAACGTTAAACTATCTTGTGGAAAAATAGCAGGAAAGCTGCTGCTGTGCCCTTGAACCCAGTAAAGGGAGGGCCGCAGGGCCCAGATCCAGGGCCTCCTGTGGCTTTGGGGGACTTGTTAATGGTGCCGTGGGCCGTGAGGTGCTAACACCTGACAAATCACGTGAGGCCGAGCTGTGGGTGAAGCTTCTGCACACCTGGCCGCGGGAGGCCCCGCAGACTTGGGGATCCTCACCTGCTCAGTTCCATAGCCGTGAACCCGATAAATCTCCTTTCCAAGACACTGCAGGACCTGGAAACCGCCTCTGGGCTAAGGTCACAGGTGACTCCCTCCCCTTTTGCTTCTTAATTCTCCTGAGTTAGATTTTTCTTTCCTGACAAGCAATGTGCACCACAGAGATGTGCCGAATCTCCTTTCCTGCGCTGCAGTCTTGTTAACCGATTTTTTTTTTTTTATCTGCTCTGTTGTATTTGCATGATACATGGATTTTCATTAGCTTCCTTTCTGCCAAGGGAGGGTTTTATCCCACGCACCCTGAGAGTGATTTTCTGGAAATCGTGTGCCTGGGATAAGGATGAGCTCTGGTTGGGGATGGGGGGCTTGCTCGCTGTCCTTTGCCCACAGATGGGAAGGCTCACGTGATGCAGGTGGACGAGCTGAGGTGTCCTGAAGGGGACCCAGGGTGTCCCCTTGGTCCTTAAGGACCAAGTTAAGGAAGGCTTAACCGGGTCCTTCCTGGACACTTCAGAGGGGGCACCTTCCCAGTTCTTCATGGTTCACAGAAGCTGAAACAGCGAGTTAAGCTGTTCCAAGAATCGAGTTATGATTTCTTTGGAAACACACCCAGGTCACCTGCTCTATTCCCTGGTGACACTGGGAGTATGGAGCCTAGCCTTAGACAATGGCTAGGAGGGGGCCAGGTGGCTGGCTCAGATGGCTGAGCGTCCGACTCCTGATTTCGGCTCAGGTCATGATCCCACAGTTCGTGAGTTTGAGCCCCTACACCGGGCTCTGTACTGACAGTGCAGAGCCTGCTTGCTTGGGGTTCTCTCTCTCTCCCTCTCTCTCTGCCCGCCCCCCCCCCCCCCGGACACATTCTCTCTCTCTCTCTCTCTAAATAAAATAAATAAACTTAGGAAAAGAAAAAGAAAAGAACCAGGAGGTCTCAGAGCTGGCGTGTCCAAAGATGTGATGATTGTAAGTGGCAGGAACGTCCCCTGTCCGCTGGCATTCAGAAAGCGTGTCTTGTAAAATGGAGAGAGAAACATTGGAAACAAGTGTGGGGAGGCAGACGTGAAAGAAAAAAAATGTTCTCTCTCAAATTTGCCTGTCGTCTTTGGTGAAAAAGATGATATACAAATTTCGGATTCCTCCAGTTAAAAGAAGAACAACTTCTAGTTCCTGACGGAACTCATTCAGCAAAATATATGCCACTGCGTTCATAAAAAGACTGCAAAGAATGGGATGTAGCTCTCTAGGTGATTACAGATCGGCATTTTGAGATTAAAAGTGTGAATCCGCTTCAAGGCTGACCCTCGTGCTTTGCAGGACTATTGGGGCTCAAAATCAAAATGCCCCACAATGCTGTTTATTGTATGTTCACTCCTTTTTTGTTTTTGATTGATTTATTTTTTTTTTGTCAGTATCATGCATATCTTCCATTATAATACCTCTCTCAGGTTAAGGATAGGTGTGTTATGGGTAATTGGATGGTGGAGGGGCAGGGAGCTGGCACTGAGGCTAAGAAGGGTTACATAACTAACCCGAGGTTAAACAGATGATAAGTTAGCATAGCCTAGAAACCATTAATCAGGCTTATTAGAATTACACATATTTAAGAATACACGAGTTTGGGACTGCGAGTTCATTGTGGCAAACTGGAGGCAGATGTTATCTCTCCCTCTCCCAAAACCCCACTAAAAATGATAGTGAAGGAATAACAAAAGGGCGTAAAGCCACGAAGGAAAAGAGAACTAGGGAGAAGCTTCACGAGGCAAGATAATGATGAAAGGGTTGGTTCCAAGTGCCTAAAAACATGGCTTCAGAGTATGGAGAAAAAGCCAAAACTGGTCAAACTAAAAGGAAGAAATCATCAAGTCTCCAATCTAAATTCTCTACATACCAAAAACATACAAATAGAAATGGAAAATTTTTGAGGGGCGCCTGGGTGGCTCAGTCGGTTGAGCGTCCGCCTTCAGCTCAGGTCACGATCTCACGGTACGTGGGTTCGAGCCCCGCGTCAGGCTCTGTGCTGACGGCTCAGAACCTGGAGCCTGCTTCGGATTCTGTGTCTCCCTTTCTCTCTGCCCTTCCCCCCTTCCCCTCTGTCTCTCTCCCTCTCTTTCTCTCTCTCTCCCAAAAATAAACATGAGGAAAAAAATAAAAATTTTGAAAGATACTATTTATGTTATCCTAAAAAATTAACAACCTAGGACGAAATCTAAGGAAAGGTATGAATGAATGACAGAGAGCCACAAACCATAGCCAAAATGAAGGAAAACCCTAAGTAGGTGGAGGGGACACGTTGTGGTTGTGAGTTAGAATAGTCAGTATGTCAAAATTCAAAGAATTTTTTCGTGGGAACAGAATTAAGAGTGAGGAAAGATTGAGCAGAGCCCTGCTATTTTTCAAGCCAAGGAGAGTGGCTTTTTAAATTTTTCTGCATATACTTATGTTAAAATAGAGTAGATAGGCCTTGTGACAGTTGCCTCGACTGCGTATGTGGCTTTTTCTTCTGGATTGTTGATTCTGTAGTGGATATTAGTGGTACCTCCTTGGTATTAAATATGCTTGTTCGTATTACAGAACCTGGAATGCGTAATTCTCATTGGTTTCCGGTAGTGTTAGCCCCACAGGACTAGAACATTTTGAAGCAGGCACTATACTGTGTCCTGCTCGATGTTGTGTCCTTGTGTTTATCGGGTCTGGCACATGGCTGAGGCATAGACCACGCTGGGTGTTTGAGTGAATGGATTGAAACGAATTGCGTGTGGTGCACTGAATACTGGCCCCCGAAGATACCCAGGTCCTAATCCTCAGACCTTGTGTGTGTTACCTTATATGGCAAAAGCAGCTTTCCAGATGTGAGTAAGTTAAGGATCTGAGACCAGGAGCCCACGCCGGATTCTCTGGCTGGACCCCGAATGCCATCCCGAGTGTCCACGTAAGAGGCAGGCAGAGGGAGGTCTGGGGAGAAGCATGCGTTGTGGCCCCTGACGCAACATCTAGGGCTGGATTCGAAGACAGAAGAAGGAATTCAAGGAATACAGCTCTCAAAGCTGGAAGAGGCTGGGAAGCAGATGCTTCCCTAGAACCTTCCTAGGGAACGTTGCCCTGTCACAGCCTTGACTGCGGCCCGTGGAAACTGACTTTGGGCCTCTGACCTCCAGGGCGGTGAGGCAATAATTGAGTGTTGTTTTGAGCCTCCAAGCTTGTGACAGTTTGAGCAGCGCTAGGAAGTGGACATTCTCAGGTGTATCCCTTAAATATTTCGAGAAACCATATCGCCCCTCTCACGGGGGCAGTTCCTGCGGCATTTCTGGATGCCGAGACCTTTCACGCTGTCTTTTGCACTCGCCAGCATGAAATGAGCTGCCTCCTTGTTTCTGTTTTGATAGTCCTGGTTGAGGTTCAGTACGACCGTAACCTCTGAATGAGGGAGCCTACGTCAGTTCTTCATTCAAGTCCAAGCCTTTAAATACTTAACACCGATCAGGCATAGTTCCTATCAGGCCTTGAGGATATAAAAGTTGAAGGACTTAGCCCCAGTGGAATCGATGTGTGGGGTTGAGTCTGAAATGATGACTGAGAACGTCAAATGCAGAAAAGCGACAGGAGTGCCAGGCCGAGGGGGGAAATGGCACGAGTTGGGGGAGTTATGGGAGAGGAATCTGTGGGGAGTTTGGGGTGATGTCACTGAGGAACTTACAGGAGAAAATGGGTGGGGGGGGGGGTGGAAGGACAGACAGATGTTCAGACAGATACATGTAAAGACAGAGAGAGAGTCAGAACACACAGCCATGGGCCAAAGGTGGAGCCTTGGGACACATCCAGGTGATGAGGAGAAGCCAGAGGGGCACCCACAAAGGAGACCCAGAAGGAGAGCCCCCGGGGGGGCAGGGGGTGGCTCACTTTGGAAGGACACTCCTGGAAGCCCACCGTGCCCAGCGAGGCAGACAGGCCTATGGAGACAAAGCCCCAGTGGGGGGACAGTAGAGGCAGGTGGAGCCCTGAGCAGCAGTTGGAACATGGCAGAAGAGAGCCAATACTGAGGGGAGGGGCAGGACTTCTCCTCCCTGAGGGGCCGTGGCGGGGGGGGGGGGGGTGATCCACGGGGCTGGGGGCGTCCTCACGACTCCCATCTGTGCCAGAGGCCCGTCCACCTACCAGGCCCAGTGGCTCTTCCTCTCACCCAGGTAGGGGCACGCGGGTGGCCCAGTCGGTTAAGCGTCCCACTTCAGCTCAGGTCATGATCTTATAGTTTGTGAGTTTGAGCCCCGCGTCAGGCTCTGTGCTGACAGCTCGGAGCCTGGAGCCTGCTTCGGATTCTGTGTCTCCCTCTCAGTCTGCCCCTCCCATGCTCGCACTGTCTCTCTCTGTCTGTCAAAAAAATGAATAAATGTTAAAAAAAAATTTTTTTTAAACAAACAAAAAAAACCAAAGGTATACTTGACCTATAGTACTTCACCCCTTTTTAAGTGTAGATTTCTAAGAATTTTGACAGATGGATGTGGCCAGTAACCACTAGCACCATCAAGGTGCAGGGTAGCTCCCTCGCCCCAGAAAATCCCCGCGTGTCCCCCTGTGGCCAGCCCCTGCCCCCGTGCCTGGCTGCGCTAGTCCGTTGGGCCGGGCAGCATCTGCCGTGTGTGAGAGCAGAACCCATGGCCGAGCTCGGGTTATAAGGAATTAGAATTCATGATTCGGTTCCCCTAACCTGGGCTCTCCGTTTCACCACGAGAAGGGGTTTTGCTCACTTGGTCGGTCTTCTTCCCCCTAAAATAATTTGAAGCTCATTTGATTCTTGTCAGCAGGGCTCATCAAATCCCTAAGAGGGAATCCACTTGAGCATTTTTGCAAGAAACTTACTGAATTGGGCCCTAAGAAGGAAGCTTTTGCCTGATGATGGCTGGTTGTGCTTTAGTGCACTTTCCAAATATTTTCCCTAATGCATCTGCCTTATGAGAAATGAGGTAAAGGTGCAAGTTCTTGTCAGGACAGTTAGTAACCGCAGCTAAGAAAATTCCACATTGATTTCATTCTAAGTTTGCAGGTGCATTTTCCACAGGATCTAGTATAATGCCATAGTCCTAATAGTCACTATCGCCAGCTTGAATACAACGATGATATACCCGGGAGCCTGAAGTAGACAATGAACTGTTGTTAGTCTCTGTTTTCAGTGAGTATTTTTAAATTGTTGATTAAAACCCAAATAAAATGGGGCACCTGGGTGGCTCAGTTGGTTGAGCGTCTACTCTGGATTTCAGCTCAGGTCATGATCTGAGGGTCATGGGATCCAGCCCCATGTCAGGCTCCATACCGAGTGTGGACGGTTAACCTGGCTGTAATTAGCATGTAATTTACTCGCGAAAAACAAAGACTTGTTTCCTAGGGTGTAAGTCCAGGATTATAGTAAGTCAGTAATTCATCCTCCAGCCCCTAAAATTAGTTGACTTGCTGCTTGTAGCCCTGACTGTAAAGAGAAATAATGTCAGCGTTGATCTCATTTGGTTGTAAGAGGTAAAGAGGTAAATGATTGTGAAAGTAAAGAAGTAAATGCCCCTACTCCTCATTGGCTTTGGGCAGTGTTTGCCCTGCCTGATGCAGGTGCTGTTTTCACCCTGATTTCTACTTTCTGAATAGCATTTCTTGTTTCTTCAAAAATTTAACGTGGCAGAAAATGTTGGCATAACCAAAAGGCTTTAGAATACACAGTTTTCTTCAAGCCTCTAAATGTGATACATTGTATTTATTTTTAACTAAAAATGAAGAGTCAGGAAAGAATGGGCCAAAACCCAGAAGGTGACAGTCAAAAGGGGTAAGTGTGGTTTTGCATATGGGGTGAAAAAAATCTCTTTTATAAGCATACACCCTGGGCAGCTGACCTTGCCCCTGTTGATTAAGAAATACGTGAATACCACCTGGGGGTGTGCGTTTACCACCTGTTCGGCATGGATTGGTGGTGTCCTAGGGCTGCTAAAAAGGTAAGCTGCGTGAATATACAGTCAGGTAATTACTCCCCTATTTTGTATGGGTTCAGACCATGTCTAAGTGCTGTGTTAAGTCCGGGTCCTCTCAGAAGACAACCCTTAAAAAGTTTGGTTGCAGTGAAGTGTTTGGACTGCCTTCAGACAAAGACCCCGCAGTCCAGAGACAGTGAGACATTCCAGAAGGGGGTGCTTACAGAGTAGCCAGCTTGGCAGAGTTCAGGCTCGTATAGTAGCTTCATGAATGGGAATTTGTTCCGGATTGTGACCCCGCTGGGAAATGGTGCCCGGCACGTATTGTCGAATGTATGTGGAGACTCATGACCATCTCTGAGGAGCAGTGTCCTTGGGGGTTCCCATGCTAGATGGGCAATAGGACCCCAGAAATCTGTTCCTGCCATGAGACTCAATGGATCAGAACCCTACAGGGCCAGTGATTTTATGGGAACGGCATGATTAGGCGATAACAGAATTAGATTATAGAATTAGTAGAATTAGTAGAATTAGGTTATAGAATTAGTAGATTTGGGGGAGCCTGGGTGGCTCAGTCGGTTAAGCGTCTGGCTTCGGCTCAGGTCATGATCGCGTGGTTCGTGGGTTTGAGCCCCGTGTCAGGCTCTGTGTGGATAGGTTGGAGCCTGCAGCCTGCTTTGGATTCTGCGTCTCCCTCTCTCTGCTCTCCCCTTCTTGTGCTCTCTCTCTGTCTCTCTGTCTCGAAAATAAATAAATCATTAAAAAAATAATAATTAATAGATATAGTTTGACCGCAGCAACCCAAGACCTTGTATGTCTTTTCTGCCATAAAATTTCACTTTAGACGGTTAGGTGCTTTAGTGACATCCTAATGCAGGGGTAGTCTTTGCCACCACATTGGGCCCCAAGATTACCTGGCTAGTCCAGGTGCCGACGGTCATGCAAAAGAGGGTGACCTTCCCAGCAGGAGGGGGGAACCGTTCAGTAATGGTCTTCAAATAGCTCGATTCCTCTTTTGACGGTTTCTAAGGAGGGCAGCACCCTCCTTCCGGTGACACTCTTCATGTGAAACCGTGAATTGTGGCAGGGGACGGGAGGCCTCCTGCTGCTCGCGAGCTGGGGACGAGCCGCAGGGGAGGAGGAAGTAGTGGAAAATGAGACGTACGAATACATCTGACTTGGAAACAAAACACCCCGATCAAACCCCAGTGGGGAATCGTGTACCCAGACCCGCGCGGTATTTCTTCAGAGATTTGACAGACGGACGAGCCCGGAGATACCCACGCGGTTCTTTGTTCCTTTCTTTTTATGCCACCACTGCCTCCTGTTACAGAGCACCAGAACTACTTTGGGATAGATGAAAACCTTGGCCCTGTGGCAGTCAGCATCCGGAGAGAGAAGGTGGAAGACGCCAAGGAGAAAGAAGGGTCCCAGTTCAACTACCGGGTGGCCTTCAGGACGAGCGAGGTAATAGCTGCCGTGCGTGTGTCGTTACTGTCCTGGGCTGAAGTTACTGCTTTAGATTATTTTGGACAAGGTATTGAGTTTCCTTTTGAATGTCACTGATGGTAGTCTTTAAGATCTTTGACAGAGCCTGCGGTATCTTATTCCAAATACAAATTTGAGAGCCTGTCACAGATGTTAGGCGGCCACGATGTTACTTCCCCCTTACGTGGTAGAGAAGGGAAAATGGTAAGAATGTGGGATTTAGGGGCTAAGAGGGGACACCTATGACCCGGACAGCGCATGTCAGAACTTGCAAAATCTAATGCAGGAAACCCAGAAGCCGGCAGTAGGGGTGAGCGTGGCAATGCCGTCCCCGCACACCTCCCGCGTCGGGGCCCTGGCTTCGTGCCTCGCTTGCCTCGCTTTGCGTGAAACGCGAGGTTGTTGTACGAACGGCGCACGGCGCACACCCGGATCAGTAGAGAGACTGATTACGAGGAATGAGATCTGGCCCGCACGTGAGGTTTTATCCTCGTGACCCACTGCACTTAGAGGGGGAGCGTATGTGACAAGCATGCCACGTGTGGGTGTTGGCTGGCTCCTTCCGGATCAAAGAGAGAAGAGAGAGCCCTTTGCCAGTCTCCTGTGTGTGCCCGAGGCCGTGTACCAGAGCGGCTCTGGCCAGGTGCTCCGGCGATGGCGGGCTCTACGCAGCATAGACAGGAGGTGAGTCCCTCTCTCAAGGTGCTGGGTTTGAAGTTATAGACCCGTGCTGTCCCGTTCAGTAGCCATGAGCCGCACGCGGCTGTTTAAAGTAACGGAATGGAATTGCGAAGACCCGCTGGTCACAAGTGCCCAGTAGCCACGTGGAGCCAACACGGCTCCCGCATCAGCTGGCCCAGATGAGCACAGTCTCGCCGTTGCCCCAAACTCTGCTGGGCGGTGGTGTTCTAGAGCGTTACGCGCATGGCAGACGTCGTTGCTACAGCCCTCACCCCGCCTCTCTTGCATGCTAACAGTTCTCTTCCCAGAGTCAGGGTGGGTACAGCCAGAGCGAGTTGCTGCCAGGCTTTCCCCTCTGCGGCGTGTGTCAGAACGGCGAGCCCGTGCGTGCCTCAGAGACCTGAGGACCTCTCACGAGTCACGGGGTAACATGCGAGAGTGAGGAAGCCTCAGAGCCCTGAATCACCCTGCCCGGGCCTGTCACCGGATATCCCCATTCGGCTTCAGGACCGGTCAGCAGTGGAAAGTTAAATAGAAAAAGAGAAAGGAATGGAAGAAACGTTGGTGTGGAACAGTAGGGCAATAGGGAAAGAGAAGGGAGGGGCCGGAGGGGGTGCCGGTGACCAGGCCCAGCCCCGGGACCTCCAGCTGCTCCTCTGTGTCGACATCCTGTTGGGTCTGAGAGGCGTGGGGACGTCCTTTTCCCCAGCAGCACTCTGCCCGCCCCCCCCCCCCCATTCTGCAGGCCCACGTCTGTTGCAACCCCCTCCCGGCTTAGCCCCCCAACCACGTGCACTTTTGTTGTTTAGAGGCTGTGCTGATTTTGCTTCCGCCAGTCGGGAGCCGTCATCTCCCCTGCTCCTCTCGGAAAGGAGACCTCCTTTCCTTCCTCTGCAAGGCACCTCAAAACTTGTGCCTCAGAGAAGTAACCAGGAGTAAGCACGAACTCTTCCGTGACGTTCTGAAGCCTTCTGTTTTGCCCCTGCAGCTTACAACCCTGCGCGGCGCGATTTTGGAAGACGCCATACCCTCCACTGCCAGGCACGGGACCGCGCGGGGACTACCTCTCAAAGAAGTTCTGGAGTACGTCATTCCAGAGCTGAGCATTCAGTGCCTGAGACAGGCTTCGAATTCGCCCAAGGTCGCGGAGCAGCTGCTCAAGCTGGATGAACAAGGGGTATGTACAGCGTGCGAGACTCTGTGTCCGGGGTATGACTTCGTGTCTGCGTTTCTAAATGTTTGGGACTTGCCCTGACCCGGCTAGCGAGACCACATCTGATTCATGATTATTAGACATCGGTGGTGTTTCTTCCGGGGTTTTAAAAAACCCACATCGCGCCTTTCCCCGAACTAGCATTTATTCGTGTCCGCTGTGCGCGAGGCGTTCCATGCTAACAGGTAGGAGTGGACAGCGTGCCTTGGGAAGACTGAAGTTAAGACGTAGCCCCTCGCCCGGTGGGGATGGTAAGACCGAGAGCATAAAACCTCTGCAGGGAAGAATAAATACGGTGGTGGATCTTGGAGAGGTTTACGGGCAGTGAGTGTGCCTTGGGAAAAGAAGGAATAACACACCGGATGGCAAACCTCCTGAAGGGAGGTAGCATCGCAGCTGGGACTTGGGTAGAATTCCAGGAGGGAGATGTGAGTAGTTGGCCGCTTTAGGAACTATGACTAGTTTCTTTATAAGACAGGGGCACATCTAGGGTGGTTGTAGTTTAAACAACAACAAGAAAGTATGCTGAAACTTAGAGCTAGGCTAAGGAGTTTGCACTCGATTCAGGAGGCAGTAGGGAGCCATGGAAGCTTTTTGGTAGGACACGGCACTATCAGAGCTGGATTCTAGGAAGATTATTCTGCTGGAAGGGAATGAGATAGGCTGGAGACGATCAAGAATGACGATGGCCTGGAGTTCAATTATGGTCCGTTGACATCATCCAGGAGAGAATTAATGACAGGCAGGCTTGAGACGGTGGCGCGGAAGATAGAAAGAGGTCTTTCGAGTGTCATATGCGAGATAACTTGGAAGGGGAGACTGAGAAGGAGGCACCCAAATACATGCAACTGATTTTAAATGAGCAGAAAAAGCAGAAAGACACTAGTGATGTGTATTTCTTGAATTTGCTAAGGAAAATTTTTCTGCTCGTTTTGGAGAGAATGCGAGGCGTTTCTTGGTTGACCCAGTAACACCAGTGTGGCTCCTACTCGGATCGCTGGAATTCTGAGAGTGCTGAGACAGGAACTTTGTGTAAGGAATTAGCACTCTGTATGATCATCTGGAGGGAGTAGCCACCATAACATTGAGAATGAATAAGCCTGGGACCTGTCTGTCTCAGGAAGGCTGACATATTAAAAACAGCTAAACCAAACCGAAACTCCAGCCTAGAACAGTTGACGTGTAAAACCGCGTGGTCCACAAGATAGTTCGACCGTGATCATGACCGGGAAAGTGCGTGGAATGTACGAGATGTCCGGGAAGCCGATGAGGGAAACACGATCTTGGAAGGATCGTGGATGTATCGGTGCGGGTCCAGATGCTGTCACGTTCAAGCAGGCTTGTTGAGAAGAATCGCAATAACTTTCACGTCTTATTTTCATGTTTCTTTTTATGATGTTGCACGTCACAGGAGAATGCGGTAGTTCTGGGTCCCTTTATGTTGCCAGTGTATGCGGTTCTCCCCTTAAAGTACATCGCTGTACTTGCTGTATAGCAGGGTCTTGGCGGATGAGGTAGGTGGTTCCCTCAGGCTGCTCTAGAAAATTCCACAGATGGCCCACGAACCGCAGGCCTGAATCCCAAAGTCCTCAAGGCCCCGAGAGACGATCGCAGCAGCTACCGTTGACCATCTTCTCACGAAATGAAGCACGAATTTGGGATGCCTGTTTAGCAGAATAGGTCCAGAAGCTATGCCAGGCAATTTTTTTATTTTAATCCAGAGTTTAGGTGCTTTTTATAGTGCGATGTCAAAATTAATGCTTTGAAAATTGGGTTCTGCTTTTAAGTAAACCAACGCGTTCTCTAGCTCTGGTTGTATTTCATGTGTTTTTTCTTTGGCAATCGTATTTGCGTGACTTTGGTATACTTTCTTAATGGTGTACATTCTGGTGTTAAACTTTCCGTACCTCTTGATGGTGTCTGGTTCCCGTATTCCGTGAGGAAGAGATGCTGTTTATTTTCATCTCTAAGAGATTGGACGGCCCTTTTTAACTTTCTGGTTTCGAAAGGACCCTTAAAAGTTGCCACTGACCGTTAGAGTGTCTGAGAGTTTATTCCAAGGAGCGCCCTTCTTAAACGTAAATCCACACAGGAATGGTACGGGCCAGTTATATGGTACTGTTCTTAAGGGTTTTTAATCGTGAAAAAAATCCTCAGAGGATATATTGTCGTCTTCTGCTCTCCTGGGGTTTGTAGCCCACCCTGGCTCAACAAGGTCGGAAAGGGCACCTGCTGTGTCCAGGGCACAGGTTAGTCGTGGAGAGTGACGAGAGAAGTAAGTAACTATTAAGCGAGACTCTGAAACTTTTGTTCCTTTCTCTGCATAAATTCACCTGTCAACCTCTAAAATCCCACGTTTCCTGTTTTAAAAGACTATCCTAATTTATGTAACAGGTGGCTTTCTAAAATTATGTAGGTTGACCAAAAAAAAAAAAAAAAAAAATTCAGGTAAGTGGTGGCGGCTCCCTCTCTTAGAAGATCACGGCTTCTGGGGCAGAATGGCTAATTTGTCCTTGGGCCAGCCGTCCCTTCCTCTTGTCCCCTCACCACCCTAGATATTGGTGTTGATTTGCATACCATGCTTGCTTCTCAGTCACGCAGGTCCAAATAAATGAGGCTGCAAGCTCGCTGGGAGTAAACAGACCCGGAGAGAATAGAATGCCCTGGGAGGAAAGGGCTTCCCTGCACACTCCAGTTTATTTGCAAGACAATTCAGAAGCTTTGCGTTTGTCCCCTTCATTTAAATTTAAATTTTCTTGTCAGTGATGACTGGGCTTCTGGCCTTGGGAACCCAGCAGTCAGTCATTATCCAGTCCCAGAAACCAAAGGAGACCTCCCGCGCTGGGTTGTCTGTCTGAGCAGCCCGTCTGTATGTCCAGCTCTCCACGCTGAGGCAGTATGCGGTTTCAACAAGCGGGGATTTCTGGTCTGCGACAGTGTGGACACCTGAGAGCCGGCCGAGCTCCCCCCCAGGACTGTGGGACTGGCCGTTGCCCAAGTCGGAATGGCTAAAGCAAGGACGGCGGGATGGGTCGGAGCGGAGGGGGGCGGCCCGAGGTCTGGAAAGCTTGGCTACAAACCCTGTTCTGCGAGAATTGGGCATTTTAGTATTTGGGGGGTGGGATCCCCCCTTTAACTGTGCCCTGATTAACTGCAGGGTGCGTTACCAGCTGTGTGCAGGTCTGTTGCTAGCGTAAGGGGAGTGATGGTCGTATGGCGTTTCGACTGTTTTCATGAGGTTTGTTAAAATGTTTAAGTCAGAGCTGTGTCTTCACGGCGTTTCATTCTGTTCCTGTTTTAGTGGAATGGCAGCCATCGTAGCAAGCCGGCCCCAACTGTTTGCTCGAAGTCCCTAGAGGTAGTTCCATCTTGCGGCCTCCTCACGGTAAACGTGCTCGGTGCCCCTGCCAGGCCGCGCGTGTCCCACGGGACATTTTCCCTGCAGCAGAGCTCTGGTCGCCCTCGTGAGCACCTGTGGGCTTTGAAATCTCTTGGAGCACATCCCCTAATTTCTGTGAGCCCAGGGGCTTCTTGGACGGTGGGCAGATTCACAGGCAGGGTCTGTGACAGGCAGTCTGCACAGGCAGATTCTAGACCCATTCACAGGCAGGGTCTAGACTCAGGCTGGCTTGTCCGACGGCTGGGGAGAAGGGTGTGAAGTGGACGGCATCACAGCCAGCGGGGTAGGCCCAGGGGAGTTCGGTTCTCTGGGTGTTTGGCCTTTGCCCAAATGAGAGTCCACAAGGAATATCAAGTCCAGGAGACTCTGGAATCACAGAGAGAAATTGTGCCCGTCGGGTGAGGGCTCTGCTTAGCGGACTTAAGGCCGCACTAGCCCAAACTGTGGGGCCCCAAGCAGCTTTGCTCCTCTGGGCCTCCTCCCAAAGGAGTGGGAGCGTAAGATGGGAAAGTGGTCCCCCTCTGGAGCAGCCAGGGGGCGTCGGAGGCCGGGCCGCGCAAGATGAGGTGGCCAGGTGGTGTTGGCACATGGCCTGGCAGCACTTTGACGTGAGCGGCAGGTTGAAGAGCAGAGGACAGGCCAACGGGACCGAGCGTGTGGCCGTGCGGCCCTGTCTACTGGCTGCGGGGGAAGCCGCGGGTGCCTGGATGCAGGGACATTGGGGCCCACGGGACGCCGGGTTACACACGCCAGGGCTCACCATCCCGCTCTATTTCTGGCGGACTCTCCTACAGGCTAGGGCCAAATAACCGGAGAGAGGTGAAGTCGTCTTCTGATGGCAAAAGAGAAGTCAAACCAACAAGATATCTAGGCCAGGAAGCAGGCATTCTGAGGCCTTGTTAGAGGATTACGGTGGATCCTGATGGTCGCTGAGATCACCAACGTCCAGGGTGATGCTTGCTAGTCCCGTGTTTCCCTGGCGTGCTGTAAGATCCTGGAACGTCTTCTGAGTCACTCAGGAACAATTAGCGTTCAGAATGAAGTAAAATTAGATGTTTTTATTACACTTCGTACTATTTTTTAGACGATGGTCCGTTTGCAGTAAATACGGTGCCTCATTTATTTGGGGAGTTGGTCAGAAACAGACATTCCTCAGTCTCTGGATGAAGGGAAATATTTTTGTACTTGACCCTCCTAAAGAACTGGTTCAATAAAATGCGCGATCGTGGCTAGAAAATAGCTTGTGCCCAGCATCTCCTATCCCCACACTCAGGGCACGAATCACTGTGTTCACTGTGCAGTTGTGGTTGACTGTCTGTTCAACTCTAAATTCATCCTAATGCGCAGTGAGGTTACTTCCTACGGGCTGCTTAGATCACCCTGGCAGGTGGCTTCCTACCTTTCTTGGATTGTACGTTGTCATCAGGTAACGTGGATGAGACCGCTTTTATCGCTTTGCTCAAGAGAATTTATCGCTTTGCTCAAGAGAAATGAGTATCGTTTTGCCTTACTTTACGGAGAGTCAGCTGTAAATTTTGATTAAAGGCTCTCTTTTATAGCTCGATAATGAAAGTGAACAGTGTTATGGATTGATGCCTTTAGGAAGCCGGCGATGTCTGATAATCTGTCCGCTTTTGAGGCTCAGATTGCCGGTAGTAAGATCAAGTGCGCTGATTGCGTGAGTGAGGAGTAATTTCTCTTTGGATATAATAAGAAAACTGTAAAAATGGTTCCAGTTTCTCCCCGGCCTTGGGAGAAAGCAAGCCTTTGGCTACTAGCTTGATAAGAGATTGACTGCAAGATAGAGTTACAGCAGGATCTCCTCAATCGCTATCAAAATTCTTTATGGCTTTTGTAGATTTAGCAGATGTTTTCTTTTCGGGATAGCCAAAAACATAGAAATAACTGTAATTGTATAGCCAGAGTTATTTTTATGGAAACAAAACATTATTCTATTTATATACATATATCACAGTTTCCCCTGGGATTCCCTCCTTACCAGACCTTAATTTGGTTTGTGTTTTCATTACAGTCGTTCATATTTTCCTGAATGTTCAAACTAACAACAAAGGAAGCATCAGGAACCAGAGAGGGGAAACTTTAAAGTCGTGGCCTTTTTGGGGTTTTTTTTCCCCCCCTAACTTAGGAGATGATGCTTCTTATTATATGAAGGGTATAAAATTAGGTATTTCCATGCTTGTATGTTTAAGTAGATGCCTGAACTTGTCTGTCCATTTTGGAAACCTGGTCGATCCCACATGGCCATTCTCTACATTCTGTTTCTTAGGATTCCTGCCGTTTTTCCAGCTGCATTTTGGGGTTTCTGGGTTGTGTGTTTGTAGCATTTTGTGCAGTGACCCTTGCTTCTTCCTCTTTTCGCTTATTTGCTTATGGGAATCGTCCTGGCGTGCTCTCTGTAGTTTTAATCTTACTAGAAGTTAGCATGTCTGATACTCTTTGCCAAGTAATTACATTTCTCCCCCCATTTCAGCTGAGCTTTCAGCACAAGATTGGGATCCTTTACTGCAAAGCAGGCCAGAGCACAGAGGAGGAGATGTATAACAATGAGACGGCGGGACCAGCTTTTGAAGAATTCCTTGATCTTCTGGGCCAGAGAGTCCGGCTGAAAGGATTTAGCAAATACCGAGCTCAGCTAGACAATAAAAGTAAGCTTCATATTTGTGTGTGTGCACAAATCGAATCCTCCAGAGGTAGGCATACCGCATAAATCTAAGTGAGCGATCACATGCCCTCCCGTTCTTGACCCCAGCAGCCGCCTGGCCAAGCTTCTTCGGGATAGAGTTTAGACTTCCTCAGACGAGCAAAGGAGGCACATTTCTCAAGAGGTGTGTGTTTCACACGAGCTCAAAAGGTCAATTCTTTTTTTGTAACACCAGCAGAGAGATTCCCCAGTGCTTCGCGAAGAATCTTTTAATATTTCCTTCTTCCTTTTAGCCTCCCCTCTTCTACCACACCCTTGTTCCAGTATATACCGAGGACGCGCACTGCGTTCGTTTCTGAAAGACAGAATGTTACCGCGTCCGCTCCTGCCGTGGTCTCGGGCCCGTTCTGTTCATTTCTGGTTTCACGATGTTGACTGGGGAATTGAAGCAGTGGTTAAAAACGGATGCGTCCTGTTTCCCAGGGACCTTACCCACGTCCCCTTGAGTGGGGCACACGTTAGCTCTGAGGTGCCGATTTAAAACACAGACTCTCCGCCATCCTGTGATGTGCGCATCTGTCTTGTGTCTTCATTTAGATAATCATGTTCCTTCTGGTCCTCATACATTCTAAATATGTTATCTTCATATTTACGCTGTTCAGTTTTATTGCTATCAGCCTTTAAAATATCAGCCAGAGTAATTATGTGTATTTTGGACAATTTTCCTTATTATCAGGCAATTAACCGCTTGCTCTTTTAATAAAAGATGAGCAGTGGGGCGCCTGGGTGGCTCAGTCGGTGAAGGGTCTGACTTCGGCTCAGGTCATGATCTCGTGGTTCGTGAGTTCAAGCCCCGTGTCAGGCTCTGTGCTGACAGCCCAGAGCCTGGTGCCTGCTTTGGATTCTGTGTCTCTCTCTCTCTCTCTCTCTCTCTCTCTCTCTCTCTCTGCCCCTCCCCTGCTTGCACTCTGTCTCTCACTTTCTCTCTTAAAAATAAACATTAAATAAATAAACAAACAAACACGAGCAGGTAGTTTCTAAAATTGGAGGATGTGGGAGAGCACACAACCCAGTCCTAGTAGGGGTAGTGAAGTGAGGCCTTTCCCCGTGGGAGCATCCGTGCAAGGCCATCTGAGGTTCCACGACTCTGTGTCCCCAGTGTCCGTCACCTTGGGACCCTCACTGATTCTTGTCTACATCAGGGTGGTGCTGGGTCTTTGTATACCTATCAGTCAGATCCGGCTTTTTCTCTTGTTTTTTTTGGAAGTTAAGTTTAGAACATGGATGATAAGACCTGGAAAGACAGTGTTAACTCGTATGCGGGCCCCTGTGTGTCCTTCACACATGCGAGGGCTGGAGTTTGACTGTTATTTTGAATGCCTATTGCTCATGCCTCAGATCTGTAAAGACTGTAGAATAATTTGTGACACCCACTGTGAATATCCACATATTTTAAGAAAAATCGGTGAGACCTTGCTGGACTTTTCTTCTTTTTTCTTGGCCAACTCCCTTGCATGCAAACCACCACCCACCCCCTAGAGGTGCGGGCATGCTGCCCTTAGGGGTATCCTTCCTGGAAAGTCACTGCTGATGTGGATTCATTATCATGAATGCCTGTCATCTTTCTTCAGCGGGGTGGATTGAGGAAACGCCGTAAGACCTTCTGATCCATCCATTCTGTAACACTGCAACACAGATAATGTGAATGTTTCCCTACGTGTAAGAATGGACATCAGCTTTAAATTTTTATGACCTAGGAGATGTCCTTGTTACATCACAGATGTAGCACTAAGCACCTTTGCGCAGGGAAATGATAATGTAAGAATGAGATTTTGATGCATTGATTCTCATAATCAACAAATCCAAGTTATTTTTATGAGTAAGGCGTTCCGGGAGATGTGAGGTCTAAGACATCCCTTTAGTAAAGAGGAAGTTTCTAAGAATTACATTTCATGAAATGCTCAGATAAAATGTCGTCTTTCATGGAACACACACAAAAAATCTTCCTTTTTAAGTTTATGGGAGTTGGAGCTTTCACTCTGTCCTCCCTCTTCGGATCTGGGCCACAACCAAATGGAGAGTGTTGGGCTGGAGTATCTGGGATGTCCTTTCTGGCTTTGAAATGGGTTCTTTCTGTCTCAGGTACAAAGTGAAACGCAGTAGGATCACATGATCATGAGCCACTAAGATGCTCTCTGCTCACCAGAGTACAGACCCCAGGCCGTGGGCAGCCCAGCCCTTTCCGGTCTGGATGCAGAGAATGATGAAACTGGGGTCTGCCATGATGGCCTGCCGCTCTTGCCCAATAGAAATATTTGCAGCAGATCCTCAAACAAGCTCATCTGTTTACCTTCTCCATTACCATACTGATATTTATGATGAAAACTTGCAGAATATATAATTTCAGAAGGCCATCTTATAGTACTGTTTGGGATAGACTAATGATGATCTTTTTTTTTTTTTATTTTAGAGAAAGTGGAGAGAGAGAGTGTGAGTAGGGCAAAGGGGCAAAGGGGCAAAGGGGAGGGGAGAGAGAGAGAGAGAGAGAGAGAGAGAGAGAGAGAGAGAGAGAGAATCCCAAGCAGGCTCCACGCTCAGCACAGAGCCCGATGCGGAGCTCGATCCCATGACCCTGGGATCATGACCTGAGCCGAAATCAAGAGTCAGATGCTCGACTGACTGAGCCACCAGGCGCCCCAGTGATCATATTTTTAAAAGTGTTTTCCCCCCAAAATGCATTTTTCTTCCTTCACTGCAATTTCCTGAAGCTGAAACCTGTTGTCTAGACTACTAACTACCTATAAGGATGTCTATAACTGAATTTTAACCATCTGAATAGCAGTGTGTTGTGATGGGAGTCATTGAATGTGCTGGGTTATCTCATCCCCTGGCCTTCATGTTGTTATTAGCCAGTCAGTTCTTCATAAAAGAAGACAGTCATTGCTCCCTTATGACCGTGCTTGCTCACTTCCAAAGCCACATTCTTTAGCCAAGACAGTTGGAATGGAACGTTACTTTCCATGAAGTCCTATGAAAAGTAACAGATGTGTGTTTAATACGTAGTTAAAAGAGAAAATTGCTTTATTGGGGACCAGAAATATACAGCTTATTAGAGAAATATCCTCTCTTACCATCTGCAAGTTGATTTGTCAGTATCCGTATGTAAACATTTTAAATTCTTCCCTTTTTCCATTCACTTGCCTTCTGTGAGTACCTCCTCAGACTCTGCAAAACTGTATGTGATGCTTTTTCTAGAAAAACTTTCAGGGCTGCTTCTGAGTCAGAATGAATATTCAAAAAAAAAAAACTGCAGTCTTCAGGAAGAAAATCATAAAGGCCCATGAATGCTAGATGTATTCATGTCTTTAAAGTAAATTAAAATATTTAGATTAAGAAAAAAAAAGTTAACCCAAGGTGATTACCTAGATCTTCCCCAACAAACACAATGAAATAAACTTCGTTTTAAATGACCCCGAATAGCATTGTTTCTTGTTTATAAGGTAGAAACATAAACCTATATGTTGGCCAAAGATTGAAAAAGGCGGCCCCGAATTCTGTTTACATCTTATTTTCCATGTATCTTTTTGTCTTTATTTATCCATATTCAAAGTGGTTCGAAACTACACCGTGAAATTATGACTTAAGTGTTTTACAGTCACTGTGTTGGTTCAGGTTCCTGACACTCTGCGTCTGTGATCATCTATTGCTAATACAGATGGATTTTGAGTTTGCAAAGAATCATTCTGCTTTTCAGAAGGTGAATAGCTGTATGATTAAGACGGGTTCGGATGTCATGGTTTCTAACGTGTCAGTGCAAAATATACAGTAAGAGACCACCTTCATTCTCTGCCGTCTTAATCATAGGACTTCATCGTTACATTGCCTGTTGAAAAGAGAAGAAAATTAATTACATCATTCAGGGAAAGAAATCCTGAACATTATTTTGTTCTCATTTCCATATTAACTCAGTCCCATTTCATTTTTTTTGAGTTCTGGAAGATCAGGTGCCCAAGAATCACGCAAGAATTAACCGTAAACACACACACACACACACACACACACACACACACACACACACACACCCAAGTGGGGCAGGGTGGCCATTAGACACGGGTTAGAAGTGGCAGGAACAGCATGCAGCGAGAGGGCAGAGTGGCCACCCAGGACACTTGTGGTTTGTGCTTGGGTGGTTTGTTGCTTGCAATTGAATTGCTTTTGGCAAAACGACCTTCTAAGTGTCACATCGCTGGCTTTTGCACTTGCCTGGCTTATTTTTGTCATCATCCTCTGTTTTTAGCTGATTCTACAGGAACTCACTCCCTCTACACGACGTACAAAGACTATGAAGTCATGTTCCACGTGTCCACCATGCTTCCCCACATGCCCAACAACAGACAGCAGGTAGGTCCGCCCTCCTCTTTCCGGATCTCAGGTCAGCCCACTGAGGGGCTTCATGTCGTGAGAATTTGCAAAGAATCACGTGCGGGGGGCGGGGGGCAGACTCTTGAATGGCGTTAATCATCTTTGGCTCTTTTATCATCGGGAAGTATTTGGCCTTTAAACCGGAGTATTTCTGCATAAGTTATATTGCACTTTTTCCTCATAAAACTTGGAAGCTCTTCTGCACACACCTTTATTGCTCGCTAGGCAAAATCTTAATGGAAACTCGTGTCGGCTGTGTTCGTTATAAGTGAGCGAGCTGGGTAAGTAACCTGAGCCCGGGTTTCTGCGTGTGGGTGGATAACTTACTTACAGAAAATACTAAAAGGACGGATCTTAGAACTTATTGGTGACACGATTCCATTTGAGTGATTTGATTGCATTTGGTTAAATCGGGAGTTGAAACGAAGTTTGGTTTCATGCTTAGGCAGTTTATTTCTGACGTCACGTAACCACACTCCTTTGCTGTAAATACATTGATGTACCAGGGACTGCGTAGGAATTGCTCACTAAGTATATGTTCAATGAATGAAACTTGATTGCAGCAGAGACGTTTTCTTTTTCTTTTTTTCTTTTGAATGCTTGTAAAACACATGAAGGTAGTCAAAACACACATCTTGCACAGAAACCACTTGCACTGTCCCGATCACTAATTGCAAGAACCACCTTAGATCCGACAGCCGGGCCGAGAAGGCAGGCCCCTGATTTCAGCCCAGCACTTTGCAGCAGGGACGGCTCCTCTTTGACTTTTCCTTCTCGTTGCTAGCTGGGTTTTCTGGCCACTTGCCTCATGCTTCACCTCAATCCCTTGTCCTTCCTGAATGATCTGAAGTGTTTCCCAATAATCAGATTCCTTCCCACCACCATTAGAAGATCTTTCTTTCGATCACATATCTGTATGTGTTTTTAAGAGACAACAGTTACAATCCCTGGACCACACATATGTATGTATCGATGTTTTAACCTAAAGGATTTCTAGCTCTCGAAAAAACAGTTATCTGGAATAATGCCACACGGATTCACTTGATATTAAGAAGCTTAATTTAGAGCAGTGCAGTTGCCCAGAAGATACTTGCGAACCATTCAGGAATTAAACTCCGTGTGAGTTGTTGCTCGGAAAACCGATAGGGCTTCCTCAGGCCAAGAAATCTGTCAGTACGTTAGCCAAAGTAGAGCCAATGGCTCTACTTTTGACCCCGGTCATCGACTGTTCAAACCACAAAGCCCTTCCAGCTCCCTAATTACTTGAGCCATCGGACTCCAAACTGGATTGGCCTCATCATTTCCCATCTGGCAGCCTCTGGAATCTGAAGTCTGCTGGGCTTTGCTGTTTGTTAGCAGAACTCGAACCAGGCTTTCCCTGCCCCCTTTCTGTTGCGTGGTATTTGAAATCTGGGTTTATGAGTTCTCCGTACCTGACTTTTTCCACTGAAACTATCCTTAAAGCCCTATACACACAGAAAAGTAGATGGAGGGATGGGGGTTGGGGAGTGGGGGACGGAGGAGGGGGCGTATAAAGTTCCCAAACTGGAAATTAAAAAAAAAAAAAAAACAAGCAAACCTGTAAATTAATACTGCACATTAAAGACTCTGTAGCTTAAAGACTTCTTTAAGCTTCCCTGTTACCTCTTTGAGTTTTTTTGTTGTTGCCGTTTTTATTTTTGTAACTTGAGTGAGAATCCATGACATCGGGTCATTATGCTGATGGTAGAAAACTGTAAAATTGTTTTGCTTTTTTAACTGTTCTTACTGTGTCTGGAATCCGTATGATCCTCAGTGTGGTCCACTGGGAAATCTGTGCACTAACCGCTGTGTGGGCAAGTATTCATAATCTAAAGGGGATGGTGAAGAGTGGAGATAAGGGTCAGTGGACGTATGCCGAATTCGCCACACCCAGCCACTTGCCTTGTGGCTTTGCGTGAGGTCTTAGCCTCTCGGGAAATTCGATAATTGTATAAGGGGGACGTGGTTCAGATGGCAGGTGGTGGCTGCTTGGAGCACTGTGTCGAGAAGGGTTCTGGGGGGCAGCACCTAGGCTCAGAGGGAAAGAACGTTGGATTTTAAATTTTGTTTAATGTTTTATTTATTTGTGAGAGCACGAGCAGGGAGGGGCAGAGAGAGAGGGGGAGACACAGAATCCAAAGCAGGCTCCAGGCTCCCAGCTGTCAGCACAGAGCCCGATGCGGGGCTTGAACTCACAGACCATGAAACCACGACCTGAGCCGAAGTTGGATGCTTAACCGACTGAGCCACCAGGTGCCCCAAGAACGTTGTGTTTTAGAGATATTTCCCACGGGTTTGGCAGTGGGGAGGTGGGGCACACATGATATTTGGACTAGATGGTACACAGCGTTTCCCTCTTACTGTCAGATTTCTGTGACTCTAGGGTCCTCTTTGAGGCTTCCTGCTTCTAGGTGGAAAAACAGCTTCAGCAGAGATAGGTGGTTGTTACGAGCAGGAATTCTGGGGCCACACTATCTGGATTGGAATCCCAGCTCCTCGCTTTGGGACCTTGGGCAAAATTTTCTCTGCTGTAGTTTCCTTTATCCCTGAATACGGGGGCTTTGATCTCATTTCTTCACTGAGGTGTCCCTGTGCGCCCAGAACCATACCCAGAACGTGGTAAGCGGCCAGTAAATATTTGTTCAGTGAATGAATGAACCTTTCGTGGATGGTGACTGGAATTAGACAAGCTCCTACATACAAAGCACTTCGTAGTGCCCGGCACAGCGTGTGTTCGATTAAGTTTCAGTTGACCGTTTTTCACCATTTATTAGATAATAAAGCACAAGTATTTTAAATGACTTAATTTGCATTTTATTTTCCTATTCCCAGGCGTAGGGATCTGTCACGAACCACCTAAGGCCTGGAGTTGAGACAGTAAGGGGCTAACTTACCAAGAGTCTCAGAAGATTATTTTTACTTTGGCATGTAGTATTTTGCTCATCCTGGGTTGTTACCAGAATATTCTGTCTGTAGATAAAAATGATGGCACCGTGTAGTCTTGGCACATGTACTTCCCAGATTTGTTCTGGGTTGTACCAGCTCCCTCCGCGTCCCCCACCCACCCACCCACCCATGCCTACAGATTATGTTAATACCAGGAGTAGAAATGTCTGAAACGACCAGCTGGGCTCATGAGTGCAGTTTGAGGCCACAGAACCTAGCACTTAGCTGGCCTGTACATGAATTGTGCCTGGAACTTTGGCCTCATTAGCACCATGGTATTTGTGACTATTTAACTGGCCCAGACTCGTCCACATCAGATATAATTTCTTGTGTTTGTTCTTGTAATAAATCAAGCTGAACGCTGATTGCAGGACGCATTAAAAGTCTTTAGAGAGTTTACCCCTGTTGCAAAAGAGTTTGGTGTTTGGAATGCAGGACTCTTACAAAGAAAACCTAGCCAGCCCCAGGGAATGATAAGAAAGCCTGCTCTTGGAGTGGTTTCCTCTCTTCCCTGAAGACCCCTCCTTCTCTCTGGGTCAGTCTGGCACCCGGGTCTCTTCCCAGGGCTGACACCCCTGCGTGCTTCCCCGTCTGCTTGTCCTGTAGACAGATCATGGGTCGGCTGTCATGGGATGTTATCAGTGGAAAGAAGTCCACAAATGAGTTTCAGTCCTCACTTTGGCAGACAGACCTTTTCTTCAGTCTAAGTACATAAAATGGAGGAAGGGAGCATGGTGCCTGGCACATCGTCAATTATTATTTTTTGAAATGCACGCGTCAGTGGTAAACTGCTCTGCTTGGAAGAGGTGTCCGAGCCCCTTGGATACCTAAGGAATAAGGCCAAGCTCCTAGGTCTCTGAGATTCCGTTTGAAGAATACTGGTGTTAGACTAGGGACGGACTTGACCTCGACAGAGGTCATGGAGACACAGCTTGTTAGGTTTGAGCCAGGCTGCAACCCTTTCTCCATATAATTTGGATAAATGGCCAGCCTGCCTTAAGGGGTTTGTGCACGCACTTCTGTAAGTCCTAATTGGAACTGTTAAGGAACCGTTCACATGCAGGAGGAATCTACCTCATTAAGTGCTATACGAACCGGTCCTGACTGCAGTTGGGTTCACGTATAAATCATAATATGGAATCTTTTGGAAGAATAAAATGCCTTTGCAGCATTCCACGATTAGATTTATCCCCAGGCCCTAAATAGCAATGTGTACTTACACCAGACAGTAAGAACGATTGCTTACAATAGGGTTGGTAGGACCCAGTATCAGAAATAGTTGTGTCTTCGGGGCGCCTGGGTGGCTCAGTCGGTTAGGCGACCGACTTTGGCTCAGGTCATGATCTCGCGGTTTGTGGGTTCGAGCCCCGCGTCGGGCTCTGTGCTGACAGCTCAGAGCCTGGAGCCTGTTTCGGATTCTGTGTCTCCCCCTCTCTCTACCCCTCCCCTGCTCACGCTCTGTGTCTCTCTGTCTCTCCATAATAAATAAACGTTAAAAAAATTAAAAAAAAAAAGAAACAGTTGTATCTTCATATTCCTCCCCTTATCTTCACTTTATTTTTTTTTTAATTTTTTAAATTGTTTTTTTTTAATGTTTATTTATTTTTGAGACAAGAGAGACAGAGCATGAACGGGGGAGGGGCAGAGAAAAAGGGAGACACAGAATCTGAAGCAGGCTCCAAGCCCTGAGCTGTCAGCACAGAGCCTGACGCAGGGCTCGAACCCACGGACTGTGAGATCATGACCTGAGCTGAAGTCGGACGCTCAACCGACTGAGCCACCCAGGCGCCCCAACCTCTTATCTTCACTTTAAAAATCCACACTCTTGGTTAATTTTGTTTCTCTGTTTGCAGAATATTCCGCCTTGCTTGCTCAACTGGTTTGTCCATTTGCTTTTCCTATTGGTAAAATTGTTTTATATAATGTTTTGCAGTAAATAGTTTATGCAGTATTTTTATATCGGTTGTATAATGTGTATCAGTGATGAATTTTCAAAACTGTAGTTGAATTCGATACGATCTTGCTGATCTGAGATAAGAGTGGTTAGTTGCCCTGGTGTTCACTTTTTTGTGTGTGGGGAGCGGTGGGCAAGGCCCTCCGTCCCTGGATACAGATCTTTTGTATTTATGCGGTCATGTGCATAGGTTTCCTCCTCTTTCTTATTATACTACTGTTCTACATTCCTGTTTCTACTTTCCACAGGAAACTCTAGATGTCTCCTAAAAATCAAAACAAAATTCTAACCGCTGGTGTTGAGTCTTGAGTATAGAGTACGTGAGGGTGTGTGTGCATGCATGTGTGTGTGGGTGTTGTGTGAACACATGCAAAATTAGGAAGGTGTCTGAAGCGGGAGAAGCTAGCCCTTCGTGTGAGGGGGAGAAACTTCCCACACAAGAGGGTAGCAAGTGTAAAGTCCCTGTGGCAGAAACAAGCTGGGTTGTTGGAGGGATGAGGTAGCTATCTGGGAGGGGAAAAGGGGTGCATGATAAGGTCAGAGAGTGGGAAGGATGGGGTCAAAGGACTCTTGGTCAACCCTGTTCCTAATGATGGGACATGAGATTCCAATCCAAGGACTGAGACCCAGAACTTGTGATTGGTTTTCACAGGGATACATGTCATTTTTTGCTCCGTTCTGGGCTCATCTCTTTGAATTTCAGAACGTAAACTGTAATCATTTAATGGTGCAGTTTTCTCTTTGAAATCATGCTGATTTTCACATCTTTGCTTCTTCAGACCGGAGTCTCTCTCTGGAGATCGGCCTTTTCCAGTTTCAAAATAAATTTTTCTCTTCACTAATTCTGACTCTCAGAGACTTCTGAACCACATCCCAATTGCATTTCTTTCATATTGTACAGCCTGCTTCCCACTCCCCTCCAGAATTAGGTGCAAAATGCTTCTTCTTACTATGCTTAAAAAAAAAATATCAACAAACGAACCTGTTTGCACAGAGGCCAGTAGATCTGACTTAACTTTCTGCCACCTTTGACCAAGGTGTGGCTACTGGACCATTGTTTGCACTTGCTTTTAATTGTTGCCCCAAGTTAAAACCGGTCCTGTGAGGCCGTGAAGGCTGGTGATGGGATTGAGCATAAACCCTAAGGTTCCTATTTCTGCAGCATCTGGATGCTTTTTGCTATGGAACTGGGTGAAGAGTCACATTTCACTCTAATTGTCCTGTTTCACTGCTTGAATGAAGCATTGGGCATTTCATAGGATTGTGTGAATCTAACACAATATGTTTTTAATAAAAGATCTTTTTTTAATAAGTTTATTTTGAGAGAGTGAGCACAAGTGGGGGAGGGGCAGAGAGCGGGGGAGAGAGAGGGGATCCCAAACAGACTCCCGCACCATCAGTGCCAAGCCTGACGCGGGGCTCAAACCCACAAACCATGAGATCATGACCTGAGCCGAAACCACCAGTCAGACGCTCAACTGACTGAGCCACCCAGGCGCCCCTATCTAACACAATATTTATTAACTCAGTCTTGCAGTCGAAGACACGAAGGCGGTCCTCTTGGCACTGAAAAGTGCTTCACACGTTCAAAGGAGCAGTTAGCGCTAGAAGGCATCGGTCCTGCATTCCTGAGACAAATCGTGCCGTAGGGGGTCTTGGTCACCCATGGGTTTGCCTTCATATCTTGCTGGATTGCCACACTCTTTCCCCTTCCCGTTCCGGACTCTGATCGCACAGAATTTCACTGACCAATGAGAAGACAAACAGAAGTAACAACTGAAGAAAACTGTTTTCCTTTATATAAGAAGTTTGAAAAATTACTTAAGGTTATTTAATGTTTGACAAGATCCTGGAAAACAGTGAATATTTCTGTTACCCTTCCAGATGTTCTATTTCTTTTAGCCTCTAAACAAATTCAGGCATCCTGTTAATAGGCAAGGTGTTAATTTATTTTATTTTATTCTCTTGCAAAGAGCTTCAGATTTTACTTTGCTGAGGACTCTCCTTTTTCCCCCACCCGGCCAAACAGTTTACTGTCTCACCAAGTACATTTTGCAACCGTGGTTAAGTTAACCAGACTTTTACTTGTTTTTTTTTTTTTTTTTTTTTTTTAATGTTTATTTATTTTTGAGAGCGAGAAACAGAGTGCGAGCAGAGGAGGGGCAGAGAGAGAGAGGGAGACACAGAATCCAAAGCAGGCTCCAGGCTGTGAGCTGTCAGCACAGAGCCCGACGCGGGGCTCGAACTCACAAACCGCGAGATCATGACCTCAGCCAAAGCCGGACGCCTAACCGACTGAGCCACCCAGGCGCCCCTTAACTAGACTTTTAAAAACATTTTTGGCCCTGTTACAGAGCCAAAGAATGTGCTTAGGAAGGGACATGTTGTCAAGGGAACCAGCCCTGAAGTTGGGCTTTCCGTGTTCCTGTGGTGTGAAGTGTAGAATTGGACCCAGTCTTCCCTTTGCTCGAGGAGAAAATGGACGGGAGTAGCTGCCCAGTTTGCTGTTGCTCCCGCAGCAGAGCGAGGAGGCACCGACTAATGAGTTCGTGCCTGATTAATTTGAGAGGGCTGGCCAAGGTCAAGTTCAACGCAGCAGCCCCACAGGCAGGAAGGGCTACAGAATTCACTCTGTGGCCTTGGCCATCGTGACCGCCATCTTTCTGTCAATCTGAGAACTCTTGTGTTTCAAGGATATCGAGTAAAGTATGGTGTGAGCTGGGGCGCCGGGTGGCTCAGTCGGTTGAGCACCCGACTCTCGGTTTCAGCTCTGGTCATGACTTCCCAATATGTGAGTTTGAGCCCCATATCGGGCTCTGTGGAGCTCAGAGCTTGCTTGGCATTCTCTCTCTCTCCTTTTCTCTCTCTCTGCCCCTCCCCCAGTTCTCTCTCTCTCTCTCTCTCTCTAGATAAATGAATAAACTTAGAAAAAAAATGTTTTAAAAGTATGGTGTCAGCTGTTGTGTGTCACATTCAGCCAGTCTGGTGCACACGATGTTAGGTATTTAAGATCGTTCTTTTAATCGTTTCATTTGTTCCTGATTTCCCTGTTTGTCCTATTATAGTAGCTATGAATCCTGTATTTCAGTTATTGTGGAGATGAGGGAAGAACATCTTAAGCTAGTGCAATTTTCAGCTATTGATGTTTGGTTTAGAGAGTTCTCCTTCCTTCCATTTTCTTTTCCTTACGTGAAACGCGTATTGTGGTTCTCGTCTGTGTCCATCTGTAGTATGGGTAAATAACCACACACCGTGTAGGACCTAGTTTGCTACAGATTTTTTTCACGTGCGCCCCAAATGGCACATTTTAACTTACTTTGCAGACATTTTTAAAACTACAGATGGTCCATTGGGTCTGTGTTAAAATATATTCGTGTATGTTTCAATACTTGACCCAGACAGTAAGGTGGGCTTTTTTGTGCCTATGACTTTAGCCAGGCTGATTTAACTGGGAGTTTTTCAGCATGTGACTCGGTCATTTAACTGGCATGTAGAGAACTCGGGAAGAAGGAACATTTGAACGTTTCGTCCCCATGCTCCCAGACCTTTTATCGTGCTAAATCACAAGTCAGGGGCCTGACAGTGAAACCCTTTTTGTGTCTGGGCTTCAAAGGCTTTAAGAGTTGAACTTAATGCTCTTTACGGTGAGGTATGTTCTATAGGTGCCAAATAAATTTAAGAGCAAGCTCGTTGTCTTTATTATTGCTAGTAAAGAGAGATTTACTACCTGAGATTATCTCATTCCCGCAGTGACATCACCAACTCCTATAAAGATTATTGTATCTATTAAAACTGAAGATCACAAACTTTGTGAGCACAGATGCTATGGTTTTACTTGCATAAACTTAGAGAGGGCTTTTGTGTATGGATTTATCGACATACATTCAAAGGTGTGATCCCAGTTTTATTGCAGAGTGTTATGTGGCTGTGATCGCTTATCTCTATCACCCATTTGTTCACTCAGCAAATGTGTACTGGGTGTCGGCTATGTCCTGGACAGGCCATTAGAAACTAGGAAATCAGAAGTCTACGAGACAGGTCTCCTGCCCTTCTGGACATTATGACCTGATGCACAAGTCAGTCAACAGCACAGACGATGGCAACTAATGTACTAGAAATCGGCCTGGGCATCAGTCAGGGTGGCGTGCCAAGGTAGGCTTGTCAAGAAAGTTCCTTTCAGGTGAGGTGATACCTAACGAGAGCCCTAACTGAGTTGTCTAGGAGAAACTGGGGGTGGAAGGGAACGTTCTACGCAAAAGGAACATCAAAAATGAAATTGCTGTTAAAATGTTACTGCTCTGGGGGCTCCTGGGTGACTCGTTTGGTTAAGTGTCAGACTCTTGGTTTCGGCTCAGATCATGATCTCACGGTTCATGGGTTCGAGCCCCACATAGGGCTCTGTGCCTACTTGGGACTCTCTCTCTCCTCCTCTCTCTCTCTTTTTCTCTCCGCCCCCTCTCCCCCCCCCCCCAACCTCCACTTACGTATGTTGTCTCTCTCTCTCTCTCAAAATAAATAAAGAAACTTAAAAACAATAGACTGTTACTGCTCTGGGTTTCCTTCTCTCCTGCCACATTTGTAATTTATAAGATTATACCCCATTGCATTTTCCAGCCATTAATCTGGTAGAATTCTGTGTTTTCGAATTATATTTGAAAGGTTAGATTTCAGTTCATTAGTTTGAATATATTAGCCACCAAAATAATAGTGTTGCAGAAATGCATGTGGAGACACAGGCTAAGGCCCTAACACACCGGTGTAGGGCTTTTAGCAAATCATTACCCTCTCTCGGACTGTCTCCTTACTGTAAGTTGAAGAACTTAACATTAAAAAATCCCTGAAAGTTTCTGAGCTCTCGCGTGCTATTATTTTAGGGTAGGAAAGATCCAAGGTGAAAAGGAGAGGGAACGCAAGTTGAATTTTAAGGTAAAGGAATAACTTGGTTAGGCCTTTTTTTTTTTCCTAGACGTTCCGGACGCAGCCCATTTGGTTCTTCCTGTGTCATACTGAGGAGCGCTAGCTCCCAGAGAGTGACTCTGGCTTTGCGAATCACTGCTTTGACACAAAGATGAGGGGCGCCTGGGGGGCTCAGTCGGTTAAGCATCCGACTTCAGCTCAGGTCGTGATCTCACGGTTCGTGGGCTCAAGCCCCGCGTCGGGCTCCGGTGCCGACAGCTCAGAGCCTGGAGCCTGTGTCGGATTCTGTGTCTCCCTCTCTGCCCCTCCCCCCTCGCACGCTGTCTCTCTCGCTCAAAAATAAACATTAAAAAAAATTTTGTTTTGATGGAAAGACGAGTGAGTTGTGTATTTCTACACATCGGGTTTTTACAGAAAACCGTGGTGGTAACTCTGTGTGTTCGCTTTCTTGACCGCAGCTTCTGAGGAAAAGGCATATCGGAAATGACATTGTGACCATTGTCTTCCAAGAACCCGGAGCACTTCCTTTTACTCCACGAAGCATCCGGTCTCACTTTCAGCACGTCTTTGTCATAGTCAAAGTGCACAATCCGTGTACCGAAAACGTGTGTTACAGGTGAGTCTGCTATCCCTGATGCTTTATTCCGCGGGGTCTATTTCAACAGAACACCTTCTCCTGAAATATCTTTGTTTTGCAATTATTATCTCTAACCCCATAATTATCCTTTTTCCTTTTTCTAATTATATTTCCACTGTCTTCACTCAGGTAGTTTCTGTAAGAAATAATTGCCTCTTTTCCTGCTTTGAAAAATGAAATGCCTGAGCGTTCAACATTGTAGATTACACATTTCCTCAATTTCCCCTTAAAAACCGCATCCAGACCCTGCCGGAACCATAGCTTAATTAATCCCAGCCTCAGAGGTGGATGGCGTGGCCATTTCGGCTCTTTGCTAGCAGAAGTAGTTACTGCAGGGCTAAAACATTTCTTCTCCTCCGAGATCTTGGAAAAACTCCCTCCCCCAGGGTGCCTGAGACCAGGAATTGGCGCTTGCTTTGGTGATTTCAAAGGGCCATACGCGTGCGGCGCCCGGGTGGCTCAGATGGTTAGGCATCTGACTCTTGATTTTGGCTCAGGTCATGATCTCATGGCTTGTGAGTTCGAGCCCCATGTCAGGCTCTGCGCTGACAGCACAGAGCCTGCTTTGGATTCTCTCTCTCTATCTGTCCCTCCCCTGCTTGTGCACTCGCTCGCTCGCTCACTCTCTCTCTCTCTCTCAAAAATAAGTAAATAAACCTTAAAAAAAAAAAAAAAAAGGCCATACGTGTGCCTCAGAATCCCGAGCCTGTTTCTGACTATCCCTCCCCAAAGACTCGTGTACAAAGTAGTTACCGCTGGAAGATTTGGGGGTGTTGGTAAAAGAGTGGCTCTCTGACCTGAGTTTAGAACCCAGCCCCGCTGTTCGCGGTACTTTGTACGCACTGTTTTACCTTTAATTCCTTCCCTTAAAGTGGAGGATAATAGCACCTACATCCGCTTATAGAAGAAGCAGAAATTATGCAGAATGCCACCGAGAGTTCCTGGCACTCCCCAGAGGTTATTTCCCTTTTTCATCCTAAAACAATAAGTGCTGGGCCGCTGGGCCGAGGGCAGGGTGCCTGTGTGTGTGCCGGCCCGGGGTGGGGAGACCCTGAAGACTGTGAAGGGTGCTCTCCTAAAGGCAGAGAAGCTGGTCTGGGTGTTAGCTGTTGCCGGTACACGTCCCCGCCCCACGCCCAGCCCAGAGGAGCACAAGAGTCCGTAAGCTGGTAGTTCTCAGCCCGCGTGGTGCCTCACGGTCAGCTTGTTAAGTGTGGAAATTCTCTGGCCCTACCGTGCAGTTTGCGAATCCCAGACACCTGGGATGGACTTGAGCATTGGTGCGTCCCCCCGCCCCCCCCCCACACACACCCCGGTGATTCTTACTCACATCGGAGAAAAATGATGTTTTTAAAAAAGCATAACCTCCGTTCTGTCTAGAGGATTGTTTAAAACCAATAATGTTGGTACAGACATGATAAATTGGATTATTCTTCTGAGATCTCACCCAATGAATGGTTATTATGAAGAATAACCTCAAAGGAACCTTCCTAATGGGTTGGAAACTTTTTTTAAAATATTTGTTTATTATTGAGAGACAGAGAAAACATGAGCATGGGAGGGACAGAGAGAGGGGGAGACACAGAATCCGAAGCAGGCTCCAGGCTCCAAGCTGTCAGCACAGAGCCCGACGCGGGGCTCGAACCCACAAACCCACGACCTGAGCCAAAGTCAGACGCTTAACCGACTGAGCCACCCAGGCGCCCCACATGGGTTGGAAACTTAAGCCTACAGCTTTATGGAATTTGGTGTTATCTTATTGGCTGCTCTTTTTAGGTCAAGTCAAGTATTTTGAATTACTTTCCATTTCGTTTATACTCACTTCATGAGATGGTGCACGAGCACCAAAAACCTTAAGGAACGGTAATGTCTATTTTCATTTGTTTCAGGTTTTCTGGTTTTAATAAAATAACAAATGAAGTAATAAAATGACCTGGGAGGGATGTTGAAGCCAGTCTGGGACTAGATGTAAATCTTTCCCGTAAACAAAGTGGACGGCGTCCTGTTTTCTCTGACCAGGATAGCAGCGTGCAAGTCATTCAAATCTGGAATCATTGATTTTTAAGAACCCACGTTGTTATCACTAAATTACCCTTTGCTCATGAGATTCAAATGTATAGTCAGTAGAGTACCTCAAATTCTGGAAAGTGCCTCATAAACATTCATACCCACCATGCTTAAAAACTCCACCGAGTATTCCTCAACAAGTCTTGAATAATCTTCTTGAATAGTCACATCCATTCCATCACATTTTATGAAGCCACATTAACTCTTGTCACATGGAATAAGGTTACGGTGCTCACATTTTCCAAAAACACCTTCTAGGGGCCTTTCCTTTATTATCTGGTCCTCAAAGCAGACCAGTGACAAGATAAATTCATTAAGAGAATTTCCAAGGAAATGACAAAATATAGTCCAGGTCAACTGTTTTCCGAATTGCCGCGTCTTAATCCATGGACGTGTCTCGAAGGAGACCGGATGGACCGCACAGATCTCAGGGAACCCCGGCGAGTACTGTTTTCCCTGAGGAGCTCTGTGCAGGTGTGAGTGACAGCGCATCCTGGGTACCTGTGCTACCCCTTAGTGCAGACCGATCGTCTAGAAGTGCTGTTGGGTTGACGTGCCCTGGATGACAAGCCCAGAAACCTAGAAGGGCATGCTTTCACCTTGGAGAGGCAGGTCTGGAGGCAACAGACTTGCCAGGAAGTACTATTTGATAGTAACAATTAGCATAATAATAGCTATGCATGCATTGTTTCGTTTAAACTTCACCATGGAGTTTTGAGAATGGCACAATTGAAACTCCACTTTGCAGATGAGGAAACTGGGGCACCTGGGTGGCTCATTTGGTTGAGCGTCTGACTTCAGCTCAGGTCGTGATCTCGCAGTTCCTGAGTTCGAGCCCCGCCTCGGGCTCTGTGCTGACAGCTCAGAACCTGGAGCCTGCTTCGGATTCTGTGTCTCCCTCTCTCTCTGCCCCCTCCTACTCGCTCGCTCAGTCTCTCCATAAATAAATACACGGTCGTACATTACAGATGAGGAAACTGAGGCACTGAGGGGATTACATCACTAGCTCAGAGCCTCTCAGAAAACAGTGGAGCTGGAATCCCACACAGGGCACAGAGCCTGCTCTCCACCACTTGGCTTTCCTAAAACCCTTTAACTTGCCTATTAGGGAATGCTCATCTTTATATTGTTCTTCCGGGGGAGGGGTCTTACATTTAGGTTCGCTATCAAGGTATTTGGGGAAAAGAAGAAATTCTGAGACACGTTCGTGTTTCAACCCATTGGCAATTATCTAAATCTGGCAAAGGAATATTCCCCCGACGCCAACTGTGTCTGAAAGAATCAAGGATTGTATAAACTTCTATAACCAGCTATCTCTCATTGATCTCCGTCCCATAATATCGTAGTACTCCTAGAATCTCCAGACCTAAATTCTGGCTGCCTTTCTTATACAACTTGGTTCTTAGATTTTGCTTGATCAGGCACCATACATTGTAGGGGGAAGGTCCACCTAGATATTCGGGTCAGTAATTTGGGACAGAAAGAATTGCCCTCTACAAGATGCCTCCCTCTGTCTACTGCGGAGCCCCTAGCTTCTAGACTAGCGAAAGCTTTTTCGGAACATATTTAGATATAAAAAGTTTTCCCCGATGCTTTGGCTCACGTGCACGTCAGCTGCAGTCAGAGTTGCGGGAGATCCATCGCGCCAAGTGCAGAAAGTAATTCTGCAAGGTGTCAAATGAGATTGGGCCTCCTCAGCCTTCTGTGGGTAAAATTCTTCCACAAGTCTATGCTCATTACCAGAAGGAAAAAAACAGATCTAGGAGAGGTGATCACGTGAGCTTTTGGGGATGGCAGATCCCAGTGGGAGATAGGCCATGTGGGCTCACTGACGTGTAGGGAAGAAGCAACGAGGTGTGGTTACCCTCGCCGCAAGTCTAGACAGGTAGCTTTGTGACAGCGCTCTGGGAGTTAAAACGTGAGGACAAATGAATTTCCTGCTCAGTCTAGAACGTCCACTCTAAGCATAGTAGCAGAGGGGAGACGAGCCAAGTGTGAGGTTGGTCCCAAAGACATTCAGCCTCTACAGCATTTTTAGGGCCTTCCTGTGGGGACACGAGTCAAGTCTGCCCCATCACCATCTGGTTTGGTGCATATGCTGCCATCTGTGAATGAATTCGGTGCCTCTGTCCCAAGGGAGTGAGTCCTCCCCTCCCCTCTCACACCAGCTCCGGCCCCAGGCACACTGTCTTCCATCGCGCTGCCCAACCCCCCGGAAGTGACTCTCTCTCCTGAAGAGTGAAAGCAAAGGTGAGCGATGTGGAGACTGATCTGTTTAGAGTCTAGCCAACCACTTTCCAGAGGAGGAGCTCCCACCTGACAGTTTGGACAGAATTAGTTAATTCCTTAGTTCGCCACGTTCAGGGTTTTCTACAGTGATCAAGATGGAGTATGGATTGTTCCCTTTGTTCATCCCACCGCAGAAAGTATCCGCCCGGGCAGATGTGGGATTAGTACCACTTCTCGGATGGCAGTGGCTGCCCACTAACCCGGGCACAGATGTCATGGAATTCATTCATTCACCCACTCAGTGCTTCATTTGTGTAGTATCGTTAATTCACTCTGCATAGTTGATCTTATTCCAAAAAGGATTTGAGACAGCTATAGCTTCTGCCTGAGGTAGGCGAGCCTTGTTGGTTTTGACCTATTGTAGAGCATTGTCACCCTACATTTGATCTTTCCGGTCCGTGGAAACTCAAAATTTTACTCCCATAACACTTTTATTGAGATTTTCAAAACGTGGCCAAGTGAGCACTTCCTTAAAAAATGGGACACTTAAGGATTCTGACTCTGTAGGGGCACCTGGGTGGCTCAGTCGGTGAAGCATCCGACGTCGGCTCAGGTCATGATCTCACAGCTTGTGAGTTCAAGCCCCGCCTCGGGCTCTGTGCTGACAGCTCGGAGCTTGGAGCCTGCTTCGGATTCTGTGTCTCCCTCTCTCTCTCTGCCTCTCCCCTGTTCACGTTCTGTCTCTCCCTCTCTCTCAAAAAATAAATAAACATTTAGGGGCGCCTGGGTGGCGCAGTCGGTTAAGCGTCCGACTTCAGCCAGGTCACGATCTCGCGGTCCGTGAGTTCGAGCCCCGCGTCGGGCTCTGGGCTGATGGCTCGGAGCCTGGAGCCTGTTTCCGATTCTGTGTCTCCCTCTCTCTCTGCCCCTCGCCCGTTCATGCTCTGTCTCTCTCTGTCCCCAAAATAAATAAAAACGTTGAAGAAAAAAAAAAATAAAAAATAAATAAATAAATAAATAAACATTTAAAAAAATTTTTTTCTTAAAGAATTCTGACTCTGTAAAGTGGGATCATTGTGTCCAGTACCAGTGAGATCCCGAGCAGCCACCTGGGGATAATAACCTCACTTCCACTGAAAGCGTTGCTCTCTTTCTCCATGATGACCAGCTGCAGAGTTAGAGTACCAGCCTGGTGCCATCTGAAATTCTGGGTTTCCCTTCCCACTGATTGGTCCATTACCCCCTATCTAAGTCCACTGGGGCAGCCATGACAAAGTACCCACACAGAGGGTGGTTTAAACAACAGACGTTTGTTTCTCACTGTTCTGAGTCTGGAAGTCCAAGATCAAGGTGTTGGCAGGTGTAGCTTTTCCTGAGACCTCTCCTTGGCTTGCAGATGGCCACCTTCCTATTGGGTCCTCCTATGGTCTTTCCTGTATGAACATGTGTCCCTAGTGTCTCTCTATGTGTCCAAAGCCTCTTTAAAAGGATACCGGTTAGATTGGATTGGGCCCTAATGACCTCATTTTGACTTAATCATGTCTTTATGACCCTATCCGTAAATAAGATCACATTCCAAGTTACTTGGGTTCAAGACTTAAGCATAAAATTTTGAGGAGACACCATTCAGCCCATGACACTCCCCCCATCCCACCCCCATCGGGATACCTGACTGGCTCAGTCAGAAGAGCATGTAACTCTTGATCTCGGGCTTGTGAGTTTGAGCCCCACATTGGGTGTAGACATTACTAAAATAAATGAAGAAACTGAAGAAAAAAAAAACCCATCTACCAAGTTTGAAAAACAAAAACTAGGTATCCAGAAATTATATAACAAAAAGCTACCCAAAAAAATGGTGTAAGTTGAGAGTATGGGTATATATCACATTTCTGAAGGTAAGTACGATGGTATTACAGCTCATCTTGTTTCTTTTTTTTTCTTTCTCAGTGTTGGGGTGTCTAGATCAAAAGACGTACCACCGTTTGGCCCACCAATTCCCAAAGGAGTAACTTTCCCAAAGTCAGCAGTATTCCGGGACTTCCTTTTAGCCAAAGTAATCAACGCAGAAAATGCAGCCCATAAGTCGGAAAAGTTTCGAGCTATGGCCACTCGAACAAGGCAAGAGTACTTGAAGGATCTGGCGGAGAACTTTGTCACGACCGCCACTGTGGACACCTCTGTGAAATTCAGCTTCATTACACTGGGTGCAAAGAAAAAGGAGAAGGTGAAGCCAAGGAAGGATGCCCACCTGTTCAGCGTCGGAGCAATCATGTGGCACGTGATAGCTCGGGACTTTGGCCAGTCTGCTGACATTGAATGCCTTCTTGGGATTTCCAACGAATTCATAATGTTGATTGAAAAGGATTCCAAGAACGTTGTATTTAACTGTTCCTGCAGGGATGTCATTGGGTGGACCTCTGGATTAATGAGTATCAAAGTATTTTACGAAAGAGGGGAATGTATCCTTCTGTCCTCAGTGGATAACTGTGCTGAAGACGTGAGGGAAATCGTCCAGCGATTAGGAGTAAGTACAGATCGTGTATTTCCACCATCCTGAGGGCCTTCAGTCCCAGATTCATGATGGCGTCCGCCGTGGAAATTCCACCGCAGTTGTGGCCCCTCGGGAATGAATTACCATCTTGTGTGGATACAGAGCTTGATTTCCAATTCCATGTCTTTTGAGCGGTTGCTGAATTCATGGGTGCTGGAGAAGCGCCCATTACAGACGAATTGGAAAGGAAAAGTTAAACCGGCTTCCGAAAGGGAACACCGGGATGTATTTTTTAGTATCTGAAGGCACAAATATGGAGAATTGTCCAGATGTTAGGTGTGTTTGTGGAGACTGACGGGACAGTACCCTCCCAGAGGGGGATTAATGGGCTGTTGCTGTTGACCCTATGAATGAGTAACTCCTTTTTGCAGCTTCAATTCTGTGCATGTTGATACAGCAGGTATTTTCATTTAGTCTGCCTGATTAAATACATTATTAATCGCCAGCCACAGTTTCTTGAGGAGGAGGTTTTATAGAATTACCCATTAAGTTAGACTTAAAAAAAAATTTGCAGGAACAGGCCTCCGTGTGTCCAGCAGCATATTGGGTACATGTGCACAAACACAGACATGATGTGGGGACGATCAAGTCTGTGATGGGTTTATGTGGTCTGGAGTCCCAGGACGCATTGTGCTTTTGGTAATAGCATAAATACTTCTTTTTAGGAGATCCAGAGTTATCATCACCTGTGCTCCCGAAAACAACGACACAAACAAACACCACTTGACCCCCCCCCCCCCCCACCAAAAGTGTGCCGCAAATTATATTGCCCTCCTGGGTACATGGCTAGGAAGCCACCATTTTCCTATGATAATTGAGCCCCTGTAAGTTTATAAAGAACTGCAAATAAACGATCCTTTATCCCTTGCAAATGTTAAGAAGCAAGGGACAGAAGGGATAAGAAGGTAGCAAAAAAGCAAAAGTAGGGCAGGCGGCAGGTGGTTGGAGGGAAAAAAAGCAGAAGAGACCCGTAGGACTCAGGAAGAGCTTGGCTGTTCGGTCTTCAGGCTGACACACGATGTTAAATTTCAACTGACGACTGCATTAGTATTTGAAAGAAGGCAGAGTATGTGTCAGACCTATGTAGACTTTTGCTAGGAGAGCCTAGTTGAACCAAGGTTGAAAGAGGAGCGGAGGAAAATTTTAACTCAGGTTGTGGGTGCGACAAGAGTACTTTCCCAACAGTCTCCAACGAGTTCAGCTCGGAACTTTGGAAGCTCCCGTCTTTCAAAGCTTCACCGAGACTGGCAGTCCCTTGCCCCGTTTGCCCTGAGCCCCAGGCCGTCACGTGTGTCTGTGAGAAGTTGATTGGCAGCGGGCGCACCTGTGATGGTAACCATGGAAACCGCCAACACCGCGGCCAGACACAGAAGCAGCCCCGTCCCACGGCTGCACTTAACACTCTTATTAAGTAGGAATCTGTGCATTCAGAACGCGTCTCACGGAAATGGCGCATTTATTAAACGGCAGCTTCATACGTTGGCCCAGTGCTTTGGGGGAGACAGGCCTGATGCCCCCTGACTTTAAATGTGCCACGGATGAGGGATGCCGTGGTCCTCAAATGACATTTAACGAGCCTGTGTTTTCCTTTCAGGGCCGGTGAGTTATTCTCGGTTATCACTTTTGAGGGTGGCATTAGGTGATTGCCGGCGCTTTAGTGCACCGTGTGGGATGCAGACCACCCTGCTTCCAGGTTCCTTTTTGGGATCCTGCTGCAGACGCACGCTTTGGGGCGCGCAAGCTGCCACTGCTTGGCCCATGGCCAACGGAAGTTGCCCTTGGCCCCCAAAAGAAGGAGAGGTGGCCTGGAGGCACAGAAGGTCTCTGCTGCCTGCAGGAGCGCCCATCCTCCACGCTGCCCTTGTCAGCAGACGCCCGGGAGCCTGGCGGGCCTGCCCCCGCGTGAGCTAAACGGTGCTCCCCACCCAGGCGAGCGGAGGCAATCTGTCCCTACGAGAGGGCTTCCTGGAGGACAGGGCCGGTGCACAGGGAGAGCAAGCACAGAGAGACTTGCCCTCCAGCTGCTAGCTTGGTAGGGGGTAAGGCTGGTTTTTAAGTTGAATGAAATTGTCTAATAGCTCGTCATGTTTCACGGGCGATACTCGTCACAGTTTTGACAGAGTCCCTTTTTCCATTGCTACCGCCCGTCTGGAATCGCGGGGTTTATACGCTTAAGAGCCAAGTCGGTTGACCCAAGGAAGGGGAGGAGGGAGTTATCAGAGCCCGTCGGAAGCTCACAGGCTCCAGGTCAGTGGCTTCTAAGTCAATGCAGGACACCCGTTTCAGGAGTATATTTGTCTTGGAAGAATGAAGCCGAAGTTTTACTTTGTGATTTTCCCTGCATCTGATGCCACGGGTAATTCTGGTGAACTCGGAAAGGTGACGTCCTTACCGGGACAGCTGGAGGGAAGGGCTGGGAGGGTTATGTGCACGCCTCTACCCTGGGCTCCTCAGCGGTGTCTCTCACGGTCTCCTTCCCCCGCAGATAGTGACAAGAGGCTGCGAGACTGTAGAAATGACCCTGAGGAGGAACGGGCTGGGCCAGCTTGGCTTCCACGTGAATTTCGAAGGAATCGTTGCCGACGTGGAACCTTTCGGCTTTGCCTGGAAGGCCGGCCTTCGCCAGGGGAGCCGCCTCGTGGAGATCTGCAAGGTGGCCGTGGCCACTCTGACCCACGAGCAGATGATCGACCTACTCCGGACTTCTGTGACCGTGAAGGTGGTCATCATCCAGCCCCACGATGACGGCTCACCCCGGAGGTAAGGCACGGGAGGCCCTAAGCAGCACTCGCCCCTCCTTGGCCGCTGTGGCAGGTGCTGTCCTAGCTGCTCCCGCGGGGTCCTCAGAAGATGTAGGCACGTGCGTCTTCAACCAGAGTTGTTTGGACATCAGCCATTAGAGCAATTTAAAAAGAGCTTTAAAAAAGTTATTAGCGTATAATAAATGATAACTTCTAATTTTCTAAGCAATTTACAGGGACATTGACCAGGTAAAAGCTGAGATATTACAGACTAAGGGGCACAGCCCCTGCTTGATTCACCTGGACCACGAGACCCAACAGGAAATATTCTTTATCACGGCTCAACCTTTTAGCAAGTTAAATACACCGCACTGCTAGAATTCTTTTCTGGAACGCGAAGCTAGTGATTATTAACAGGGTATGTAAGAGATCAGTGCCTGTATGTCTGAAGGGACAGTGGAATCTCAGACATCCTGTGCGAAGTGACTAGTCCATTCTAGTTGAGCTGGTGCGGGACATTCCCATAAGCTATCACGAGAAACCTATGCGCAGGAGCTCGGGTGGATGGTGGGGAGGAGGAACAGAATGGAATTAGGAAGTGATTCTGTTCCTTTGTTAATAGAAAATAACCATGCTCAACATCAGGAAAATATTAGGTCCAAAGGGAAAGAATGCTAATTAAGAACAAGCCATCCATCTGGCTGTGGCCCACCGTGTGCCTTCTCTCTCCAGCTTAGAAGGAGCTCCCGCAGGCTGCCTTCCAAGCTCTAGCTTTTGAGAGACAAGGCATGCTCGGAATCCATGCCTTCGCTGCGTGTTCTTGGGTCACGCACCTGCTCTCCCTGAGCCTCATTTAATATCTGTAAGATGGAGATTATAATATTGCCTACCTCCTACTGCTCTCACGAAGATTACGTAAGAATGACACACGTAAAGCACTTAACACCTTCCGGCATACTCAGAACCCCCACACGTTTTAGGTAAAATTTAAAAAAAATAAATAAATAAAACTTTAGGATATTCACATGAGTGTTTTCATGCTCTAAAACAAAGTGTTGTCATCCCAAGAGAGCAAGATGACTGTACCCCCTTCTGGACATATTTCCGTGGTAACCGAGGTCATTCCTGGTACCTTCTCCGTCCTCTAAACCAGCGCTGTCCTGTCTCAGTGTCCGCGATGATAAGGTTCTATATCCGCACTGCCCAAAACAGCAGCCACTAGCCACATGCAGTTGTCACACACTGGAACTGCGGTCAGTGCCACCGAGGAGGTGAATTCTGCATTTCAGTTAAGGTTTTCTTTTTTTTTTTTTTTTTTTTTTTTTAATTTTTTTTTTCAACGTTTATTTATTTTGGGGACAGAGAGAGACAGAGCATGAACGGGGGAGGGGCAGAGAGAGAGGGAGACACAGAATCGGAAACAGGCTCCAGGCTCTGAGCCATCAGCCCAGAGCCCGACGCGGGGCTCGAACTCACGGACCGTGAGATCGTGACCTGGCTGAAGTCGGACGCTTAATCGACTGCGCCACCCAGGCGCCCCAGTTAAGGTTTTCTTAGCCACACGTGGCTACTCTTCATTGGCCACACCAGCTCGAAACCGTGACCTTTTTTAGAAAACAGACCAGAGGTATAGATACCACCTTCTTCCTCCCTGAGGAATTTTGCAAACGTCTGTTGCTGTTAGATTTCTTACCACTTGCTACCTGCCTGACTTTCTGTGGCCTTATTTCTTATGTCTGCCTGGTAGGTTTACAAAATAAAGGTTTAACGAGTTGAAATTCTTCTTGAAAATAGCAGCCGCGTGTCACGGGAAATATCCGAGGCACTCCTTGTTGCTTTGCCAGACTGTGTCCCGTTCAGTCCATTTGCTTTCCAAGAATCCCACGAAGCACACGTAATGGTATGAATGCAAAGGAATTAAAGACAGACTATTTTTATTAACAACGAAACTTGGAGGGGTTACTGGGTGGCTCATTGGTTTGAGCATCTGACCCTTGATTTTGGCTCAGGTCGTGATCTCACAGTTCCTGAGATCAAGTCCCTCATCGGGCTCAGCACTGGCAGCACAGATCCTGCTTGGGACTCTCTCTCTCTCCCCCTCTCAGCCCTTTGCCGGCTCGCACTGTCTCTCTCAAAATGAATAAACTATTAAAAAGATATTTTAAAGAAACGACACTTGAAAATAACAGAAGGCGAAGCCTTTAGACCTTTGAAGTCACCGTATTGTATAAGCGACGTGTTTTGAAATAAATTTTAAGCCAGGTTACCAGAAATATTCCCATATGGTAAGATGTCTTTCTTCCTTTGGTGGAAATACAGATTTATAAATCTGGTGAGACTCTTAGAGGTTGAGTACTGCTATGGAATTAGACAAAAGGGTTACCATGTTTTCTCTCTTTGAATTAAAAAACAAAATTTCTCGTCTGTTTATAATTCTAGCCTACTGTTTTTCAGTAAGATACTCTTTAGGCTTACAAGACATCTGGTTAATAAAGATGTTAAAATTATTAAGTTTGGTATTCAGAACATACGATTTGGAAGAACAGAATTTCCTAGGAAATACTGAATTGTTTTTCAGCTAAAACAAACAAACAAAAACTTACCATTTAAAAGTTCTGGCTGTTAGTTTTCCATCCAAGGACGATGAGTTATCTCTGCCTTGGTCTGCACAGAAATGAATTCTTTCTTTGTTTTAAATGCAAATGTTCCTATTGAAGCTATTCAAGACGATTCGAGATTTTGCCTTAGTGTCCTCAGAGTCTCATTAATGTCATTCCCTGAAGATACAGATTTCTCTCCTGATTAATCTGGGATAACTGTCTTCTGCATTTTTACCTTTGCCAGGAGCAGAATTAGCTGTGTGCCTGGTAGTGACACTCTCCCTGCCCCCACCCGCATTCCTTCAAGTCATGAAGGTTTAAAGCCTCGCATGTATCATTTAAAATTCCTTCAGTTCAGTCTTCCAATTTTGTGGGCATTTGAATCTGTAAATTTTTAGATCCGTATTTTTGTCAGTTTGGGGTTCGTGTTCCTCCTGGGACTGTCTGGGGGTCCTGATAAAACCACTTGCTGTCGTCAGGCAGCTTCACGTGACAGGAAGCAGCCCTTGAAATAACAGTCCTTTGCTTCAGACCGCAGCGCAAGTGTGAAACGTCATTTGAAATTTCATCCGTGCTCTAGCAAGCTTAGCCTCTGCGTTACTAGATTTTTTTTTTGAAGGAACAGTAGAAGAGGGGCCCTTAAAAGGGGAAGGGGGTAGCACTTCGACTCATTTAAAAAATTAAACTACAAACCTTTTAATGTTTATTTATTATTGAGAGACAGAGAGACAGAGCATGAGCAGGGCAGGGGCAGAGAGAGAGGGAGACACAGAATCCGAAGCAGGCTCCAGGCTCCGAGCTGTCAGCACAGAGCCCGACGCGGGGCTCAGACTCACAAACCGTGAGATCATGACCTGAGCCGAAGTGGGATGCTTAACCGACTGAGCCACCCAGGTGCCCCCAAACTACAAACCCTTTATTTTTTTTTTTAATTTTTTTTTCAACGTTTATTTATTTTTTTTGGGACAGAGAGACAGAGCATGAACGGGGGAGGGGCAGAGAGAGAGGGAGACACAGAATCTGAAACAGGCTCCAGGCTCTGAGCCATCAGCCCAGAGCCTGACGCGGGGCTCGAACTCACGGACCACGAGATCGTGACCTGGCTGAAGTCGGACGCTTAACCGACTGCGCCACCCAGGCGCCCCAAAACTACAAACCCTTTAAATGAAACATTGCTTAGTGCCATGTCTCCTTAACAAAATATACAAAGATCTGCCTCAGGCTAAAACTACATGTGTGATTTGTGGCATGGGCAGTTACCACCGGTTTTCCCACAGTGTTCTGAGTGCTTGTCAGGGAGGGGGCAAAAAAAGAGATGTTCATATGTGTGCGTGTGTGTGCATGTGTGTGTGTGTGTGTGTGTGTGTGTGTGTGTGTATCTTTAACGTAAGAGCCATAGGACGACAAAATAACCAAACCAATGAATGGCAAGATATTTCGATCTTCGATCTTCGTAAGCCTCGTGAATGATAGACTAAAACTTCAGTTCAGTTCAAATTTCAATTCGTTGTTGCTGTTTATCAGCTGGATTTTTGTCCTGCGGGATGTGAATGGGGGGGAACGATCCGCCTCCAGCCTGTCTATTCCCATCAGCAGTGGGATAGGCCCGTCCCCTAATAGACTTCTGGTTGTTCACGGGTCAGAAGGTGTTTGCTCATGACTCAGAAGCTGCTGGATTAAATGAAGTCTTTAGTCGGGAAAGTATTTCTCAAAAACCACCCCACACTTCGAAGCCCCGTTCCCCAGCCTAAGGGTGATGGTAATCCAGCTGTCCCTCCGCTTGGAAGGAAGACAGAGCCATTTTCCCTGTTCCTTGTGGAGTCCCAGAACACACTGAGCAGGGAGCACCCCTTCGGGAATGCTTATTAAGGGATGTCGTGCTGGGGTTGGACCGCGAGCGAATTCATACAGATGGGGGAATGAGTGGCAAGAAGCATTTTGGGAATAGCACTCTTCAGATGGAAATGAGGTTTTGAAGGGAGCGAGGGCATTTCCCACGCGGACCCCTCTGTGGCAAAGATAAAGAAGACCCACTGAAGACAATGGATCTCTTCCTTGGTTTGGCAAGGGATCACGTTGCCCCCGCCCCTAGCCTTCAAAGGTGCCTGACACTCTGTCAATGTCATTTTAAGACGAGCCCATCAATTTAAAAGGCGGATGTAGAGGAAATAACCACTCATCACAATTAGGCGTGAGTTGTTACACAGTGTGAGCAATCCGGTAAATACGTCCAATAAATGTGGAAATGAAACGCCTTGCTGTGGCGCATCCGTTGCGTGTGATTTCTCCTACTTTGCTGACCTACCATCCCGGACAGATTGTATGATGCAAAACAGTGGAAACTGTGTCATGTCACCCTGCATCTAAATTGCGATTCTCTCATCATCCTAGTGAAGCTTTATGCTCGTGTTTATAAATTTATTGTACTTTGATTTAAGCTCACTCTGTAAATTGAAGCTTCACGTTGCTCTGCTTTGCTGCTTGGGGCCGGACCGTTTGACTCCCTGACGTGCACACGGGACGACCGGGAACTAGAAATAGGAAGGGAAACTCGATTTTGTCAGGTTAGCATTTTGGAGAGAGATCTGTGTATGTGAAGTAGACGGTGAGTTCAAATCTGGACTAACGGGAGGTTTCCAACTGACTTGTCTGGATAAGAAAAATCCGTTCCATTTGGAGTGAGTTTTAATGTGAGCTGGGAACAGGTTCTGTATCTTCTTGCACCGTCCCTCCAATGTGAAATTCAGATTCTTCTCTCCCTCCTTGAAGTAAGAACGTTGCATCTCCCGAAGGAACGAAAGCTGGGTGGCCTCGAGTGTTTACTCAGTCATTCTCTCGTCCGCTCTTAACTAGTTTGTGCCACAAACTTGGCCGGGCACCGAGGCTATTCACGTGGCTGGGACAGACATCGTTTTTCCTTCCCTGGACTCTTTTTCGTCTACTTGGCATTCTGAAATACAGTACTTCCTGGGGCGCCTTGGGGTTAAGCCTCTGACTTTGGCTCAGGTCGTGACCTCACGGTTCCCAAGTTCAAGCCCTGCATCGGGCTCTGTGCTGACAACTGGAGCCTGCTTCAGATTCTGTGTCTCTCTCCCTGTCTCTGCCCCTCCCCTGCTCGCACTCTGTCTCTGTCTCTGTCTCTTTCTCTCTCTCTCGGTCAAAAATAAATAAAAACATTAAAAAATTTTTTAAATAATAAAATTCAGTACTTCCCATTCATATTTCTGCTGCTTAAAAATGGATTTCCCAAATTCCAGTGTATTATTCAATATGACGTATCTCAGTGCGGAAAACGCTCTCACCCTCTCCAGCCAATGATCGACACTTTAGCGCTCCTGCTTCCTTAGCAGTTTGAGAGGTTGGAACGTCACTGACATTGCCACAGGACAATGTCACAGAGGGTGACAGTGAGCATGAGCGTTGTGTTAGGCAAATAACAGGCACGTTCGTGACAACTAACACCACGCTATGGTCATGGGCTGCCAGTGGGTATTCTCATGGAAATATATTCATCAGAAATCAGACATCACGTAGCTATTGAGAATCTCCTGTGTTTCGCTTTGAAGTATGTAATGCAGTAAAACGTTATCTCCGGTCTCAGGCTTTCCAGGAGAAAAAAAAAAAGAAGCAGGTTGGCTTTATGAAGAACTTTCCGAGCTTGTGTTTTCAGTTGAACAGTGTGCTGGCTATACAGTAGGTGACGAATCTGTTGCCCCTGTGTCTGCCGAGGAAAGAGAGGGGTGGAAGCCGATAAATTATTCAGGACCAGGTAGTCTCCCTTGGCATCTCCTATGACACACGCCTTTTCAATTCAAGACCTTTATGCAAAGGGCTTGGTCAAGTGGGTTTATGATCCAGATGAGTCTTTTTCTATGTATAGTCTAGGTGTCTTTCTATCTATAAATTAAGGAAATACGTGGAAAAGTGAATTAATATTTCACGTAGTCTCTATTTCATATATGACACTGCCCTAACCTTTACAGTAAGGTATGCTTTCTGGTTATCTCCCTGTTGGAAGCTTCTGATTTTTTTATGCAACAGAAAGAAAGATTTTGTGATTCAAGTGAATGAGCATCAATTAGCCCTGTCACCTTGTTGGATGATTTGGAAAGAGTCTTTTAGCTATTAGTAGGCTATTAGCATAACAGACATTAAAATGATTAAAATATCAGTGATTACCTCAATCCCTAGGGCTATAAAAAGGTTCTTTTACAAAGTGCATAATATAAAAGAAGCAGGTAGTTCATTTGAGGGGATCCATCTGCCTTTGTTCCCAAAGATTCTCTTCGCTCCTCCTGGAAACCATAACACGATGAGGGCCACATCACTATTCTTTGATAGTTTTCTAAAGGAGATGGCCAAGCACTTCGGAAAGAGCACTGAGCTAGGAGTCCGCGTTCCTGTATGAACCTGTCCCTGATCCGCTGTAGCCGTCCCACCGTGTGTGAGCCTTCTTCTAAAGATGGGAGATTTCCTTTGTACTACTACCCCCGACATTTTTGTGAAATTGAAAGGCTGTGGCGTGTGTAGGAAACTTGGGAAGTTTTCTGCAGGCGGTGGGTTGGAAGTCCTTGGTCGCGTTGCCGTATGTTGTAAGGCTTTCTGGTAGATTACTGGGTTCAGTTAAAGGTTCTCTGTGATGCAGCCAAGAAAAATAAAACCAAAAGGCAGTCTCAGAGTTCAGTAAATGCAAGTTACAATTATGCGATTAAGCCGTGGCTGGCAGTCCATGGTTTACCAGGTGCAGGTCCCGCTGACTTAGCCAACCGCCCCTCCCCCCACTTTTTTTTTTTTTAGGACTATAACTTGTTTCTTTAAGTGTTCTAGGTGTTTGGTTTCATTTCACTACTCTTCAGAAGTATTCTCCCTGTGAATCATCCCTAGAACCCTTCCCCCTTAGTTTTGAAGCGGCATAAACTCACGTGGCCGACTTTCATGAAGATGGAAAGAATAAAGGAATGGGATCATGATGTATTATTGTTCTCAAAGTGAATGTAGGTACCCCAAAGGAATTGTGCAACCCTAAAACGTTCTGCAATTCTGATTGTTATAGACGCTTTGCGATTCCAAAGTTCTGTAAATCTGTACATTATCCAGAACGAACCTTCATGAACATTTATGTGCCTTTCGCTGCTTAATATTAGCTTCTTCACTTTTCAACGTTTATTTATTTTTGGGACAGAGAGAGACAGAGCATGAACGGGGGAGGGGCAGAGAGAGAGGGAGTCACAGAATCGGAAACAGGCTCCAGGCTCTGAGCCATCAACCCAGAGCCCGACGCGGGGCTCGAACTCACGGACCGCGAGATCGTGACCTGGCTGAAGTCGGACGCTTAACCGACTGCGCCACCCAGGCGCCCCGCTTCTTCACTTTTATAGAAGGAAAAACTAATGGTGTCTGTTTGAAACTAACTTCTTTCTTGGGAGGCCGGCACTTCAGGAAGCTTCTGTACCTCCTAAAATTTAACATGGGTCCACAGAGACTGGGTTGTCTCCAACCCACACATTGGCAGCTTTGGGTTTTAAGCCGAGAGCCCAAACTGTGTCTTTCATGGAGAACAGCGTGATTCAATGAGAGGCTTCCTGCTGGGGACAGGTGGAGAAGACCGTGCCTCGGCCTGGCTGGCCGGAGCCATCCGAGATGGCCCCGACAGTCAGGCTTGAAGGTGGAAGCGATCCCGGCCAGTGCCGGTTCTGCAGATGACCGGTGACACACGGAGTGTTATTCCAGGAAACTGGGGGTGGCATTTGAAAGGAGTCGGTTTGCGTGAGTGGGTCCCAGCTTGGGGGCCTTGTGGGGAGTGTGGGAAGTTAGGGTGCACAAGGGCAGTGCCTGGCAGTGCAGGTGACCCCGAGTGGGTGCCACCCCTGTGCCGGCCATGCCCAGAAGCCGGGTAGTGGCTGTTGATCCCAAATCCTGCTGGTAGGAAACCGCTTCAGGGTACAGGAAGCAGGGAGAGCGCTAATGGGGGTGGAGAGAAGGAAGTCAGCGAGCGTCCCTTGCCCCGGAATAAGCCATCCCAGGAAGTCACCTCCATGCCAGGTTCAGAAGGACAAGTAGCGTTTTTCAGAGGGAAGCAGTAAAATGTGGGATCCTCTGAGGGCTCCAGCAATGGAACCGCTTGTCACCTTTACGGTTTTGTAGTATCGCATTTTCAACGAGCACGGTTTTTATGGCCACTTTGGTCTAAAGAACGTTTTGCCTTCTGGGGTATACTACAGAGCAATATTAGAAGCGGAGAAAAGTTACTGGCTAGACAAACAGTGTCAAAAATTATATTTATTTTTGACCCTGAAGCGGAGCGCGTGTTGATCTCTACCCGGCATGTTAATTACAAGCAGAATCAGGTGACGTGTACATTTGTAAGTGACTGAACGAGGAAATCAACCTTCTCTAACGTCTTCGAGTGCCTTCTTTTTCACGAGCAGACTGTGAAAAGCGTGCCAGGAGCTAGAAATGCACTTCACATCCGGGGACTTGATTTGGTGCGTGTTAAAAGTGCGCCGAAGGCATTTATCGGAGGGCTCCAAATGTGTGCCCTCATGCAGGAAAGCTCAAGATCTGTCTTTGGTTAAATAAAAAAAAAAAAAAAAGTTACGCACAAGACTAACGGCTCACTTTTTGGGGAATGTCTGTTTTGTGCGAGGTCTTTTCGCCTTTGGTCGGTTTGGGTCTCCAGCGGTCTTTTCTTAATGACTAGAAATACTTGCTGTGTGCCCCTTCATGGCAGCACCAGGCTTGATGCTATAGAGGAGCGGGGATGTCTCGAGTGGTTCCCCACGCTGTCTCCCCACGGAGGCAAAAGGAACGCGTGCAGGGACAGGTGCAGGTGCGGATGACTTTCCGTATTCCCCGCAGCAGCAGCTGTAGCCAACTGGCAATTCTTAATCGAACCCTCTTCCCACGTCCCTAAAAATTGGTTGAATTTTCTGTACATGTCCTTCCAGACATTCCTTTTATTTTATTTTATTTTTTTAACATTTATTATTTTTGAGAGAGAGAGAGAGAGAGAGACAGAGAGTGGGGGAGGGGCAGAGAGAGAGGGAGACAGAATCCGAAGCAGGCTCCAGGCTCCGGGCCGTCAGCACAAAGCCCGATGTGGGGCCCAAACTCACGAACTGTGAGATCATGACCCGATCCGAAGTCGGACGCTCAACCAACCGAACCACCCAGGCGCCCCCAGACATTCCTTTTATATAGACAGCAGGACTACAGTGGACTAGGTCTGATAATATGGTAAAATTAGCAGTATTTACTTGCTGTCTTACTCTCAGAAGTGAACAAAGCAGACACCTAGGGTTTATAAGAGCAGTTGCTAGAAAAACGTCACATATTAACAATCAGTTTCGATTTTCAAATAAAGCTATTTGTTTAAGTACGTGATTTGTATTCGGGCAAAAGTATGCCAGTTTTTAGCATCCAAAAGATCATTTACATATGACTTCATGTAAGAAGCTGGAAGTGAAAGAACTCCTCCCCGAATCTCCCCTCCACCACATGGGTTTGCACACGCTTGTGTCAGCACTCTCTAAAATATTAGTCATGAGCATGAATTTATGTAATGTTTTCGCTCAGAGATTCGAGCTAAGTTACAATGTCTTATTAAAGACTACAGTCTATGAGGGTGAATTAAATATTCCACACTCCTCAGCCATCTGTCTTCTGTGTGCTGCTTCTTCCTTTTAAGTCAGCCCAGGAAACTTGGAACCCAAACAAGGCGCTGGAAATACATGTTGCCCTTTGGTCCCCAAGACTCAAACTTCCGTGTTCCTTTCATTCAGATCTAACTCCAGGACCTTTAACTTGGGTAGGTCTCCCTCCTTTTAGGATTCACAACTGCGGCCTTTGAGATCCCCGAATATCAAGTCACTTGCTTAGAGCACCAGATAGGGCGGAAGACAAGAGTAGGTTTTCTTGATGTTTTGGTATGACCGTAATATCCCACCCTTATGATTTCTACTTACGTTGTTGGTCGTATGGATGAATCACTAGTCAAGGGGATGTGTCCTCTGGTTAAGTAGAAAAACACTTGGAAAGTGCCGTCCATGACAATCCAGTGTAAAGCTGGACTTATTGTCCTTGACCAGTAATTTAACTAATGCATTCAGTAAATCCAGAGTAATTTAAACTTGCCCAGGTAAGAGGTGAATCTTGCTTTGGGAGAAGGAGAGTTAGGATAACATATGAAGTGAAGTTTACTAAAACGGGCGTTAAGTGTCTCTTTCCAATGGCTTGTTCAGTCTGCTTCTCTCCTCAGAGGGTAGTGCCACCATCCACGTGGTTTCCCTAGCCAAAAAGCAGGCCACTGTTTTTTTTTGTTTGTTTGTTTGTTTTTTCTCAACGTTTATTTATTTTTGGGACAGAGAGAGACAGAGCATGAACGGGGGAGGGGCAGAGAGAGAGGGAGACACAGAATCGGAAGCAGGCTCCAGGCTCTGAGCCATCAGCCCAGAGCCCGACGCGGGGCTCGAACTCCCGGACCGTGAGATCGTGACCTGGCTGAAGTCGGACGCTTAACCGACTGCGCCACCCAGGCGCCCCGAGGCCACTGTTTTTGATCCCTACCTGTCTCTTCCTCCCAGGCTCCAAGTACTGTTGATTTGATGGGTGAGAAGTAACTTGCATCCAGTTGTGCTGTTGAGAAAAATAAAGTCGTTCTGTGCCCCAGTCCTTTATGTGAGGCCGGCCCCCCTCTCCAACCTCCTGCCCCGCCCCCCGCCACCCTAGGAATTCAGGATCTTCTCTGTAACCCAAGGGTTTGTAGTTCCATAAGGATGTCTGGGGGAAAAAGTAATAATAATAATTATATATATATATATATATATATATATATAGAGAGAGAGAGAGAGAGAGAGAGAGAGGGAGGGGTATTATGGACATAACCAAGCTGTATACATCTATATAGCTCAGTGAGTTTGGAGATAAGTAGACACCCATGAAACGATCATCATAATCAACACCATGAACATACCCATCACCTCCGAAAGTTTCTTCCCATCCCACCTATGTATGTATGCACGTATATGTCTCTTGACGTGGACCTTTCTTCACTCACTGCACTGAGCACTCTGTGGACCTTTTAATCTGATTTTATGTATCTTTTAGTTCTGGAGATTTTCTTGTATTGTTTCTTAATAATTTCCTCTCCACCCTTCTCTCTCTCTTTTAAAATCTTTCTGGTACCTCTGTTAGGTAGACATTATTAGACTTTTTGGAATGAACTTTAATTTTCATATGCTCGCCCTCCAGTAACGTTTTGGGAGAGCTCCTCAGTTTCCCTTACAGCTGTCTTTTTAAAAATTTTTTAACATTTATTTATTTTTTTTCTTTTCTTTTTTTTTTTTTAACATTTATTTATTTTTGAGACAGAGAGAGAGAGAGCATGAACAGGGGAGGGCCAGAGGAAGAGGGAGACATAGAATCTGAAACAGGCTCCAGGCTCTGAGCTGTCAGCACAGAGCCCGACGTGGGGCTCGAACCCACAGACCGCGAGATCATGACCTGAGCCAAAGTTGGACGCTTAACCGACTGAGTCACCCAAGCACCCCTTTTTTTCTTTTTTTTTTTAATTTTTTTTTCCTTACAGCTGTCTTAGTGGACTTTTTTATTTTGAATTTTAGCTGTCATGTTTTTAAATTTCAAAAGTTCCTCCTTCTTGAAGGATATGGTTGGTCAGTGAGCCTCACACAGGGTGATTGGGTGGCTTATATCTAATATACATCTCATGGTCTTTTCTCTAGAGGGAGATCCTCATCTGCCTTTGTGGGGTGATCAGCATTATGAAGCTGGGTTTGGAGTAAGAAGAAATGACTGTAGGTCTCATTTTCCAGTGAGACTTTCACTTAACCTTTTGTTTTCGGCCGTGCTTTTCCTCTGTGTCTGGATCCCGTCAGGCGGCGGTCCCTCGAGCATTGTTCCTGCCCCCTAGAGGCAGGGGTGGTAATCGCCTGAATGGACCCGAGCCGCCCAGTGTCAAACTTTTCTTTTGTGTACTCTTCTAAATAACCCCCACCTCTTAAGCGTTCTCCCTCACTCCTGCCTCCTGTGCTGCCTGATGCTCCCTGTCCCTGCACCTGCTCGGGGTTGTGCGAGGGGGATGGTCTCATCTCTCCTTGTCTCCCTCTGCACACCCTTGGGTTTTGCCTTCCTCTGCTCTGCTAAACCTTTAGCACTGTTCCACTGGCCTTTTGTCTTTGATTGCTGAAGTTTACAGTTTCAGTTGTCTCAACTTTTGTAGATGGTCAAGTTTGTGTCGATTTCCTGTTCTCTTTGTTGTTGCATTATGATTTGGACAAGAGGCTGAAACATTCTTCTACCATCCTGAGAATAGAAGTCTCCTGTTTAAAGAACCATGTTACCCTAGTAGGTTTCTCAAGGGGTGAATATTACCAAGTTTTTATGTTGGCTCTGGAATGTCTGGGGAGAGGCACCAGCGCTCAGATTTGAAATCCACCCAGGCTTCCCGTGTCCTTGCCAAACGGCGCCAGTTGGTTTCACGGGCCAACTTTGTCAAGTTAATAGTACTGTGTGCACTGTGTAATTAGTGAGAAACTTGAGAGATGTCTCACTTAAATCATATTTTGAGGCTAACAGGTTCCTGACTGGTCATTTGAGCACACGAGAGAGCATTCCAGGAGACGACGTTCTGGGAGCTGTAGCGCTAGTTTCAGAGAGTGACTGTGGTAACTCAGACCCACACTGTGACGGGATGGGCACTAGGGTTTCCCCTGGACTGTGACAGCTTTTACTAATTTTATTTTCCACTGTTCTCAGACTCCATAGAAGAAGTGACATGCGACTAATTCCCGGTTATAGAACTGTACTTCTCTTGACCCTGTTCAGATGGTATAGGAGGCATTTTTTATCTGTTAAAAGTTTGTTTATTGCCTGTGTTCACTGTGCACGATGTCACGTGTGCAAATTGGTTAAAGATACGTTCGAGACTAAGAAGTTTGCGAAAGACGTAGAGAGGGTATCTGCCAATAAACCAGAATCACCAGCGTGATACCGGATCCTACTGGTTCATACGGGAGCATAAACAGAGGCACCAGAAGCCAGGGATACTCCTTAGGGTGCATAGCTCTCCTCCGGTCTCTGCAGGCCGCCGGCAGCCGTGCTGATGGCTCAGCGCCCAGCCTCCCTCCCTGCTCATCCGCTCTTCTCGGCCCCACAGAGGGTGTTCGGAGCTCTGCCGGATCCCCATGGTGGAGTACAAACTGGACAGTGAAGGCACCCCCTGCGAGTACAAAACGCCCTTCCGGAGGAACACCACGTGGCACCGCGTGCCCACGCCCGCCCTGCAGCCGCTGTCCAGGGCGTCCCCGGTGCCCGGCACGCCCGACCGCCTGCAGTGCCAGCAGCTGCTACAGCAGGCCCAGGCTGCCATTCCCCGGAGCACCTCCTTCGACCGGAAGCTGCCGGACGGCACGAGGTAATGCCGATGCCCTTTCCCCAGGGACGGCGCTTATCAGACCCTGGGGCTGGAACTTGACGTTACAGGGAGGCACTTCGGCTTTGGCTTGATGGGTTCTGGGTTGGCCTGTTCTGAACAAGCGGGCCAGGCAGGCGGCAGGGCGGGCCCTGGATGGGGTGGTGCCTGGGATCTGTCCCCGCCCCTCGCCCAGCGCTGGTGCCGGTGGCACGCAGGTTCTGTTCCAGATGCGTCCACCAGGGCGGCGACTTTCTCTCCGTCCTGGTCCTCCTGGTCACCTTGCTCCCTAAACCTTCCGGGGCACGGTAACGGGGAAGGCATTCCCAGGAGCCTCTAGATGAGTGCAGGCAGTTTTAAGTATAAATAAAACTGCAAACTTGGGGACCGAATCCCATCTTCCTAATGTGGTATTTTAAGTGTAGCATTTTAAGAGGTCCCAAGGTCATTAGCACATCTTCGCTTTGTTCCTCTTATTTTAAGCAAGTTGAGTTAAACTTCAAGTTAATTTTTCAATGACAGAATGCGCTTGTTTAAAAGTTGGCATTAGAAGCTGGTGAGAATTTTTAGGTGCATAATTCGCATTAGGTAGTTTTAAGGGAACAAAATGGGAAATTTGGCTTTTTGTGGTTAAAGCAGTTGATTTCTCCCGCTTTAGTTTTCGTTTTCTCGTAACTTACGGGCCATGGAGAGGCCGTGAGTTTGTGCAGAGTGGCTGGTGGGGCTCTGGTATCTATTAGAGCGTTGGAAACAAGGATGTTGAGCCGGGCTGCTCACCCTCTCCCCACTCCGATTTACTCATCTGAAAAATAAACCCAGTGATAAGAGAGGACCTCTTCAGGGCATTATGAGGATGGAATCAGTCAATACGTGCAAACCGCTTAGAACCATTCCTGGCACGTAGTAAGCCTATGCAGGTATTAATGACAATTAGATTAAAACATAAGGTCTTTCTCCAGTTTATTCTTTATAGGTTGAATGCAGGAACGATGTGCCTTTAATTTGGCATTAAATTATCTTGGCTCCGGGCCTCCTCGCTCGGATGTCTGCTGAGTTTATAAACTCGCCATATTCAAAGAAGTGCACGTGGGTAGCCCAGGTAAAAGGGCAGCATGTGGGAGGGACGGGGTCTCCAGAGCCTCCCTTTTTAATGCAGAATGTAGTAAATTATAGGGAAAAAACCTGGAGAGTTCTAGCAACAAAATGGAAACCTGGCAAGCACATCTTTATCAAGTGAGCTCTCAAGGGTCATACTTATTTTGGTGTATCTGAAATAAATAGGATTGCATTCAACAGATGTATGAAAAAAAAGGTTTTGACCAATTTAGGGTTTTCCCTCCGCATAGATTGCAAATATAGGACCCGAACGTGCCTTGCATGAAGCTTTATAGAACAAATGGTAGTAATGTTTTCATAATTCTGTATTCTTGGGGGTTTGTGTGCTGTCCTTCCATATTTCACCAAAATCATTCTCTGCACTTTAAGTCTTCAGATGGTGAAGGCTTGTTCCTGCCACATCTCCTTCCTGTGATAAATGGCCACCTAATGTCTCTGCTCCCCCCCCCCCCATTCCTGGTGTATTTGCCCGTGGTTTATTCTGTTTCACGCTGCGATGCGAATTTCTTCCTTTTCTCTGTCATTGTAAGATGAGTTTATTTGTAAAACAAACTGGGCCCGGTTGCCACGTTGGCCGCTGTGCAGGCCCCTCAGTGCCCCATTAATAATTCTAGTTACTGTTCCAGAAGTTCGCCCAGCAACCAGTCCTCCTCCAGCGACCCCGGGCCTGGTGGCAGTGGACCCTGGAGACCGCAGGCGACATATGACGGGTACTGCTCAGTCTTACCTCCTTGCTGGCCCCTGGGCGGGACCTGGTCAGTAACTCACTGAAGCGTGTACTGAGTGCCTGCTGTACATGGGGCCACTTGGGGGGGTATAAAAAAGCCAGGCAGGCTTGTCATAAGTCACTCGTCCAGGCCAAGCAGCTCGTCATGTCTGTGTATGCCGAGCTCATTTGTCCATATTCTGAGCCTGTGTGTTTTTTCGTCTTAATAAGGAAAGTCTTTTTGAAAATGAAGGGTTAGGGGACTCTCTAGGCAGTGGCCCTCGGGAGTTTTCCCCTCACTTAAGTTGCTGACAAGGAGCAAATTCACAGCCTCTCTTGGAAGTGCTTTTTCTCTGAAGCGCAGCCCGACATCAGAGAAGGCAGGTAGAGCGCTTGGCCGTCTTTTCCTGCCTCCTGTTTGAGAACAGCAGTGGCGGGCGGGGGGGGGGGGGGTCCTCACACACGCAGCTGAGGACCGTCCCCGGTAGCGTGCGTGTGTGTGTGTGTGTGTGTGTGTGTGTGGTGTCCAAGAGCCAGCAGGTCAGGTCGAGCCCAAGGATGCCTGAGGTCTGCTGAACTGACAGATACAGAAACCCAGGAGAAACATCCAGCAAAGTCAGGGACAAAAAGGGTGAGGGTGGTGTTCCTGGCAGCATCTTTTGCACGTACTGTTTTGTTGTTGTTGTTGTTGTTTTATTTTATTTTTTTAATGTTTATTTTTAGAGAGAGAGACAGAATGCAAGTGGGTTAGGGGCAGAGAGAGAGGGAGGCACAGAATCCGAAGCAGGCTCCAGGCTCTGAGCTGTCAGCACAGAGCCTGACACGGGGCTCGAACCCACGAGCCGTGAGATCACGACCTGAGCCGACGTCGGGCGCTCGACCGACTGAGCCACCCAGGCGCCCCATGCCACGTACTGTTTTGCAGTTGAGTCTGGAGAGGAGAGAACCGCCAGGGCAGAGAAGGGCAGAGAAGGGTCTTGCTGGGGGAACAGCAGCTTCGTTACTGCTCTCACAGAAGCAGAGGGAAATGTCTCTCCCTGGATCCCTTCGGTTTAGGCTTAGCAGTCGATCTTTGTAACCAGATTCTGTAAGTAAGAATCGTTTTGTACCAGGAAGAAGTTTCCCGTCCTTTATTTCTTTTGTAGAATTACGTTGCCCTCTTTGGGGTTTTCATACCACGGAGTCCACCGAGATGTAGCCTAGAGCGAAACAGTCTTACTTTCTTGTCCTTAAAATCATTAATATAAAGAAGTATCGGTTCCATGTATTCTCAGCAGGAAGGAAAGCGGAAGAAAACGAAACAGAAGCAGTGAGCTCCTCCTTGGCTTACTGGGGACAGGTTTTCTGACCCTGGACAGCCCTCCCACCTACTGGCATGGGCAGCCTTTTCGTGTCTGTAAATGGCTGTCATCCAGGCGCCTCTGTTGAGCCGGCAGTGACACCATAGGGTCCCCGATTACAGCCGCTTGAAGCACCCCTGGCAAGGCCAGGCCGGCACACGACTTCTGCTGAGGGCTCCCCCCACCGCGCCCCCATTCCGGAGCAGCACCCCCAGGGGATGTGTCTGCGGATGCCCGGCCGGCCGGCCGGCCACTCAGCTCTGTGGTCTTTGCAGGTGCCAGTCTCCCCTGCTGCTCGAGCACCAGGGCGCGGGCCCTTTGGAGTGTGAAGGAGCCAGGGAGCGGGAGGAGGTGCTGGAAGGAAGCAGGCATCTGGGTAATGAGAAACCCGGCTGGTAAACTGGCCTTCCTCCGTGCTCTTCAACCCCCTTCCCTCCTTTCTCCTGTCGCTTGTTTACTCGTTCGTTCGTTCGTTGGCTCAGCCCACTTGGTGAGCACTGTCGTGGGAGCAAGCCCGTGTCGTCGGCGGGGTCTTCCGACGCCATGGGGCACCTCGTCCTGGGTGGTTGTGCTTGTGGTACCTGTGGCAACGGAACATTGACCTTCTGGTGGTGGTCCCGCCCACCCTGGGGGTGTATCCGTTGGGGAGACCAGAAGGGTCTAGAACCACAGTCCCGCTCGTTGTCTCCACACCATTTTGTTCGGCTTCCGTGTTGCTTTGCTGTCTCGTTAACACTAAAAACCAGGTATTCTCCTCTTCTCTCTTTATGCGACAGAAACCAAATGGCATGGCCCACCCTCCAAAGTCCTGAGCTCCTATAAGGAAAGAGCCCTGCAGAAAGATTCAAGTTGCAAAGACTCCCCCAACAAGCTTTCCCACGTAAGTCCTTCGTCCGTAAACGCCCCTCTCACGTGGCCGGCCTCATGCATCTCCGCACACGTCGCGTGAGGATCCAGGGACTCGGAGGCAGGTCGTCTACCTCCCAGGTCTCTTGGAGGCGAGGTGAAAACAAATCTATACATAAGTTACATTTTCTTTTCCCTCGTTGATTTCTAAAGCACCTCAGAGAAAGGCCACACGGGAAATTACTGGCAAAGCCAAGACTATATCCTCCAGCCTTTCGATCCGTGACATCCGGCATCGCGGTTACTAAACCACAGTCCTGTTTTTATGGTCAACGGTTTACGCCCTTGTGGGCGGTGCCAGAAAGTGCAAAGCAGCATACCCTGCCCATAGCTGGCCGCGTAATGATTCACGGTACCACTCGTGCCGCTGACTAGCGGTCAGCAGCGAGGACTGACCTGTAGTGCTCCAGAGCGCCCGGCATGGGCTCCCGGGCATTGGCACATGCCGTTCCATGCATTAGCACATGCTGTTCCATACAGGCGGCCGTAGCTCAGTGAGGCAGAACTTCCTGTCATGTGCGAAAACGTGACCTGTTGGCCGTTGGCCAAAAAAAGCCAACATTTGAAACTAGCTTAGTTTTGAGAGCTCGCAGGTGAAGACATTTTATCATTTCCGGACCTGAGCTGCTTTTTCCCCTCTTTGTTCAGGAGTCACTGGCGAGCCCTACAGCCGAGTGCCCGGGGAACCCATGGGACCGTCCTTCCCTTAGCGATGTCAGGGCCTTGTTTTGAGCCAGCCTCACAGTAGCCGTTGAATTCCACCTTGACGAATCTCTGACGGTGGTCTAAGACCCCTTTAGGAAGGCAGGGGTAGGAGTAGACGTGAGAACGGCAGCGTGTGCTAAAAAGGTCAGGGGGGTGTGCTTAAGGATCTGACGGACGGCAGGAAGGAGAAAAGGCCAAACCGCTTTAAGGTAGATCAGGGCATGAGTTGGCCTCATGATGCGAGCCCTTGGCTTCTGCTTCAGGCCTTGTCCGTTTTCCCAGGCTCTGAAGAGAAGCCAGTCGGTATGATTCCCCGAGTCAGATGCTCCCTTTGCTTTGTGTCTTCCAGAGACTGCAGAGAAGAGCCCCTTCTCATTAGCACCGGGGGCATACGGTGACTCCGGCTCTCTCAGAGAAGTCACTTGTATTAGATTGCGCTTCGCGGTGGCAGCGTGCGGCCGTGCATTATCTCACTGGGCCCGCGCATTAATCATCGGAGCTCAGTATTGTGAGCACAGGGAGGGGCTAAGTGACTGGACACCATCCCACCGCTGTGATTCAAACCCGGGTCTTGTGCCCGAACCCAGGGCTGGCACTGCAGTTTGTCACAGGAGAGCTTTCTTGATGAAAGACTGCTCCCCTCTCTGTGCTAATTTTCCATGCGCCTCCCCGGTTTGTGTAACGTTTGTTGATTATTTTCCGGTTGGTGACACCGCGGCAACCCTTTCATGCTTCACGCACGAAGAATCGAACAAAGGCTTGAGGAGATTCCCATGTAACTCAAGATGAGTTATGAGCCGGATTAGGAGTCTGGGACTTGTGCATAAAACCAGGAGAGTTTTAAAAAGTGAATTCTAGGGGTGCCTGGGTGGTTCAGTCGGTTAAGCACCCGACTTCGGCTCGGGTCACGATCTCACGGTTCGTGGGTTCAAGCTCCACATCGGGCTCGGTGCTACCAGCCTGGAGCCTGCTTCCGATTCTGTGTCTCCCTTTCTCTCTGCTCCTCCCGTGCTCAGACTCTCTCTCTCTCTCAAAAATAAATAATAAAGATTAAAAAAATAATAATAATAAAAAAATAAATAAAAAAATAAAAGTGAATTCTAAAAACACAAAAACAAAAACCCATAAAAGTGAGTTCTGTCATTCATCGTCTCACGTTGCGGGGCGCGTCAAAAGGGTTCGGGGGGGATCCTCTGGCCTGTAGCTCTGTGAGTCTGGGCGAGAAGTTTCACAAGGAAGCAGAGTCTGGGGTCTGTTTGACGCCCCTCGGTTTCTCTCTCTTCTCCAGATTGGAGACAAAAGTTGCTCCAGTCACTCCAGCAGCAACACGCTGTCCAGCAACACATCCAGCAACAGCGACGACAAGCACTTTGGGTCCGGGGACCTGATGGACCCGGAGCTGCTGGGGCTTACCTACATCAAAGGGGCCTCCACGGACAGTGGCATCGACACGGCCCCCTGCATGCCCGCCGCGGTCTTGGGCCCCGTGCACCTGGCGGGCGGCAGGGCCGTGATCCACAGCCGCGCCGAACAGTGGGGCGACCCGGCCGACCTCCCGGGGCCTGACGGCGAGGCGGCGAAGATGTACGCGGTGCACGGCTACGCGCCGCCCATCTCGGCCGGCAGCGCGGCCGACGGCAGCGTGGGCGACCTCAGCGAGATCTCGTCTCACTCCAGGTCAGTGCCCCTGCACCACTGGCCGGCACCGGCAGGGGCCCGCCCGGTCCTGCTGGGGGCGGGGAGGGGCCCCGGGATGGGAAAGGCGTGTGCCGGCCCGGTGGGCCGGCCCCCTGCGTGCCCGGTGACTTCAGAGGAAGGGCTCATGTCTCAGGTCCCACCGTGAAATGCGCACCCCGGGAAGTCACTCGCGTGGGGTGTCGCTACCCTTCTCTTTAAATCGGAGAGAAAAAGCTGCACAGCGCGGTTGCTCGCTCCCGTGGGCACTGACCTCTCTCCCAGTTCGGCTTGTTCCTAAGTTTTTAGGAGAAGCGGTGGCAAGCGAGGCGGCCCTCAGACTGCAGCGCACGGTAATTCGGGGGGCTGTGCGCAGCTCCCTTAGATGGAGGCCGTGCCCGCTGAGCTGTGTCCCGGAGTCCCCTTTACCGAAAGGGGGGACCCGAGGTCCGAAAGTTCGTTCAGATGATTGGTTCGGTTTTTTAAAACAAAGACTAGCTGCATTTAACAGGATGCTATTCTGAGGTGTAGATGTTTAACACACGGTTACGAGTGGTTTTAAACTCGTGTGTGTGTGTGTGCGCGCGCGTGTGTGTGTGTGTGTGAGACGTATGTCTGTACAACATTTCAAAAACCCATCTAGTCTGTGATTTCTGCCTTCAGAGACTAGATGGAGAAATCCATTTGTTCAGAGGTGGCTGTGGACAGACTTCAACCACACCGGCTACCCGATCTCCCTCTTGCCTGCGAGGCTTCCTAACCCGGCTCCCAGCTACTGTGGGACTTTCCCCCAGAGCCTTTCTCAAGGCCACTGCTGCCCTCCCCCACCCCCCAGTCTCCCGCCAGACCTTCTCCCTTTGTCACACAGCCACCGCCAGGGGATGGGGACCTCACGGAGTCAAGGCTGGGAGCCACGTTGGACAGACCCACACGCAGTCAGTGGGCACAAACAGGAGTAGCCATGGTCACGTTCTCAGTGCCAGCGTGCAGAGCATCTCGGCTGTCTCCCCCGGAAGTTGTGGAAAATTCTTTACGTCAAACTTGCGCGTGTGCGCACATACTCACTGCTGCGGTCCCGCGTTTATTGTCCTGTGGCTAACACCTTCCTCGGTGTCTTACTTACCGCATGTGTCACTCGAGGGCGTTTATGTTACAAGTCAAAGAAGACCCCCCCCCCCCCCCCCACTAATCGGTTCACACAACAAAGGCAGTATTGTGGCTTATGTAACAGAAAAGTCCAGAACCGTCAAGGTGCTGCTGCAGCTCGCTTGATAACCACCCAAGACTGGACTGCTCCCATCATTAGGCTTGACGTGATAGGCCCCGAAATCATGGTGGGGGGATCCTCTTGGCTGAATTTGGCCGTGTCGCCTGTAGGCCCCCCGAGCTCACGCTCTTTTGTCCACAGGAAGAAAGTGTGGTTCTTGTCTAGTTTCAGCAGAAACTCTTCCCCCCCCCACCCCCACCCCCAAATATCTCCTCACACTCCCTTGGCTTTCACCACCATGGTAGGGGGCACCATGTCTGAGGCAGGAGGCGGCTGAGGGGTGGTGAAGACAGCTGCTTCCCCGGAAGAAATCGGGGTATTGTTACACCAGTAGAAGCGGGGGGGAGTGGATGCCAGGCAGGGGAGTCCTAACTGTCCATCTGCCCCATACTCCGTCTTCTTCTACGGAGGCAGATGGAGCATAGGATGCGGAGATGGTTTTCAAGATAGACATTCTTACCACTGTTTACCAGTTCTCTTTACTAACTTGACTTAAAATATGTTTAGGAATAAATAAAAAATATAGGAGTATTCGCAGTGACTTCGGTTACCTGCATTATTCCTATCCTAATTTCAGGGACAGTTGAAAATCGGCCATACTTACAGAAATCATCTCGGGATTCCACCCACTTCTAATGTCTCGTTCAGAGTTGACGAGACTTGTGACACGGCTGACTTCGCGATACCTTGTTAGACAAATGTAATTGGCATCGCAGATGGAACTGTGTCGTACTATTAAGGAAAATTTCTGTGGAACCTGCTTCTCAGAGCACCTTCATTTGTAAATAGAGGTAGGGATATTTAGAGGATTTGAAGGAGATTTTGTTGAATACCTGAACCATTCGTTAATTTAGTGGGTTAGGCTATTAGAAAGCGTATGAGAGTGCAAGATTGAATTTCTGATGGATTTGCCTTTTTTTCTACCTCTTTAAACTGAGTGCGTCCACAGCTGTTGTGGAAATGATATATGTTGAGGGACTAGGAGCCGTTCCCACCTGGCTGGGTTTTTTCTCGCGGTCGTTCGCTGACGGTGACTCTGAGGCCACGTTTCAACTTACACTGTAGGCTTTTGCTCAGTAGGAAATTAAGTCAGCAAATTGAATCTTTTGAATACTTCCTCCTGTCTGTCCTCTGACCTGTGCAGAAGAACTAGAGAAAATCAGATTTAAAATATTTTGACGTTTTAAAAATATTTAAAAATTTTAAATGTTAGTTTATGTATATGTGAAATACATATTTTGTTTTTGAATTCTGTATTAAATATATCAATATTTTACACTTCCTTATTTATTTTAATGTTTATTTTTGAGAGAGCGAGAGAGAGAGGGAGACACAGAATCCAAAGCAGGCTGCAGGCTCTGAGCCGTCAGCACAGATCCCGACGCAGGGCTCGAACTCAGAACTGTGAGGTCCTGACCTGAGCCAGTGGGGCGCTTAACTGACGGGAGTCACCCAGGCGCCCTGATATTTCACATTTGAAATATTTAAAAGGAGATTTAAAGTCTCTGAGGGTGGAAGGAAAAGGAATTTTGCTCAGTAAGGCCTCTGTCCGATTCTGCAAGCCCGAAAGGGCCTGTGTGTCTGTGGTGATGAAATCACCAGCCCCCTACTTTCTCCTCTGGTTCTCTTTGGGCTGGGAGCTGAGGCCCAGTGCCCAGCGGTCTGGGCTACGACTGGGAGCAGCCCACGTAGGAGAAAGAGCAGAATAAACCTGGGCAGGGGCTGACACCAGGGCTGAGCACCTGGCGAAGATCACAGCCCGGCCCCCATGCCCTCCGTACCCCATCCCGTGTTTTACTTTCTTTGTAGCCCTCACCCGGAGCTGAAATGGTTTGAGCCTATTATGCATCCCCCCGAATAAGAACTTAGCTCTGCCTCCCCTCACTGGAGCGTCCTGTTTGGAGGCCAGAAGGCACTTGGCCTGCCTCGTTCACTTGGTATCCACAGCACCCGCTCACAGGGTAGGCCTTGGAATACGTGGGAGACGAGGAGGGCTGGGTAACCCCTTACCGATTGAGTTCATAAACCCACTGGGGATTTCTGCTAGAGAAGTAGGGTGCACCTGGGATCAGCTGCTCCCAGTTCCCAGTTTCAGGAGGCCCGATCAGTGGGTGGCACACACTTAATACTCTAGTTCTGCTTTTTTGCACGACCGCTACACCCTCCCCCCCTCCACCCCCCCCCCCCCCCCAGCGCTCACACACTTAACTTCCCAGCAGACGTCCGGGAGGAAAGAAGCACAGAGTTGTGTGTGTGTGGTAGGATTGCAGGACTGTGCGGAGGGAGACACAGGACTTCAAACTCTTTAAGACAAGCTTCCGTGGCGCAGGGCAAAAACAGGCGGGGGGAGGGGTGTGCAGAGGTCATCCAAGATGGGACCCCAGGGGTTTGCAGCCTGCTTTCTCTGCCGCTCAGACCTTTAGTTCAGCAAACCCGTTTTTTTCTGCCAGGGGAAGGCGCTTAGGTCAGAGCTCAGAACACAAAGCAGGATTTGTATCAGCCTAACCAAGGTTCTGCAAAGTGAAATAAGTCAACTGCAAAAAAATAATAATAATTTCATGTTCTGGATTCTCCTGCAGAATGGCTCATAGCATCCCTTGTATATCATTATCCATACCCTTCTGTTAGTAGCAGTGATGGGAATCTGGCGGGTGAAACTCTAAAATAAGAACTTTAGTCTAGAAGGCAAGGATTCATGAAAAGCTTACTGCCAGCATTCTAGAATATTTACCCATTTCAGAGAAAACTTTGATAATGATGTCACTGCTGCTAAGCATAGATTTTTGCCATGTTGCTCATCAAATCGATTTGGTGAATTTGCTCTTAGAGTTTAGTGTTTAAATATTTTATATTGGTGGGGTGCCTGGGTGGCTCAGTCAGTTAAGCGTCTGACTTCGGCTCAGGTCATGATCTCACGGGTCGTGAGTTCGAGCCCCGCGTTGGTCTCTATGCTGACAGCTCAGAGCCTGGAGCCTGCTTCGGATTCTGTCTCTCTCTCTCTCTCTCTCTCTCTCTCTCTCTCTGTCTCTCTCTCTCTCTGCCCCTCCTCCACTTACACTCTGTCTCTCTCTCCTTCAAAAATAAACATTAACAAAATTTTCTAAAATATAGGAGTATGATAGAGAGTTTGCCACCAATTCTCAAATGGTTCAGAGAGGGATATATGTAGCAAGATAGTAGCAGTGAATGTAGGTGAAGGATACAGGGATGTGTTTCTACTATTTGTATACCTTATCCGTCGACCTGAAGTTTCTCAAAATTCGCAGCTTAGGTGGAAATCTCCAGGCCTCCATCTACAGACCCCATATGTTGGGAGTGTATCCCCGGGTGTATACCCGGTAAATGGAAAGAGTTCAAAGCTCCCTTTCTCAGTGCTCCTTGCTTCTTCCTTGGGTAGCTCGGGGCATGGGAAGGCAGTGACACATCTTCACCCAGAGTCCACGATTTAAAGCCCAGATGAAAGGAGTTTTGAGCCACACTCAGGAACACCAGACCCACCACCCGTAGCTGAGTTACTTCATAGTAGCAAATGAGGTGTTTTATTTGTTTTTTTTTAATGTTTGTTTATTTTTGAGAGAGAGAGAGTGCAAGCGTGGGTGGGGGGGTGGGGCAGACAGAGAGAGGGGGACACAGAATCCGAAGCAGGCTCTGAGCTCTGAGCTGTCGGCACAGAGCCTGACGCGGGGCTCGAACTCGTGACCCACGAGATCATGACCTGAGCCGAAGTCAGACGCTTAAGTGACTGAGCCACCCGGGCGCCCCTGTTTTGTTTGTTTTTTAATTTTTCATATACCACAGTGCCTCCAACACGTAAACCCTCCAAAGTGAGTTGGTTTATTTTGTTACCCTCTTTCCTTTTGAACGTTTATAAAAAGCCCATTTTAATAACCATTCCTCATTTTGATTTTTTTCCTTTACTTCCTACCTTGTAGGATACTTAACTCTATACACAGGGTTTTCCGAAAGGTAGCGCTCATCGGGTTTCGGAATAAGGTTAATATTTCATCCTACCAGAAAGCCTGCCACCCAGGGAGCCCTACGGTAAACTCTTTGAATAGCAAGTACTCCTACTTATGGACAACTCGTTTGCGTGCATCACTAACAAAAATTGACCTTCCTGTAATGCCTGCTCTGTGGCATGTATTGTTGTAAGTGCTTCGCTAATATTAAGATAGTCTTCGGAGCAGTCCTTTGAGGGGAGGCCCTGTTACAGCCCCTTTCACAGATGAGAAAACTGAGGTTCAGAAAGCCTCCCCGGGTCTCACCGGGGAGTTAGCATGAAGACACAGCCAGTCCGGCCCTGGGGTCCTCAGAGGGCCCTGGCGTGTCAACTTTCCTGAAAGTGAAGCCCTCCTTGCTTTCTGAATTCTGGCACTATCACTGCAGTTTGTCATTTGTCACGAAACTTTCTGTTGTCAGTTCTTCCTGAATTAAAAAAGATCTGTAGGCTTTTCTATTTCTGTGGGCCGGTTATACTGTCAGCGGGGAGTCCCTCTGGCCTTAGTAGCTCAACTGCTGACCTCAAACAATTTTTGTTGCGATTTAGGGATTCCATCATTTCAGTACTAGTTTGTTGTTGGGTCACGTGATCGCGCAGCAAACGCGCATACGACCACCAGATGCGGAGTTGGCCTTGCGGTGTCAGAACCCACTCCCATGCCCTTCTCTTCTCCCTGGAGGGAGCCTCTAGCCGGCTTTCCTCGTCCCCCTCCCCTCGCCTCTCCTCACTGTTTTCCGAACTGAATACCTGCGTTCCTGAGCAACCTTGTCCCGTTTTGCCTGTTTGTAAACTTTATTTAAACATGGAACCGGGGCGTCTGGGTGGCTCAGTCGGTCAGGCGTCCGACTTCGGCTCAGGTCACGATCTCGCGGTCCGTGAGTTCGAGCCCCACGTCGGGCTCTGGGCTCACAGCTCAGAGCCTGGAGCCTGCTTCCAATTCTGTGTCTCCCTCTCTCTCTGGCCCTTCCCCGTTCATGTTCTGTCTCTCTCTGTACCAAAAATAAATAAACGTTAAAAAAATTAAAAAAAAAAAAACATGGAACTGTGCGACATATTCTTTGCGGCTTGCTGCTTTTTCTACGTGACGTCTGCGAGGTTCACCCAAGGTGTTGGCAACCTCGGTTCATTTGTTCAGAGTCTTCCCTTTATCCATTCTTGTTCATCAACTGGCCGTCCGTTTCGCCGCTGATGATCCAGGTGGGGGGAATCGGGGACCTGTTACGATCAGTCCGCCTATCGCCATGGGTACCTGTTGCACACGTGCAGGGGTTTATCCAGGGTGCACGCTCAGGAGCGGAATTGCTGGGTCGTGCGCCACACAGGTGCACACCTTTACGGGTCGTGCCCAGACTGGTTTCCAAACCGTCTGCCTCACTTCTCACGCCTGTGGGCGGCGGGCGGGCACTCCTTACCAGCCGCTCCCGTTCCTGCCAGCGTGGGGCATGTGCCTCGTACTTGTCGTGGTTTGCGTCGGCACCTTCCCGGCAGCACTTGACGTGGAGCACGTTCTTTTGGGTTTCCTCTCTTTCGGCGCATCGGTTTTAAGTATGTTGCTTATGTTTATATCTGATTTTCCTCTGATTGTTTTTAACATCCTTCCAGCCACAGGCGTACCGTGTGCACGTGAGCATCGTCGGTGCTGGGAAAATCAGGCACTCCCACCCAGGCCCACGGTGGAAGGACCGCCCCGTCTGCCTGCTTGGCTCGATTTTGCTGCCGGGGGGAAGCACAGCGAGGCGAGGCGGGGGCGGGGGGGGGGGGCCTGAGTCCGGCAGCGTGCTGGCACTGATGAAATCTGGTTGTATCACAGCATTTGTCTGCTCTTCTCCTCAGCGGTTCACACCATTCAGGAAGCCCTTCTGCTCACTGTTCCAAAAATAGCGGGTCTCTGGATACGTCCAAAGTCTACATCGTGTCCCACAGCAGCGCCCAACAGGTCCCCGGGTCCGCGTCCAAGCCCTACCACAGGCAAGGGGCAGTGAGCAAGTATGTCATCGGCTGGAAGAAATCGGAGGGCAGCCCGCCGCCTGAGGAACCCGAAGTGACCGAGTGTCAGGGGTAAGGTGGCCAGTGGCTCTTCTCTACCCAGCCTTAACACACCTTTTGGGGACGGACTAAGCGGATGCATTTTTCCCCTCGACAGAAATATATTTTCTAAGAAGGAATGACCTAGAAACATCCTTGTACATCTTCTTAAATGTTGGCATTTATGTTTCTCTTTCAAAGTCTTCTCTTTCCTTGAGTTTCATGTTTAAAAAGTGAAAGAAATCCCTGTTCTGTATTCTTCTGTCCAGAAAACTGCCTGCAATAGAAAAGTCACGGTCATGGGCTGTTGACGGTGTGAGGATAGAGTCTGTAAATAAACAAGTTCAAGGGCGATTTGGATCCCCCCCAGTGTCCCTGAGTGTTTCTTAAACTGGTTGTGTGACACCATCAAAGAGAAAGTATTCTACCCAATTTTAACATGACTTTGATTTCCCTTCCAGTTGTTTGGTTTTGTGGGGTCAGGTAGGGAGGGACGTGAGGTGCCTCTTGAAAAAGAGAAAAAAGATGCCGATAATCCGTTTTATAACACCTGTGGCAGCTCTGCTGTCTCTCTGAAGAGACAAGTTAAAGAAATCGCATGTCAAGAACGCAAAACAAGGATGGTCAGAGCTATTTTCGTTGTTTGCTTATTTTTTATTTTATTTTTAAAAATTTTTTTGAATGTTTTTTTATTTATTTTTGAGAGAGAGAAAGAGAGACAGAGCATGAGTGGGAGAGGGGCAGACAGAGAGGGAGACACAGAATCCGAAGCAGGCTCCTGGCTCCGAGCTGTCCGCTCAGAGCCCGACGCGGGGCTCGAACCCACACCTGCAAGATCACGACCTGAGCCGAAGTCGGATGCTGAACCAACTGAGCCGCCCAGGCACGCCCGTTTCCTTATTTTTAAAAGGACAGCCATGGGGAGCCTGGGCGGCTTAGTCAGTTGAGCATCCGACTCTGGATTTCAGCTCGGGTCATGATCTCGCAGTTTGGGAGATCGAGCCCCATATCAGGCTCTAGGTTGACCGCATGGAGCCTGCTTGGGAGTCTCTCTCCCTCGCTTTCTGCCCCTCCCCGACTCATCTCACTCGAATGCCCTCTCTCTCTCTCTCTCTCTCTCAAAATCAATAAGCATTTTTTAAAAATAAAAGGACAGCCTTAAGAAAAAAGAAACTCCCATGCACTAAACTGTGAGGCCATTGTGTCTGCAGCATCGTCACGTGTGGAGGGCACACGGGGGTGCTGCCCTGATTTTCACAGAGCTCTTTTACGTCTTCAGCTTGGTTGATGAACTGGCACCACTTTTTTACCGGAAAAAATGATCCCGCTTTTTAAATATGGAGAGCCTGCTATTGCTCTCTAAACTAAAAATCATTTTAGGGCTGAAATTGAACATGGAGTGTTTTTGTTAAAAAACACACACACACACACACACAAAAACCCATCATGTCAATAATTGCAAATGAGGTATTTAGAAAGGAATTCAATAGTGATAGCCACACTTTGGGACCACAAATGCAGATTTCTCTTTCCTTTTTCTTTTTTTTTTTAAGTAGGCTCCGTACCCGGCGTGGGGTTTGAACTCACGGCCCTAAGATCAAGAGTCACCTGCTTTATGGACTGAGCCAGCCAGGCGCCCCCATAAATGCAGATTTCTAACGATAACGTTGGTACTTCTGCCTAATAAAACGTCTCCTGAGCGCCTCACACAAATTCATCCGGAGCCTTCTGAGTTCTGTGTGAAAGCACTGTTTGAGGGCTCTCTGCAAGAGTCAGGGAGGGATGACAGGTGCCCATTTGGACATTTTGCTCTCCCGAGCCCCCCCCGGAGTTTGTGCATTTGAACACACAGGTTTGAAGGCACAGACTCTCAGTAAAAGAAGGGCAGAGTCAGGAGCATCGTGAGGAGGAGGTCTGGGCATGTGGGCGACAAAGCTTTACTTCCCTGCATCACACGAGGCTAGTGCTGGGATTTGAACCCGGGCCTCAGGCCGGATCTCTGCGTGCTGTGCCGTGCCCGTCCTGTGGGGGGGCACAGGCACCCCAGGACTTGTCCAGCTGAGTCGAGTGCTCCTAAAACAAGGGAACACACTGTAATGTGGAAGCGATGAATCTCGAACACCTGCAGACAGCAGAAACAGCGTCCCACCTTATCGCCGAAAGATGCTTTGAAACGGATGGGCCAAGTCCGATGCGTTTGTGCCACAAAGGATTAGAGAATGTCAATGTCCCGTTGTACACAAAAGATAAAACTCTGAAGTTTCCAGTCATCTCTTTAACATCACATTGTGGAACCCTCCTTGACCCAACCTGACCTACCTCAGCAACAAAGCAAAAGCCAGAGAGACTTCCAGATAATCACTGTTAATTTTGAGCACGTCCGTGTGAGTTCCTTACTCTGGTAATTTCCCAGTGAGCTGTCGGACTGTGACAAGATGGCCTTGCCTCTCAAATAGAGTCATCTCAGTGACACATGACAATAACATACAGGTCTGTCACCCTGTGGCCCTGGGCCATGGATTCCTAGAACGTTGCATTTCAGGTCATGTGGCAAGGACCGTTCACTGCTGACAGTACAGCCACTGATGATTCACTGTGTCCTCCGGAATGTTAGCTTCCTCCGATTGAATTTCCAGAGTAAACTTTTAAAAGTCGAGTCCCTGGTTTTCTCCCTGGAAAAGAGCTGAAAACAGTAATTCCGCTAGACAGTCTTTTGTTGTTCGTAAATACATTTTTATATCCTGATAATTAAGGGAGACAGCTGCTTTATTTATCCAAACGGCTTTGCGGAATTGCCAATAATAAAACGTGCTTGGCACACGCCTGAATCGATTACTCTTAAATTTCAGGCTCCCTCGGGTGCCTCTCTCTGTGTCGTCCGGGTGAGTTGGGGCAGTGCGGTCGTCTACCTGCGAGAGGAGGGTTCTCTCGAGTCTTCGGAGAAACGCAAGGAGGTGTTCCTGCAAAGGACATATGATAATCTCTGATGAATTATTGAAAATGTGTTTTCTGACAGATGGGGAAAAGAAAAAGCACGGCCTTAAAAAAAAAAAAAAAAGGCTATATTTTTTTTCCCCATCCAGGGCTTCAGGGATCTGACTTGACTCTGAATTATTCAGAAATCTACCTTTAGAGTTGAGCTCATTTCACACGTGTAAAATGACACGGGGGTCTGGAGCAAACGCGGCAGTGACCTGACTCCATAATTAAGAATCGCGCGTATGAGTAGGTGGTGGTGGAAATGGCGGATTTTAATCCTTCGGGCTCCACGCGTTTTACAAATGGGCTGACCCCTCCCTCCTCTTAACTTCCCCTCTGCTTTGTTTCTGTGCAACAGGCTGTATGGTGAGATGGAGATCCTGTCCACGGCAACCCAGCACCAGACCGTGGTGGGGGATGCTGTTGCAGAAACTCAACATGTTCTGTCCAAAGAAGATTTTCTGAAACTGATGCTTCCTGACAGTCCGTTAGTGGAGGAGGGGAGAAGAAAGGTTAGCGACTTTCATGAGGCTTTGCAGTCACCAGAAATACCGAAGAAAAGTCTAAAGAGGCTCGGAAGTTTCCAGAGCCCCGCCTCGTGCGTTCTCTGTCATGACTCTACCTGGTACTCTGTGCATGGCTGACCGTTTTCAGGGGGTTTTTCTATCAGCAGGGCAAGCCCAGGGGAGGTGAGGAAGGGCAACTTTCTAGCATGGATGGAGAGGACAAGGGGCAGGCAGGCCTGGCCGAAAATCCCAGCTCCGGTGACAAGCAGCTGTGTGACTCTGTGCAAGTGACTTGACCTCCCGGCCCAGGGTCGTCCTCTGAAAAAAGGAGACCATGAAACGTGTACCAGAGAGAAGAAATAACACAGGCACAGCCTCTTAGCACCGGTACATTCTGGGTGATCAGAGGCAGTAGCTATGGAATCCATACTACCTGACTTGTTACAGAAATCTGTCCTCTGCTCCAAGCCGGGCACTGTAAATATGACGGAGCATGCAGCACGCCGTCAGTCCCAAGGGAAGGCCAAGTGTCAGTCTTCTAAGCCAACCTCACATTCGGTGGCACACCTTCATTCGTCACGTAGTAGACCCCCGCTAACGTTAGATCACTTCTTGTTAACAAGTTGTAGCTTCGCTGTTATTACAGTCTCTTAAACCACTTGGTTACGTAACAGAAAGGATTCGAAAGAACCTGCCAGTCATTTAGCTCAGTCTCCTCTTTTTGCAAGTTCCTGGGTCCCTACGTGGTGAAGTGAGAAGTTCATATAAATGTAGGGTGTCAGAGTCAGGAATGGAAGTCAGATCTTCTCCCTTCTCATCCAGTGCTCGCTCTCGTCCAAATGAAAAGAAAAACATACATATATATACATATGAGGCATTGCCATGTTGACTGGGATCAGGGTAAACACCAAGTCTGTGTGCTCCTGTCTTCTCTATAATAAAACAATACTGCAATTAACCTAATTGTGTTCTTAGAATAACACTCTAATTAGATACTACCTGAAAGCTGCTTTAATCTAATGTGCCTGTAATCATGTTCTGAAGAACCTGCTGGTGTGTGTGAAGAGGGAATCCCAGAAGAACTCGATCATAATGAGCCTCTTTTTTTTTTTTTTTTTTTCTAAACTTGTATCAAATCACATATACGGTACTGTATAAGCTTGGGTGCAGACTTGTAAAAAGGGGCAGATAGCTGTTCTTTTCATAGAAATGAACTTCTCTCCTTGACGTGGGGTCCCCCCCCCTTCTAAGACGAATCACCTTCCTTTCATGGTGTAAATTTAACTTTGTAGTCAACACACATTCCAGTTGGACAGAGCAGACAGAATGGAAGGAACGCATACAATAGAAATATGTTTAGCTTTCTCGCTGCACTCACAAATGTAAATAGCCATTTCTGTGTTTGTTTGATGCAAACATTCTGGCTTTTACTATTGTTTATATAAAAGGAATGTGGTTCGGTATGCAGAAGACGAAGTTGCAAAGTCAGATCTGATTTAATTTTTTTGAGTAGTTTGACTACTGCTTCTTGAGTAAGAATTCTCCCTACCCTGTCTGCGAGTTAACACAATAATTTCAGTGGTTCCCTTAAATCCGGTAATGATCGATTACTATTACTCCATTTTCAACAATTATAATAGACTCCTGTGGGGGATCACTTTTAAGTACACAAGATTTTACTGGACTGATAACCATTGCTTCTTGAACCTGCTTGTGTGGCCTGGAGAGCCTCAGTGTTCAAAATTGGTTTTATTTATTTTTTTTTTGGATGAGATTGAACCTCACATTGCAGTGGATTGATACAGAAATTGCCTGATATTAAAACGTAGTCATTTCAAATTAAAATCAAGCCCACGCTATGTGTGCTTTTGCATAACTGTGCCCGAAATGGCAACCTTCCATATTTCCAGGACCTGGCGGTGTTATAAGGTTATGGAGGTTCCATTTAACATTTCAGAATTAATAAAGCTGCCCTTGTCTAATTCATGATAGTAGTTCACAGAATGTCAAAGGAGGAAAACATTCAAATCCAGTAACAGCACCAGAGCCCTGGTGTGTTTGCCTAGATGACCCACGTGCCTGGTTTAGCATTCCTGAGCTAATGGTTGATGCCTGCCTGCCTAGGGAGAACTCAGAGATGCTATCACGGTGGTACTTGTATTGCTGGATTTAGTCAGAGAAATTCCATGCTTTCAACTCTTTTGTGTCTGTCTTCCCCCTTCTCCCCCCCCAACCCTAGTTTTCGTTCTATGGGAACCTGTCTCCAAGACGCTCGCTCTACCGCACCCTCTCTGATGAGAGCATCTGCAGCAATCGGAGGGGGTCTTCCTTTGGCAGTTCGCGAAGTTCAATACTTGACCAAGCCCTGCCCAACGACATTCTGTTCAGCACCACCCCACCCTACCACAGCACGCTGCCCCCCCGCACCCACCCCGCGCCCAGCTTGGGGAGCCTGAGAAGTAAGTGTGCGGGGGCTGAACTTCCGTACGCGGGGGCCCTTCGGGTTGTGCCCCGTAGAGATTTGGGAGGGGTTAGGTTTCTTTTTTAAGATACATATTATTTGGTGCGTCTGCTTTTCTTTCCTTTTTTTTTTTTAAAAAAAATTTTCAATATGATACAAGCATCAGAGTGGATACTTTTTAGAAGTTAAGCAGTGCCGCGAGTGTTGAAGAATATTGAAAAGCCCATATTCAACATTTTTATCGAGTCATGACTATATAAATAAAAGATGTATGTGTGTGTATAAGAAAAAAATACCTAAGACCTGATTTTATAAAGGCAGAAGTGGCACAGGAGGTAGACTTTCCATTGGGCAGCAAGCAAGGAGGAAGGTTTGGTTTCCCTCCGTCCCTGACATTGAACACCAGGGGATGGGCAAGGTGGTAGATGGGCTCGGGAGCCGTGGGTCTTCAACCTGACTTTCCCCGTGGGTGGTGGAATGACCCTGTGTTCATCATTCATGCGCTCTGTGTCCGGTTTACTCCAGTTTAGGAGTCACAGACTGACTGGGTAATTTCTACACGATTTTCCTTCAGATCTTAAAATCTTTGACTTTTGCGTGGTGTCAGCGTTTAAGGGTGATAATTTTTTTTTACTCTGGCTTTGTTTCCTTTTTCAGAATTTAATTCCTAGTGTACGGGATGATTAAGGATTTAATCAGAACTACATTCATTATCCGGTTTTTTTTTTTTATTTCATAAAAAGCATTATCTTTAGAACCAATTTGAACTTCATAATACGTGTGGAAATCTCAGGCTAAATGAAATAAAAGTTCTAATAGTGCTTCTTCTAATGTTGAACATAATTGGAAATGAACCTTGTCTCATAAAATCCTTAATCTATTTCTGTAAGTAACATAATATCCTGCCTGCTATAATGAGTCAATTTGCCTAAATTGAAGAAACCTTTAAACTCCTTCTTGATAACCCCATGAAAGGTCAGACATATTCTAATAACCTAATATTTCTCTAAATGTTTTTCCTTTTTTGTAAATAGGTAAATTTAACGTCCTCTTGAAAGCGTGCGTAAAATCAGTAAGACTGTTTTCTCGCAGATGTTTTTTCTTTCATTTCTAATGCTTGATGTGTGGTCATGAAATCTGTGGCCTGTGCGTCAATGTAATTCTTATATTCACCCTTCACTGCTTCCATTGTGAAAGATACATTTTTTTTTTTACTTTACTTTTTTTTTAATGAAAAAAATTTTTTTTTTTTTTAAGAGCAGTTCTAGGTTCGCAGCAAAATTTAGCAGAAGGCACAGGGAGTTCCCGGATACCCCTGCCCCCACACATGCACAGCCTCCCTCGCGATCAGCGTCTCTCACCCAGGGTACATTTGCTACAATCCGTGAACCTGCATTGACACACCGTCATGAACCAGAGTCCATCGTTGGCTTACATTAGGATTCAGTCTCGATGCCATACACGCTGTGGGTCTGGACAGTGTCAAATGACATGTGTCCACCACAGCAGTATGGCAGCCACTGACCTTTTCACTGTCTCCCTTGTTTTGTCTTTCCAAGATGTCATATACTTAGAATCATACAGTATGTAGCTTTTTCAGGAGAACTCCGTGTCTTTTCACGGCTTGACAGTTTCTTTCTCTTCAGCACTAGATAATATTCCATTGTCTGGACGTACCACAGCTTCTCTATCTGTCCACCTACTGAAGAAATGCATCCTTTTTTAGTATTTGCAAAGTATAAAGGCGCAAGCAGGAAACAGGCAGGGTACATTACCTGTTCACGATTCAAGTGCAAAACTGCCTTACCTGTCTTCACTGGTCGTTTCTCTGGGGAGAGCAGTGAGCGTGGTCCTTGCCGCTGCCTCTTCTCTGTGGAAACCTGATTTGGCAACGCGACTTCAGTTTCCTGTAGAAACTACTCAGAAAAGGTTCTGTCGGTTCCATGAGTGAAATGACACGATGTGGATAAGGGAGCTGGAAGTAATTGGTGCTAACGTGTCTGACGCCCGCACTGAACCTGTGTGGTCGTTCCTTTTGAATCCACAGATTTTTGTCATTCTTCACTTTCTGTGGTTTCTGGTCGCTCGGCAGAACCTCTGTAAGAAGAGCCCACTCTCTGAGAGTAGTTCAGAACCGGAACAACGGATGTCTGAAGAGAGAAATGAGGACGAATTGAGGTTGTCCAGTGGTTTTCTCTTAGTCCCAGAGACTTAGCTTCATGTGAAAGCTTGGAGGGGAGGTTCGTTCCGTCAAGCTTCTAGAAGCCACGTAGAAAGAGGTAGGCAGACGCTCAGACGGCGTGCATGTGCTTCGGGTAAGCCTTAAAACTGGAGCATTCCCACCACGGGATCCTCACAGAGAGAATCTGTCACTAATGGAGACTGGTCAGCAAGTTCGTCTCTTTACAGCGAATGTTGCTGGAGCTTTTCCACGGGTAATTGTTATTATAGTCACAGGCTTCTCGTTCGGATATTTTTAGCTAGTACCTGTCCCACATCTGAACCTGTCTCAGACTCTTTCTTCTCTGGAGATCAAGATCTTGATTCAACCTTGTGAGACCAGTCCCTCACAAACACATTTTGGATGTGATTCATGTCACGATTCATGTAGATTTCCTGTGAAGTCCCTGAAATGTGCTATATCATTAGGTCTTCAACTTGGAGGCATAAAAATATGGCCTGATGAAGCAAGTGAAACTGTTTCTGAAATGCTTCTGCGTTGCATTGAGGGTCTTTGTTTTCATTATTATTGGATTCCAGAACAAAATTTCTTTTGTGGCCCACATAGAAAAAAATGGGGAATGGCCATTTGGATGCATGATTCACAGGCCAGATAACCAGTGATATTGATAAATGTGCCCAGTATCTGTTTCCTCCTTGACCAGTTGGGTACCTGGCTTTATTCAGTGAAGGGCTGCTTCCGTACCTTGGCTGTTGTAAATAATGCTGCTGTAAACATCGGAGTGTGTGTATCCCTTCGAATTAGTGTTTTTGTATTCTTCAGGTAAATACTGGATCATATGGAGATTTTATTTATTTTTAATTTTTTGAGGCACCTCCACACTGTTTCCCACCGTGGCTTCACCAGTTTGCATTCCCACCGGCAGTGCAGGAGGGTTCCTTTTTCTCCACATCCTCGCCAGCATTTGGTATTTCTTTTTGATATTAGCCATTCTGACAGGTGTGAGACGATATCTCATTGTAGTTTTGATTTGCATTTCCCTGATGATCAGTGATATTGAGCATCTTTTCACGTATCCTTTGGCCATCTCTATGTCTTCTTTGGAGAAATGTCTGTTCATGTCTTGTGCCCAGTTTTTAATTGGATTATTTGGGTTTTCTTTTCTTTTTTTCTTTCTTTCTTTCTTTCTTTTTTTTTTTTTTTTTTTTTGGTGTTGTGTAAGTTCTTCGCAGGTTTTGGATACTGATCCTTTATCAGGAATATTATTTGCAAACATCTTCCCTTGGTAGGTTGTCTTTTTGTTTTATTGAGTTTCCTTTGCCGTGCAGAAGCTTTTTGTGCCAGTGTGGTCCCTATTCTTTATTTCTCCTTTTGTTTCCCTTGTCTCAGGAGACCTGTGTAGAAAAATGTTGTTATGGCTGATGTCAGGGATATTACTGCCTGTGCTCTCTTCTAGGGTTTTTATGGTTTCGAGTCTCACGTTTAGGCCCTTAATTCATTTTGAGTTTATTTTTGTGCATGGTGTAAGAAGGTCATACGGTTTCCTCCTTCGGCATGTCACTGTCCAGTTTTCCCAACACCCTTTGTCGAAGAGACTTTTTCCCATTACACATTTTTGCCTCCTTTGTCAAAGATTTATTGACCATATAGTTGTACGTTTATTTCTGGGCTTTCTATTCTGTTCCATTGGTGTGTGTGTGTGTGTGTGTGTGTGTGTGTGTGTGTGTACCATACTGTTTTGATCGGTACAGCTTTGTATTATAACTTGAAGTCTGGAATTGCGATGCCCCCATCTTTGTTTTTCTTTTTCAAGACTGCTTTGGCTATTCGGGGTCTTTTGTGAGAATCCCTCTTTTTTGTTTTTTGTTTTATGGAGATCAAAACTCTCCAAGGAATGGGAGAAATCTTCGTATGAGCATAGACTCACAAGAGTTCTTAAGTTTCAGAAGATAAGAAGAGAGTATTAACTTATGCATGTTTCCAAATCCTGGAGTTTTGACCTAGCACCTCCCAAAGGATGCCCCTTGAAGCTTAAAGAAGGGGGGAGTTTAGAATAAATCAAATGAGTATTTTCTCGGTAATTCAGTATGCCCGCATGATGCTACAGACCCAGGCATAGGCCCGGTGTGTGGGGTGCAGGTGGTAAGAGCTGCTTACAGGCAGAAGATGACCCTGGCCACAGTTGGCGTTGCAGAACGTGCCCGTGGGCCATCAGAGGCAGGGGGTCTGGCTGATCCACGAAGGTGCTGCTTTCTCTTTCTCAGAGGTTCCCAGTCTCCCCTGTAATAAACATCCAGTGGTATTTCGAGAGGAATTGCCCAAACCTCAGCTGTCTGACCATCAGGAGGACTCGTCAGCATTTATAACAACAAACAAAGGCACCCCGATACAGATGGTCATTGTGCCTTCCGGTTGTGGATAAACAAACAGGAAGTCACGACATCAGTGTCCAGGCCGGAGAGCAGGGGCCAGGCGTCCATGCCTAGACGTTAGCCATCTTTCAGACTCCCCGAGCCACTTTCTCCTTTGAATTGGCTGAAAGGGCAGGGTGTGCTCCTGACGTCACACGAGCTTTGGAAATAACAAAGACAAGGGGTGCCTTTTCTTCCGCATCTGTAAGACTCCGGAAACAACCCAGTCACAGCCGCCGTGGTGTGCACCTTCCCCAAACCCCCACCGGACCAGCACCAGCAGCATTCATCTGCTTGCTGACCGGGCTCCTCAAGGGCAGAAGCTGTGTCTTCCTGGTCCTAGCTGGTGCCTGGTTCCTGCTGGTGCCTGGAACATAGGAGATGCTGGGTAAGCATCATGTAGATGATGGCAGTAGTGATAACCTCACATCCAGCAAGGACGTTCTAAAGGATTTTTGGTGATTCGGAATCTCAGACCAAAAAAATAAATAAATAAAATTTATGTTTTGCCAATTATATGATCTTCCAAGCAATTGTAAAGAAATTGAGGTGCTTTTCATTTTGAGAACTCGGAGAATTTAGATGCTCTTACTCCGTTTAAGGTGAGTGTCGGTGACCCTGGGACCTTCCCGCGTGCTGAGAAATGATGACACGTCATAGATACATGGCTAACTAGGCTCCAAGTAAATCCCGGGGGAAAGAAGCCTTCCTAATCCACTGACCGTCTTTGCCAGCCCTATGGTGTCAAATAAACACAAAAGTTTCATTCACACCTGGGGAAGAGGGAATACTAGTTTGTAATAAAAAAGAAATCTCACAAATCCCATTTACCTCCTTTTGCCCCCTGCATCTCCATACAAGTTGGAGGAAGTGAGCCTGCCCGAGACTTGCCTCTGGTTGTGAAACTTACGCCCCGAGACATTCCCAGATCCTGGAGTCCTCACGGGCTTGGCACGAGGCTTCTGCGTGACTTGTGTCCAGGGCAGCGAGCACACCTACAGAGCAGGTGGACCAGTCCTGCTGGGCCCCCTCACTCCCTCCGCCCCTCCCTCCCTCCCTCCCTCCCTCTCAGCTTTGGTTTCCTGGCCACCAGGATTCAGATCTGTGCCTTGGCTTAATTACAGATGGCCACGTATTGTGGAATCTTAGGGCACTCAGGAATAGTCAAAGCATGCATCTTTGACCCAAGACTGTCAGGTCCCCCCATGGTCAGTGCTCCGTGGGTGTCTGGGGAAGGTAGCTTTTTGAGCTCAGAAATGCTGGAGGGACAAGTGGTTGGGGGCGGCGCGGGGGGTACAGGGACATTCGCCTAGTGCCCCAACCAGCCTGCATTCTGCCTCTCTCTTCACGTGGCTCCTGTCAGAGCCAGAAAGGATGCTATTGCCTGGTGCCGGCAGGGAAGAAGGGCGACTGCACACGCAGCGTGCGTTGGGCCTGATTCGGGGCTTTCCAGGGCCAGAAGCTCAGGGGAAGGATTGTTTCTCTATAAAGGCAGAGAAAATCCTCAGCTTGGCATTTGTTAGTAAAACACGACTATCAGAGTGTACTTTCTGTCGAAATGTTCACTTACCTGAATCATTTTCCAGTCCCTGGTGTTTCCTCTTCCAAGAGGGAAGGAGAGGCGGGGGTTGGAGGGAGAGCGCCCCGGGGCACACAGGTTCCAGCCTGCCTGGTGCACCCTTCCCCGCGCTGCCACACTCTTAACCTCATTCCTGAAGAACTCTGGTCCCATGCGAATCAGCGACAAAAGTAATGGCCACCGAGTCAAATAATTCCTCCACACTTGGCTTTGGAAAGCCTGCTTTAGCAAAGGAGCCAATGTGTTTGAGAGACAAAGTGATTGGCAAGTGATGGAAAATCCAGGGGCTTCCTTACCTTTCTGCCTCGGGGGTTGAACCTTAACCCTAAAAGGCCTGAGGTCTGCGAGGGGGCTTCAGCCCAGCCTCTGCCCACCTCTGTCTTCCTGGGTTCCCGAGAACCAGGTCAGGAGAGGAGGGAGCTGTGAGCGCTCCGCAACTGGGCTCCCTTCGCGGTGGAGGCTGGGACCGGGTCGTTGGAATATCCCCGCGGCTAAACGTGGTAGTGCTGAAAATAGAGGGGTGTGATTGGCCACCCCGCCCCGGGTGGGGGTGGGCTGAGAGGTCATGTGAAGGCGTCAAGAGGGCAGAAGGACCGTGAGTGCCCTTCAAGGTCAAACCCCACCGTGCTCTCTCTCTGTCCAGATGCCAGCATTTCACAGCTACCCCAAAGGGTGTGGGAACAAAAATTACAGGTGCATTGGGTTAATTATGCCCCTTACTTAACTTAATTGCAGGCCCAGACAACCAGGTGGTCATTATTTTGATTGGTCTCATTAGGCAGATGTGTTCACAAGCAGCTGCATGCAACGTTTGGGGCAGGTTCAGAAACGACATGTCCAAGAAAGTCCGGTTGAAGCCTTTGAAAAATCTGTCCTCAGGGTTGCCGGGGTGGCTCAGTCAGTCAAGTGCCTGACTCTTGATGTCAGCTCAGGTCGTGATCTCAGGGTTTGTGAGTTCGAGCCCTGCATCAGGCTCCCACGCGAATAGCACAGGTCGCCTGCTTGGGATTCTCTCTGTCTCTTTCTCTCTCCCCGTCTCTCCGCCCCTCCCCCACTCAGGCTGTCTCTCTCTCTCTCTCAAAAAAAAAAAAAAAAAAAAAATTTGTCCTCAGATGCGTAGTGAGTTCTAACAACTAGTATTATCCATGACATAAACACTTCAAGTCCCGTGATGACAGGTGGAAAAGAAAAAGAAACCTAAAAGGTCCATGTGTACAAAGGAAGGCAAACCGATGCTGGACGGCAAGGGGTTTCTGGTTTTGCTGGGGATCAAGCCACCTCATTAAGTCAGCAGAGCAGCCCCAGTCCCATTTTTGTGCGTAGGCTGAAAGAGACTGTACTGTCCCTTCTCTTCCTTGCCTGTGAACACTGAAGACAAGGTTCGTCTTCCTGCCTTTTTATAACCAGCTGATATTTGGGGCATCTTGAACTTGCGGTGCTCAGCTTACATAACCGTGTTCTTCAGGAAGCTTCTTAAGCCATCAGTCAGGCTAGAGAGAGAGTGTGCCGAACCTTGTTTACAGTAGAAGCTTGCAACACTTGAAAGGGGGAAGTAACCCCTGAAGAAAGCAGGAATCCGTACTGCAGACAGTCAGACTCGGATGGATGTCCTCGGGGAAAGCCCTGCCCTGGAAGAAAACCCTGAGATTCCGATACTGTGCCATCAGAATCGATCCATTCTAAAATTTTTTTTTTTTTTTTCAACGTTTATTTATTTTTGGGACAGAGAGAGACAGAGCATGAACGGGGGAGGGGCAGAGAGAGAGGGAGACACAGAATCGGAAACAGGCTCCAGGCTCTGAGCCATCAACCCAGAGCCCGACGCGGGGCTCGAACTCACGGACCGCGAGATCGTGACCTGGCTGAAGTCGGACGCCTAACCGACTGCGCCACCCAGGCGCCCCAGAATCGATCCATTCTAAAACCCTCCCACCCCGGGGCGTTGCCGGCCGACCTCTAAGTGAGCCTGTAGGTCACAGCTTTCCTGCAGACCTCCGTTTCTCCAGCTGTGTGTTTTGGGGGCGACGGCACCACACTGTCTCCTTTTGTCCTGGGGGCCAGAGGTCTGTTGGAAGAAGTTCCCTGGCCCCTTGGAGGGGCCGCCCGGGCCCTGCACTGCCATCCGACTGACACTCTGGTTTTGTTCCCGTTTAGATGAGTTCTGGTTCTCCGATGGGTCCTTATCGGATAAGTCCAAGTGCGCAGATCCTGGCCTGATGCCCCTCCCGGACACGGCCACGGGTTTAGATTGGTCCCACCTCGTGGACGCTGCACGGGCATTTGAAGGTAAAAAGACTCAGGGCCTCCAGGGCCTGGGGCGGCAACATAGGGAACGCGTCTGCTTTTCGGATTGGTCTGGGTTAACGTTTTGGATGCTTTGCACATCTTTGTGGATGAAAACGCGCAGGGGAAGGCTTGAGCTGTGACTAAGGGCGTTTCGTCAGGGAGACCGTGCCATTTCGTGACATGAGCACCGGACAAAGGATCCCAAACCCGCAATCCAGATCGGGTGCCAGCCCTGATCTGGGACGAGTCACTTCCCCTCTCTGACCTGTCTTCCTACCTGAAATGTGGAGGTGAATCTGTAGGACCCAGATTCTTCCCTGCGAGCGTCACGAGGGGAGATGGAGAGGAAGGGCCTCCAGAGGCCGCGGCTGCCTGGCTCGGTGGGATGGGCACAGCTTGAGGAGTCTGGCGGCTTGGTGTACATGCAGTGTGACGTGCCCCAGCCCCGCCCGTCTTCCTCCTCCTCCATGTGTCCCTGACACACCGGACATGCCCATCTCTGAGGGCCTTTCCAGCCGCTACGCCCATGGGAATTTTCGAGGTTGAAACTGCTCCCATGACCCGGGATTGTGACCTGTGCCATTTGCTGGCGCTGCCCTTCTATGACGACCGCTGCCCCTGGGGTGACAGGTAGAAGTGACCGGGGAGGCGGGGTCTGTCTGCGAATCCCGGCGGAGGGCCACGTGTGGCCACCCCCATGGAGGGGAGGGGGCCAGGGGAGTCTGCAGCCGCCTGAGCAGCCCATCTCTTCTCTCCCTCTCCCCGTCCACTCACCTGCTTGGTCTCTACCCCCACCGCACGTCCAGGCTTCGGGACACAAAAGCACGTTCCTTTCCCAGAAGTGACTGGTGTTGCTGCCAGGTCAGGGTGCTGCCTGAGGTGGGGGTTGCTGCTTGCCCTGCCCCTCACTCTGCACAAGCTGGCCCTGCCGAGGGATCTGTTCTAGATGATCAGATGGGTGTCTCTGGTCCTAAGTTCCGGTGGCGACAGGGGGAGGGGGAAGGCTACGTGGAGGCTAATTCAGACACCAGGGGCGTTTAGCTCCAGTAGATAAGCAGAGAGAAACTCTGTTAGGAAGTTTCCGCAAATTGAACAGGCTCTTACTGCTCCCTTAATAGGAGTGAGGGTCTTGGGTTCACTGCCTTGCAAAGTACTCAACTCCGTGTGGAAACCTCAGAGTGCCCGTCTGCTCCGCGATGCAGCTTTCGTTCCCTGACATTACCCGAAGTTGGTTATAGAACCCCAGGCCCTCGGCCCAGTTACTTCCTGTGCTTCCAACGCTGACCTAGATGCGACCTAGCCCCAAGGGGCAGGAGCGCTGTCTTTACCTCCGTCCAGAGCAGCCCCCGCAGCAGGTAGCAGCATTTTCTCTGGCCCATTCTTTGCACGCTGTGCTGGCTTACTGCCCCCGGGAGAATATGAGAACATCTATTCTGTCCGCTGCGTTATTCTCGGCTGCGTAAATATTTGCACGGTACTTACCGCGCTGAATTCTGCTTTATTCACTTGTCTGTAGCTTCTTACTAGGTGATGAGTTTCTCAAGGGAAGGCTGCTTGTTTTATGTCTCTTATCTTTATTTATCAAGCACATGGCGAGATAACTGAATGAGAAAAGCTAGTACCAGAAGATAGGTACCCAACGCACAGGATACTTGAGCTATTTACCTACTCGTGGCATCGTTTTTGACCTCTGAAGACCCTTTTGCATTTTATGCTCATTTTTCGGATGTAAAATATTTATCAGCCTATCTGCGTATCTACTCGCCACCCCCCGTTTGTGTCTTTGCTTGGTTCCCTTCCACCTCCTCAAGAATAAAAGCACTGCTGTGAAACAGATCTTTGAAGGAGAGGGGCTAAGAGCGGGAAGTGCAGAAACCAAAATGGCACGTGCGGCAGTGACGAAGGTGTCCACCCAGGGACTCTGGTCACAGTCACAGCTCAGCTGCTGGGCTGTGGGCCTTTGGACAAGTCCCTTAACTACCACAATACCACACTACGGGCCGACACCGAATGTTCGGCGGTAATCCTCAGAAGTACCTGATTAAATATTTGCATTGGGCTGCATTCAGTCTTCTTGACCAGAAAATGAACACGTAAGGCTTCTGACAGTCTTAAACCCCCGCCTTCGGCAGTTCAGGTCTGTTCATCAGAGAGGGGTTGTGAGCCGAAGTTAGGGTCTAGGTGGGCGTTGGCGCCCACGGACAAAAGAGAAAAAGCATGACGTGGAAACCCCAGAGAGCCAACACCTCGCATGCATTGGCATCAGAGCCAAACAGGACGAATGTGGGGTTCTGCCTGCCAGGGGAGCGGACTTCGGTCGTCTGACTTTTCCGAAGTTTCCAAACGCTTACAAATCAAAATTAGAGGAATTCTCGGTCCTACTCTGCAGGGCAGCGGACCACAGCACGCCGCCTTGAGACCACAGGCAGCTTAGGAGAAGTCAGCTGGGAATTTGCAGCTCCAGACATTTGCTAATCAGATCGTCTCGTGTCAGTGCCACTCTGACAACGCTGGCATGGTGGCGAGTGGGTGTCATCCGTCACCTGAGCACTTTAAAGAGAAACGTCTTCACTGAGATAACCCACTTGCCCTGCCTGTTACTCGATCTTTCTTGTACCAGTTCCCAGAGCCCTTTCTGAGCTAGACTACACAGGATAAAGATAGTCCAGAAAATCCCCTATGCATCTGTTTAATTGCTACAAACTAATAAAGGCAGTTCAACATGCCTCACTGAGCTCAGAATGCTCTGGAATAATTCGGTGCCCGTCCATGGACGTGAGCAGTCAACACATTTCAAAACGGGCTTTAAAAAAAAAAAAATGGAATGTGTCTGCCTACTTAATACCATGATCCTCATAGAATCCACCCCTGTGATTCGTGCAAGCAGAGACGCCTCTCTCCCAGCGATCTACCTGTTTTATCTTCCAAGCTTGTGATGTGTTGGACTTTGCTGATGAGCTAAACTTGACACTGGACACAGGAGTGTAAGAACTTAGATCTTTTACTGTGTCATGCAGCAGTAGAGCAGAGGCACCAAAATATCTGTCCCGATCATCGTTGCTGAAATATATTGACACTCTGTTCGTACAGAGAACATAACGTATACCCTGTGACTATGAGTGGGGCGTCTCCAACGATGAGGCGTGTTTCCAGACTACCTTTCTGACCACAAGGCAATGAAAATAGAATTAAGTAAGAAAACTGAGAAGCAAAACACACACAAAAAATTCTAAGCATTCGTTAGACTCTTGATGTAATTCATAATAATTATTCTAGGAAGAATTCAGGAATATGAGGCCATTTTTTTTTTCCTTTTTTTAGTGAGCGATGATACAAAGATACTACCTATTAAAATCTTTGGACTGCAGCCAGAGAACAGTCCTTAAACAAAAATGCACTGTTTTCAGAAACATTTGTTTAAATGGGGGGGAAAAACACGTGAAAATTAACCAACTTAACTGTGCTTCAAAAAGATTCTACAGGGGCACCTGGGTGGCTCAGTAGGTTAAGCAGCCGACTTCGGCTCAGGTCATGATCTCGTGGTCAGTGAGTTCAAGCCCCGAGTCGGGCTCTGTGCTGACAGCTCAGAGCCTGGAGCCTGTTTCAGATTCTGTGTCTCCCTCTCTCTCTGCCCCTCCCCCATTCATGCTCTGTCTCTCTCTGTCTCAAAAATAAATAAACGTTAAAAAAAATAAAATAAAAAATAAAAAAATGAAAAACAAAAAGATTCTACAAAAGCTGTGAAAGTAAACAAAGATAGAAATCAAATAGATTTTTTGGTAAACTGGCAAATGAATTTTCAGTGCAATTTATAAGTAAAGTCAGTGATTAATTTTCTTTGAATATTGATCAACATAAATTTGATCAAAAAATGGAAAGTACAAATGAACTCTGTACTTTCTAGAACTGGGAAGAGAAATTAGTATTCACCAATACATAAGAGAAATAGAAAAGTTATTAATGAATGTCAGGGTTATATAGGAAGAAATTTGATAAATAAGATAATTGGGTATTTCTCGCAAGAAAACGGGGGAGGGAGCCTAAGAAACCATAAAAAGCCCAAATATAGAGGGCACTGAAAAGTTATCTAAGAATATCAAATCCCAAATGTCACCTGAAACTAATACGTTTAGAGTTAATTGTTTCCAAAGCTTCAAGGAATAATGATATCCCTGTATAAATTTTCCTTGAAATTCAGAAGCAGCCTAATAATTGCATAATAGGATTCTTTCCTGATAACACGCAAGAAAAGAAAATCAAAAGACAATCTCATTCATTAATAGTGATGTCAAGCTTAGATGAAACTCAGTAGGAGATTGAAGAGATTATTCATTGTTATTGGCAAGAGTTGAGCTGGTTTAATAAAAGACAAACTTTTAATTATAAAAAGTTATAGTGGCTGAAATAATTACAAGTTATAATACCAATTTCCCCAAAAGAGCTTATCTAATAGAATTAAGACCTATTTCTAATAAAAATTAAGATTTGAGAGCTACCTTTAAAACCTAACAAAGAATATCTCCTTTATTCCAAAGAGTGACATGATACTTAATGGAGGACTGTTTATAAAAAGCAGGTACCTTCAGTCCAGAAACTAAACCAGATCATGCTTTGAGACTGTGTCCTTTCATTAGGGAGCAAAGTACCTGACATTTATATGAGCAATGCAAAGAAAAAGGAATAAATTTTGGAGGTGAAAACATATATTTACATATGCTTCTATATCTAAAAAAATATGAAAGTTAAATTATTCTGATTAAGAGCACAGTTATCGTGATGAGCTCTGAGAAATGGAAAGAATTGTTGAACCATTATATTGTATACCTGAAACTAACATAACACTCTATGTTAATTCTACTTGAGCTAAAAAATATATATAAATCAAATTTTAAAAATGAAATTATCCAAGATTATAAAACAAAGTGACCAGGTAACATATTTTAAAATACATTTCATATTTTATAAACCTTGTTTCAAAGCGTCGTTAATTTTTTCAGTGATCTATTTCTGCATAAAAATCACCCCCAAATTTATGGCTGGACATAATGGTTTATTATGTCCAGTGATTTCTAGTTAGTTCAGCCAGTGGTTCTTCTCCCTGTGGTTTCAGCTCATGCAGCCGTCTTCAGCTGGAGCTTGATCAGAACTGGAGCATTAAAGGTGACTTCACTCATGTGTCTGTAGCTGGACCAGACACTCTTGCACCGGAGCAGTAACAAAGGGCACTTTCGATATATCTGTAAGATCAAATTCTACATTCTTTGGAAATTAAGCCATCATTAGAGTTATAATCCAAGAAAGCAAAGGACACTTCAATAACCGAAAAGTCCTACTGTATGTAAGAATAAGAATGGATAGGAAGCTTACGGTAAGGATGATGAATCAATTAGTTTCCTCGGTTAATTTGTGGATTTAGTACAATTTCAATTCAGGTATTTAAAGGTTATCTTAAAGAGCTTAATTGCGCCCAGTTGGAAATAGATGAAAAATATTCCACACACAAAAAAAGTCTGCTGTAAATCAATAATAATTAGCATAGTAGTGATTTAAAAAAAAAAATAGAAATAAGGCCTTTTGGAGACAGAGGAAGAGCTCAGACCAAAGCTCTGAATATAATTTAGAGTTAAATGGGAAAGCAATTTATATATACTACTTGGGTTCAGGATTTAGAAGAGCCAATTCTAGAAACAGTAAAGATTACCACTTTAGAAACAAGCAAATGCTTTAATTACTGATAATGAGAGAATATACAAAATATAATATGGCCAGGTAAAAGAATTGAAACATTAAGATTTTTATGAACTTGAAAGAGAACATTCAGATAAACAGGGGAATATGGGGGAGGGGGGATTTGTAGTAAACGTGATGGGTAAAACCAGACTATCCCAAGTGCATGGAGGGGCCTAGCCAGCAAAAAACACCAAATCCCTGATAACCAAACGGTCAAGGCATATGGGCGCACAGTCCACAAAAGTGGAATTACAAAATGAATAATCAGTATTTGAAAAATGTTCAACCACACATGTAAATTTAAACTGATAATGAGCTACCAGCTCATACCTTTGGAAGATGAAAACTGAGGCCACCGATCCAGGAAGCGAGGAAGAATACTCAAAGCCGCCATCATGACAAAGATTATAAAATGATCCGCCTTCGTGTGCAGACAATAGGACAGAATGTAGCTTGAGCCAAAAAGTGGACCCACCGTTTGACCAGAAATCTAATTGCTGAGAACTCGCCTACTAGAAATAGATCACCAAACTCTACCCCTAAGACCAACTGTCAGAGAATTTGGCATCTCCTTCATAGGCCTGTGAGGTCAGGTGCAGTGAGCCCGTGCCCCCCCATTCAGCCCTCCTGCCACAGTCAAGTTCCAAAAACGGGCGCAGTCACAGTGCAAGTTTGTTGGAGTGTGTGTGTTGCCCTTGTGTTTGTCGGGGATGGGGATGTGACATATGTTTTGCACATCAGAATTCGCGAGTGAAATTTCTGCTCTAGGTGATACGGTAAGATGGTCACTTAACTGCCCTTGCGGGCATCATTCCTTCATTAGCTGGAATAATGTGAGGCGTGGGTGCGAGAAATAATAGAGACTAGATCTCACCCCCACTCACGTGTGGGCAAGCGAGCAAACCCAGAAGAGCTGGCGGTGGGTCCAGCAGGGACGCAGCGGAAGGGGAGTCTCTTCAAGAGTGCTAGAATTTAAAATAGATCTCATTTACCCAAATAGCAGGAGTCGTCAGTTTGCGTCTTCTTGAGCATTTGTTGAATGGATAACGTTTTAAATGAAAACAAGCTTTAAAAGGTGAAATTACCAACGAATGACAGGAGACTCTGGATTTCAGAGTCACACGCCATCAACAGGCCAGACTTTACTCCCCTCTGGATGCCAGCCTTTTGCTGTTCCTTTCCATGGGCCCATCTTCCTTTCCATGGGCCCATGGTTGTGTGCGTGTGAGTGTCTGTAGGCGGGACACAGCTCATTTATCAGGCCCCACTATCAGAATGAAATATTCCACGTGAATGTATTTCCCAAAAAAATACAAGTTTATGTTTTTAATATATTATGTTCCATATGCCCTTGGTCTTTAAAGAGAATAAGAACAAATTTTTATAATGAGAACTGTTTCAGTTCTGATGCTGCGGCTTAAAACTTGATAAAATAGCTTAAGTTACCGATAGTTGAACACTATGAGAAGCGGGGGGGGGGGGGGGGGGCACGGGCATAAACAAAATGTGGCATACCGCATAACTCCCGAGGTAATATAAGTGGCTTAAAAAAATGGAAAAGAAACAGGACTACTACTTGGATGAAAAACGTAAAGTTAATGTAATATTAGTAAATAGACTTAAGTGATTTAGAAAGTAAGGAACGGTTTCAGGCCAATAATAATAGTTGTATCTGAAATGGAGAAGAATTCCCACACTTTGCTTTGTTCATTACTCAAAGGTAGGCTCCAGACCGCGATCTTTCAGCATTCGTGAACAGGCTGCAAAAGGCCTAGACCAGAGTATTTATTAAAAGTGCAGTGTAACCTTTTTTTTTTTTTTCCTTTCCTGGTTGCTGGTTAAGTCAGCTTCTACGAGGACAGTGCCTTTCATTTCCTGCATATAGCTACAGAGCCCCAGCTTTTCTGTAATTTGTAGCTACCGCAGAGACGTGTTAGAAGAGCATTGTTTGTGGAAACAGGTTTAGTCGAACTGAGCCTCATACGTGCATGCCCTGTGTGCTCTGTGTCTCGTGCATATACCCTTCTTCTAGTTCATGCCCTCAGCAGACATGACTAATCGATCAGCGGATCAGATCACTCCCTCCCTCCCTGGTGTTGGCTTGGCCTTGCCGTTCCCTCGGTGCTGCTGCAGGCAGCCTGTCTGGGTCCCGGGAGTTATTCACGGGCAACTGTTTTGCCATCTCAGCTCTAGATGGATGTGGGATATCTTGCTGACTGTTTGTTCATCCTCTTTTTTCGTGCCAAGTGCACTAACAAGAAACTACACTTTAATAAGGTTTTTCAAAGATGATTTAAAGGGATGGACTGTTCCATGTGGAAGCCGTGCCCAGTGTCCCCCACCTCCCCTTAGCCAGATGTTCTTGCACAGCAAACAGGAAGGAAAAGGAGAAACAGGCTGTGTATGTAGGTTGAGCTGACTGTATCTGCTGTGCTAACCATTTACATGAAGTTCATGCTCCCGCGCCTGTCTTCTTATGGTCTGGTCTGTGCCATTTGGTTCAATGTCAGTAATTACTTGGTTACTGAATATTCATCATCACAGAAAGAAGCTGTGGGAGAATAAAGCTTCCACTGGAAACTGTCACTATGGTTAAGTATTTTACAGAGTTAGTTCAGTGTCTGGACTTAATCAAGCAGCATTCTGTTTGGATTTCAACCTACCAGCTTTTCAGATGCACAGTGAAATCCTCTTTGTGAAACTACATTGCTGGCAAAACTCCCTTTTTGGCTTCTTGCCTCCTGACCAGTAGGACCTTATTTCTCCCCAAGGAATGTTTGAATGACTGCCAGCAGCAAGTCCTGTCTCTGTCAAATATGTGGATATTTTATCAATTAAGGTAAAAATAGAGGAAGCAAGCTAAGACATTTTCATCCAGGTACTTCGGAGTGACCGTCACAGTCAAATATGTTAAGAAAGATGGAAACTGACCGAATTATCACTGGATTGTATAAAATGTGGATGAGTCCGTGGAACTCTTCTAAAAATTTTTTTTTCAACGTTTTTATTTATTTTGGGGACACAGAGAGACAGAGCATGAACGGGGGAGGGGCAGAGAGAGAGGGAGACACAGAATTGGAAACAGGCTCCAGGCTCTGAGCCATCAGCCCAGAGCCTGACGCGGGGCTCGAACTCACGGACCGCGAGATCATGACCTGGCTGAAGTCGGACGCTTAGCCGACTGTGCCACCCAGGCGCCCCAAGGAACTCTTCTAAAGAGTAATAGAAATAAATCCTTTATCCGTTTTGACATCCCTTTTTTGTCAGTAATTGTACTGTAGAATCAAAATATATCTGCCCTTGATTTTTTTTTTTTTTTTAAGTGTGAGGTATTCCCTTATTTGGTATCGTCACAGAACAGAGGGTTATCTTGGACATCGTGGCAGCCCGGACCCTCCCCACCCCGCCCCCGGAGCTGCTCACCCCCGGCCAGGACGCCCCATCATTCCTGCCCCCACCTCTGCTGCCTGCACCCTGCCACGTGCAGAAGTAGGCAATACCCAGATTGTGCTGTTAGTCTTAATTAAATTACACATTATTTCAACATGTGCATAAACCCTACCAGTCAGTACCAAACTGGGAACATGACGGTCTCCCAGGAACTCCTAGTTACAGAAGAATCGTCTTGTCGATCTGAAGCGTGGAGGACAATCTGAAATCTTTACAGAAACGTTTGTCGAAGGACACCTGCGTACCTACCGCAGGCGTTGGGAAATCCGACGTGGGAAAGCGGGACGCGTGGCCAGAGAACTCTGTCCTCAGCACCACTTCCAGGAGGCCCGGGCCCCTGGTGGGTGCTTCCAGCACAGTGCCCGTGGCGATCCAGCTCGCTTTCCTTCCTGCCCTGGCAGCCTCCACCATCCTTTCTAATTAACAGGAAGTGCAGGACCCTCCATAAACCAGACAGGCAGGTAGCCTCATTAGGAGACTCGTCCGGCAGCCGGAGGGAGACAGGGTGGGATAAATTAAGAACAGAGCACCCCTGACACGGACCCGAATGCAATTTCTCAGCCATTAATCAAAGCATATGAAAAAGACACCACAGCACTAATACACCTGCTGTATCCCTCGGATTCCAACTGTAGATGCATATGTGGGCTCGGGCACCGAGAAAAGAGACACTGGGGAATGCAGGAAGTGAATAATTAGATAGATTCCTGCTTCTCACCTCCACCTTGTTCAAATGTGGGACTGTTTTCTGCGTGGCATTCAGCATTTCTGGACCGATGCTCTTGGGTCAGCGTTCAGCCCCCAGAGCTGGGCTAGTTCTGGTGCCCCTTCCAAAGAATAGGACGTCCCCTTTCCCGCCTAGCTCTGGAAACATCGCATGTGAGGTTAGGGGTGCCAAGAATAGAAATGGCCCTGTGCCGAGAAAAGGCAGAGTGGTCATGCTGACCTTTGTTTCGGCTGCTGGAAACCCTGTGCCCCTCGTGTCTTCCCCTGATGGTTTCTAGAAAGATTAGGCAGCTAATCTCCCTGACCGCCACTATTTTATGTTTGCAGAGTGGGTCATTTAAGCAAACCCCAAATGGTCACAGCTTCTTACTGTTAGATTTGCACGTGTGAGGCACCCCGCTTCTCGTCATTGTACACGACAGCGTGCGTCCAGCCAGCACCGTCGCACGCGAAATGTTGAACCACGTTGTTTGGCATCGCATATTGTTGGCAGTCAAGGGCACAACTCCCCGTTCGGCACAAGTGCGCACGCATACACGCACGCACAGGCTGTATTTGAGTCATATGTGGGCTTCTAGTCAGGCGCCTAGAGATACCACTGTTCATAGGAAATTCTAAATCTTATTTCAGGTCTTGACTCAGACGAAGAACTTGGGCTGCTCTGTCACCACACGTCCTATCTAGGTGATTGTCCCGGGCTCGCCGCGGGCTCTTGATGTTTTGTAACCGTCTCTTTATTTTTCACGTGTCTGCACGTCTGCATGGTTATCTGAGCTCGGAGGGTTGGCACGCCCAGGGGACGTGGGTCCTGGCTGCTGCTGTGTCTCATGCTCCCCTGGTCAGGGCGACAGCTTGAGGAGAGGTCCGTCTCCTGGGTTCTGTTAATCAGCCAGGTCATCACGCGACGAGGACGCCGTTATTCCATGCGCACAGCCGGCAGCTTTGGCATTTCTTGGAATGTGGAAGGAGGAAAGCAAATTGGCTCTAGCAAATCGAGGATCTGCTAATTGTCCCCATGGCTGTGATGTGCGCATGCCATACAGCCCCCAAGGACAGCCAATCCTGATGCTTTCTGATTGTCAGCAGCTTGCCTGAGTTTGTTTTTCTTTGTTTTTTTGGGTTTTTTTTGAAACAGGGCAGTAACTGATTGGGGGGTGGGGGGGGGTGGGGTAGGTAGGTTAGTGACTAAATTCATGTCCACAAAGAAACATCGCCTTGCAGCTATACTAAACTTCTGTGTGTGTGTGTGTGTGTGTGTGTGTGTACGTGTGTCTCCTTCTCAGACCAGAGAGTGGCATCCTTCTGCACCCTGACAGATATGCAACACGGGCAGGACCTGGAAGGCGCACAGGAACCGGCTTTATGTGTAGACCCCGGCAGCAGCAAAGATTTCATGGATGCAACTGGGTATGTGAGCCCCTGTGGACCCTCCCCCTCTGCTCCCCGGGCCCACGAGTATCAGGGGTTCAGCAAAACCCCAGGAGACCATTTCTGCTCTGTGTTCCCCTGGTCCTTCAGGATCCAGATACAGGACTGAGTAGGGCTGACTGGGCTCCCTCCGCTGCTGGCTGGCTGGCTCTTGGTTGCATTAACTGCTCTGCCCTGTGGGCGGCTCCTACCTTGCTGACCAGTCTCCCTCTGCCGGGCTGTACTTGGGGACCTGCCAAGGGCACGTTTCCCCCCCAGAACCCTGGTCCTTGACCTGGCCTTGTGCCTTCTTCCACTGACGTGACTGAAACATCTCTTTCCCTATATTCTTGACAAGTTTATCACCCACAGAATATATATATTCTTTACCTAATTCGAACTTTCATACGAACTTGTGTTACCGTTAACTCGCCCATTCATCTTGGTTCATGATATTTTCTTGACAGAGAAAAACCAATTGGAGAAATCGAATCTGTATTTGGTTCCCAGGACTTCACTCTGGTCTACCTAGTCTCAGTTGGCTAAGCTGATTTAGATAATTTATCTTTTGACTTTATTTTTTTTTTAACTAACATTTATGCCCACAGAGATTCTGAATCCCTTTTTAAAATCAACAGAGACGCAGAAGGAATTTTCCACCAAAGCAGCGATATATGTTCACTTTCCAAATGTGACATAATTTTATGTATTTCCTCGTTGGGCTCTAAGCACATGAAATAATTTTTTGAGTGAAAACTTTACCAACAAGAACACTGAATGCAACATCTTAACTTCAGTGCCCTTGAGTCTTTCTGGTTCTATCCTTCTTCCCTAGGGAGCGGTCTCCGTCAACACTGACCGGTAAAGTCAATCAGCTGGAATTGATCCTTCGACAACTGCAGACTGACCTTCGGAAGGTAAAGGGATCCATCGGAACCCATAATCAAAACTCTTGTCTTGCATAATCAACCCCTTCTAGCCAGTAGAAATAAAAATGGAGACGCTCGGGAAAGATAACTGCCCCAGTCAAAGTAGAAAACAGTAGAAAACAGAGACTCCTGAGGTCTAATTCTGTTTTCTGGCCTCCAGCTCATGTATATCACTGTAAGAGGAGGCAAGAATTGGAATAAAGGGGACCAAATGAGGGGGAGCCCTCTGGATGCCCAATCTTCAGAGCCTAGTATTTTGTAGTTCAGTGAGTTATCATTTGTACCAACGATTTATGGGCTGGCCTAAAAGGAGGCAGTTGCTCCTGGAAAGCCTGTTCTCCCCCAAGCTGTTGTATTCCCCCCCGAGTCAGCTACACGAACCTCACAACTTCTGCCCTACACGTCAACGTGTGCACGGTCAGGCCTCAAAAGAAGTTAACTAATTCATTCCCGTCAAACGTCTGCTGAACTCTTGTGTCGTCAGCACTGGGCTAGGTAACCATCGTGCTGTCCACAGAAATGGAAGAGGGTGCGGTAGCAGAGGGGTGAAGGTGGGGCTGGGAGGGGTGTCACGGGAAGGGTTTCGTTACCATTTTGTTTGTTGAAGAAGGGAGAGATTACAGCTGGTGTCAGTGTTGATGGAGGGATCCAGTCGGGAAGGAAGTCACAGCATGCAGAAACGCGGGAGGGTCATGCCCTGATCTTGCGCACAAAGCTGAGGCTGCTCTTGATTCGGGGTCGGGACGGTTCATACAGAGCGACCAGAGTAGAGTGCGTGCGAGTGTGCACTCACACCCGTGCGAACATACATTCACACACACGTAAGAGCTGCCCTCTAATGGTTTCTCTTTTTCCAGTCACGAGCTGAGAGTGAGTAGTGGTGGGAGGGAGCAGGAGAGGTGTAAGGGCAGAGGGTAAGGCCTAGAATAGTCAGTAAATTCACATGTGATAGGATTGCCAAGCAAGGCTGAAGGTACATTTGAATTCGCAGCCTTAATTAAAGCTTATGCAGTATTTGTTGGCCGAGTTGGGTGCTTCTTTCCAGCTTGGATGACCAGCTGTCCAGTTCGCCTGGGGTGGAGAGGTTTCGGGGCACAGAACTTTCAGAGTTAGAACCAGAAATGTCCCAAGCAAGCCGGGACGTCACCCTACCTCTGGCTGCAGGTGTAGGACAGTTGGAGAGTGGAACGTCACCAGTTTTGAGAGTTTAGACAGGAAGTCAGGACAAGGAGAGAGACAGAGTATGGGATTAATCTGAGGGACCTAGAGTGTAAGCTGGGTAAGGAGACATACTGTCACTGCAGGGGACAGTGAGAATAAGGTAAGAGAGATTATAATAATCTAGAGAGATTATTCCAGACGGACAAGAGGTGGTGGTCAGGACGTGGGAGGACGAAAACATCTAGGAAGCTGTGTGGTTTATGGGTAACAGCAAGGTACAGGGTGTGGCCATGGGAGCAGGGGTTGAGGAAGGGTGGGTTTCCAGATCACAGAGAGGAAGTAAGGGAGAGACTTGGATTTAGAATCATCAACATAGGTGACAAGTGGCAGGGGAGAGAAGAAACGCCAACCACATTCTAGAATCTTCTATCAGTGATGAGAGGAACTGGAGATAGAGGCCCAACGGCGACGTCAGCGCTGGGCTTGCAGGTTGGCGGAAGGCGGGGGGGAGGGGGCAGCGTTCATGCAGCGCAGCTCCGGAAGCGGGGTTCGTCGGGCGCGTGCGTGACGCCGCCCGTGTGCCCTCTTCGCAGGAGAAGCAGGACAAGGCGGTCCTGCAAGCGGAAGTGCAGCACCTGCGCCGAGACAACCTGAGGCTGCAGGAGGAGTCCCAGACGGCCACCGCGCAGCTGCGGAAATTCACAGAGTGGTTCTTCAACACCATCGACAAGAAGTCTTAACCCGGCCCTAGCCCGCCGGGGGTGGGGGTGGGGGGCGCCCCCGGGAAACGCCTCAAAGCCCCGGGAACTCGCCAACGCGTGGTCTTCCAGCGTGCTTGCAGCCGACCGTAGATGTGTTTTGGGTTTTTTTGGTTTTCTTTTTTGTTTTTGCTGTTCCACCCCGCCCGGCACCATCCACCCCGCCGGGCGGGGAGGCGACTCGTCCCTGGAAGCCGAAGCCGCCTCGCGTGACAGCGGAGAGGAGGGCGAGGCCGCGTGAAGATGAATGTAACCCCCCCGGTGTCGAGATGAATGTAGCCGCTGGCGTCGGTCCCGGACCTCTTTGCCGTCGGGCTCCACGGCGCGGGTGCTGTGGCGCGGGCCGTACCTCAACAGAGAGGAGAAGGGGGGCTCGACCTGCTCTGGATCAGGTGACCTGGTAGAGATGTCCAAAGCAGATCGACCGCAGTTTGGGCTTTAGTATTGTAAAATAAACCCGGAGACAAATAATCAGACGTATACTTTAATGTTAAAGGTGCTCTATTTTTTTGGATGTACAGTAGTTTTATTTCTCAGCCACATTATCATAGCAATAAGAAAGAGGCATAGTAAATAGTAGGGAGAAGCCGCGTGGGGGGAATTTAAAAAGCACTGACGTCTTTAACACTAGTTTGTATGCAGTCGATTTAGAGACTTATTTATTTGCAGGAGCAAACGGTGCCTGAATATTAACAGTGTTCTGATTTAAGAAAAACCACACACACACACAAAACACAAAAAGCTACACATGCCTTGTGTATGGCTCAGTGAGCGGTCCCTTCAACTCTTAGTTCACTGTGTTTAGTTACTGCTCTGCTGAAGAAGAGTACGCCTGCTTACGTTCTAGAACCTCCCGTCCGCGGGGAGCCCGCAGAATCACGTGTGTACAATGCCAAATTTGTTTCTCTTTGTACAGAAGCTTTGATGAAGTGTCTTGTATTTAACGCCCTTATTTAAGCTTATTTAACCTTAAATTGTTAATTTTATAAACTTGGGTTTGACCTGCACTATGATGAGGGAGGTGTAGGCAGCCGCAGGCTCTGGAAAGAGGGGCTTGCCCGGAACGGACTAAAGAGCAGGGCGGGAAATTCTAACAACTGGAGGCTGCTAGTAACAAGGTGTTTGTATTGCTTTACCATTTTTAACTGTTCTATTTGAGATGAACATACATTTTGCTTTTTTAATAAATGTTCGAAAGAGCCCACCTAAGCAATGGCGTCAGGTGAATGCGGGTTTTTATCATCTGTGTGTCCAGAATTGGAGCATGTGCGAATTTGTGCTGGCGTCATTTGCCATCTTCATCTGTGTCGAATCTGGCTTCATCTTCTTCTTGAATCCCACGCTCATTTAAAGAGTAACTAGTCTTAACAGCCGCGGCTGCGTTCCACACACTCTTCTCCGCACTTTTTGTCAGCGGGATTCCCATTTTCCAGCGCGGTTAAACTGAGGCTCAAGTTGGATGACTTACCCCAGCCAGGACTTTGGTGTTGAACCATAGGTCACGGTAGAGTCTGGATTTTGTTCTGAGTCAAAAAGGAGGCTGTCGAAGCAGAGAGGGGGCACAATAAGACCTGTATTCTATTTAAGTTTATTTATCGTGAGGGGCAGAGAGAGGGAGGAAGGATCCCAAGTAGGCCCCATGCTGTCAGTGCAGAGCCCGGCGTGGGACTTGATCCCAGAACCGTGAGACCATGACCGGAGCCAAAATAGAGTCGGACGGTCAACCAGCTGAGCCACCCAGGCAACCCTGTGTTTTAAAAGACTATTCACACTTCCAAAGGAGAATGGATCACCTAGGACAGGCGTCCGCAGACTTTCATGTAGGGCATGTAATAAATATTTTAGGGTTTGGGAGTCCTGTCTCTCTCGTATATTTTTAAATTCTGATTACCCTTGAAAGTTGGACAATCCATGCCACGAAGCTTTCAGGCCGCCCACCGCCGTAGCTGGCCAGCCAGTTCCAAGAGAAAGAGTAGAAAAGAGAGACCAGTCCAGGTGAGAGGTGGGGCAGTGTAGGCTACAGGGCGGCAGGAAAGGCAGAGACAAGTAGGGGGCCACATGTGAAAGAACCCACAGAACTGCTGATGGGTTGGGGACAAGAGGGAGAGGTTTAATTTAGGGATAAGCCCTCAACTTCAGAAGACAGGAGGAACTCCACGTTCATCAGAGAGTTTTCCAAAAATATGCCCGGCCTTTATGATAAAAGCTTAACAGCAGGTGGTCGTTGGCAAGGTCATGAGAGCATCGTGACCAGTGGGGGACGTGGGCAAGAAGCAGACAGAAAAGTTGACCTTGCTTAGAGAAAATAAAGGAATCTGACCGAAACCTAGCTGAATGGAGAGCAACCCCACCTTCCTAAAGTGTCCCTGTGGAATCATCCCTCAAGTCTGCCTCCCAAGGGCCATGCCAAAGAACATGGCCAAAATGATGTGGGCCTGTTAAACGTTTTCAAAGGGGTGTTCCCAGTCAACAGGCAAGCCATAGAAAAATCTCGTGGTTTTGTGCAACTTGACATCGTACTGAACACCGTTGGTTACAAAGTGTACCCGTTACCAATTAAACACGTTGACTTTCTGTAACGTTCACCAAGTACAAGCTAATTAGATATTGGAATGTATCCACTAAAATTATTTTTACTTTGGAATAATTAATATCCAGCAGGTTTTTTTTTCTTTTTCTAACCATATGGAGTGATCTATTATGTATTAAGGCCAGTCTACTACGTGACAGAGTTAATCTGTATATTAGAAGCTTTTATCCTGCTATTCTCTGTATCAAGGTACAGGTTTATCATTAAAAATACAAGTTAAGGGCGCCTGGGAAGCTCAGTCAGTTAAGTGTCCGACTTTGGCTCAGGTCATGATCTCACAGATGGTGAGTTCGAGCCCCGCATCGGGCTCTGTGCTGACAGCTTGGAACCTGGGGCCTGCTTCGGATTCTGTGTCTTCCTGTCTCTCTCTGCCCCTCTCCCAACTGCATTCTCTCTCTCAAAAATAAACATTAAGAAAGAAAAATTTTTAATACAAGTTAAATTGGGGAGGGGCATAATACCAGTGCTGCCTTTGCTGATATCACAATTATCTTTTGTTTTTGTGGGGTTTTTTTTTAAGTTTATTTATTTTGAAAGACAGAGCGAAAAGAGGAGGGACAGAGGGAGAAGAAGGGAGAAAATCCCAAGCAGGCTACACACTGTTAGCATGGAGCCAGACCCAGGACTTGAACTCCCAAACCGTGAGATCACGTCCTGAGCCGAAATGGAGAGTTGGACACTTAATGGACTGAGCCACCCCGGCTCAAATTTATCTTTTCAAATGCCAGAAGTCTGTTGTTCTAGCCTATTAAAATGCAGAAAATAATTATGTATCATTAACCAAAGCCTTCATCAAATTCATGAAGCCATAAACCATAGCTTCTTGTCTGCAGAGCCAAAGAGCAATCTGTAAAACACAGTAAGAATAATGCCCTTGACACATTTTTTTTTCACAAAGATCTACAACTGGTCCGTAGTTTAATACCGCAATATTAAAATAACTTGCTCCTGGTGTACCATGTTAGCGTGAGAAACCTGGAATTGAAGCTTAGAGTAAGAGCTGACATAAAATTGAGCCTAGCCGGTGAATTCCCTAGTTTGGAGAAACTGTGGACATAGCCCCTTAAAGAGTCAACCCTATTCTTGTTCCAACCAGGTGGATGGCCCATGACTAGAAACGAGCTGCCGTCTTTGTGGGTCACCCTCCTCACCACGGCAGTCACCGTGAAATACGTTTGGGCAAACCTTTGGAAGAGGGAAGGCCCACCGCTTGAGTCCCATCTTCTGGAGATGATGAAATTACCGCGGATCCTCTGAGGTCAAGCCAATGTGTGCCCTTCAGAATTTCTTAAGTTGGGGGGTGGGAGAGAGGAGGAAGGGAGAAAGATTTTTTACAGCTGCTCCGCTCCTTGGAATTACTGGTAAGGGTAAGTTCCAGTTCACTCGAGGGTGTGTGGATCTGGGGCTTAAAATTTCAAAACCGTCCCCCTAGATCTGGTAGACTCGGTTCACACATGCTGCTTCCTTACTAGCGGAAAAGAAAGTAAGTCGAGTTGACCGGGCTTCATTCAACACCTGCTTAGAGGCAGGTGGGAGGTAAATGTGCTTGTTTATGCTTCACAGGATGGAAAAATGGTAAGAAACCTGCCCAAATGCAAGGCCTGGGTTAGGTTTCTGACCTGTGACCTCCAAATTAACCCAAAGACCAAGCTTCCTGACTTTCAACAATAGGAATCAGACAAAAGCTTAAGCACAAAGCAAAGTCTCCTCATGAATTTCATAAAAGGCTTAAATCATCAGCCCCGAAGGTGGCTTTCTTGCTTTTTAACATACAAGATTCGGGGACCTTTAAGTTACCTTAAAAACATCCTTTAAGCCTCTTCCAGTTTATCTTAATATCAGAAAACGTACTGCGCTCTTAAATCCTTACAAACAAGGGTTGGGTAGAGACCTATTAGCATTTGCAGACTCCGAAAAAACACCAGCCTCTGTTTTTCATCCCTAATATCAGAGACCTGCCTAAAATGTGCAGACAGAGCAGCTTGGTTTTTCAGAAGAGCAAATAAAAAATAATCAATTCCCTTGACATGCAAATGTCCTTTGGCTGCTAAACTATAGCCGAGTTAGTAAAGAACAAAATTAAGGGTTAGACTACCAATATCCTGGGCATCAATGCCCATCGATCAGACTGTGAGGCACCGGTGATTTTGTCGTTTGAATATCAGCTGCTCTCCCGGCCTTCTCGAATGCGGTGAAATCAGGACGAAGTCTGTGTGCTCAAGGGGGATTCAGGGTCCTAGCATTTCAGTAAATTATCTGCCTCAACTGAACGGGCGCCAGCTCAGAGAGAATGCCTATGAATACACATCCGCAGATGGTGATTTCGGACCCTGGCAGTCTCCTCTGTCACTGTGCATCACAGAAATAGGGCCTGGGCGTCTGGGTCCATGCCCCTCTTCTCCGCAACCATGATCAGTGATAGCAAACCAAGCGGGCCCTAGCCGAATGCTCCATTAAACTGAAATAATTAAACATGGCAGTCCTGTGCTCGTCTAGGATCCGATTAAACACCTTGTAGGAGTCATTACTGAACCCCATCTGGGCTGAGAGCTTGCCAAACAGCAGGCCGACACTCACCGGCCCCACTTACGTGACTGTAGGATTCCAAGGCTGGGCATTCTATATCCCTTTAAGTCCTTGAGAACCCAAACAACACTATGCAGGAGAGGAAGCAGCAATTAGCCACAGCAGGGCACTGAAGTCAGTGCGTGTCGCCCCTCAACCCCTACTTGGTTCTATTTTGTTGTCACTCTTTTTTTAAGTTTATTTTTGAGAGAGAGAGAGAGCAGGGGAGGGGCAGAGAGAGACAGAGAGGGAGAAGAGAGAGAATCCTAAGCAGACTGCAGACTCTTAGCGCAGAGCTGCACTCAGGGCTCGAAGCCACAAACAGTGAGCTCATAACCTGAGCCAAAACCACAAGTCGGGCGCTTCACCCACTGAGCCACCCAGGCGCCCCTTCGTTACTCTTAAACCATCTGAAGGCCATTATTCATCCAACATTGTCCTAAAACCATTTCATTTCTGAATGGGTGCTCAAAGTGGAGGGAAATAAATGGAGGCCTGGTAGTGACCCAAGTGAATAGACTGGCTCCATGCGGCCACACTGTTTATACTAACTCCATTAGGATGAACTCCGAAATCAAGTGTTTCGCCCTAAGTTAACAGATCTTGTTCTGTTCTTTCAAAGCAAGAGCCTCTTACGTGATCTGCCCTGACCTGTAAAACTGAACGAAACTTGGCTGTCCTAATTGTCTACTGTCTCATTGTTTGTATAAAGATTATTCCTTCCAGTTACTGGTTTCCATATGCAAAAATTACATTGCTTAAATATTATCCAATAACGTAGCCCGATGTGGAAAGACGTCTACAGGAATTCTACCTTCTTTTGTCCAAAGAATCAATTTGGGTGCATGAACTTAGGGCGACCGTATAAATACATCATATTAATGGATGTGAGCCTCGAACTTACAGATGCACATTTTATTTATATGGGTATTTATTTGCCAATATAAATGGCCATTTTTAATATGCTTACTTGGAAAATTGGACAAAGCCAGCTCTCCTGCAATAACCCTGGGCTCTTATAGAAACCTGTTGCCTGTATTCTGTTCCGAGGCTTTGTCACGCCCAGCCTTGTTCCCTCCTGAGTTATGCCTTGTGATGAATTGTATTATAAAGGAAAGGACATGTAGAAAAGGCGTTGGTGACGATGACAATGAATGGAACTCTCATGTGTTGTTGATGAGAATGTAAAATGGCGCAGCCACTGTGGAAAACAATATGGCGGCTCCTAAAAAATTAAACATAGAATGACCCTATGACCCAGCAATTCCACGCCTGGTCATTACCCCCCAAAAAACTGAAAGCTGGAACTTGAACAGATATTTGCACACCCGGGTTTACCGCAGCATTATTGACCATAGCCAAAAGAAAGAAACGACCCAAGTGTCCACTGATAGATGAATGGAGAAACAAAGCGCGATCTACCCATACAATGGAATTGTATTCAGCCTTAAAAGGGAAGGAGATTCCGACACTTGCAACCACTCGGATGAAGCTTGAGGACATCTTGCTGAGTAAAATAAGCCAGACACAAAGGGAGAAATACTCTATGATGCCAGGTACAGGAGATTCCTAGAGTAGTCACATTCAGAGAGACAGAAAGTAGAATGGAGGTTGCCGGGGGTGGGGGAGGGGAAGTGGGGAGCTGTTATTTAATGGGGACAGAGTTTCAATTTGGAAAGATCGAGTTCTGTGGGTAGATGGTGGTGATGGTTCCACGCAGTGTGAACATTCTTAGTGCCACTAGATTGTAGACTTAAAAATGGTTAATCTGGGGCGCCTGGGTGGCTCTGTCGGTTGGGCAGCTGACTTCAGCTCAGGTCATGGTCTCGCGGTCCGTGAGTTCGAGCCCCGCGTCGGGCTCTGTGCTGACAGCTCGGAGCCTGGAGCCTGTTTTGGATTCTGTGTCTCCCTCTCTCTGACCGTCCCCCGTTCATGCTCTGTCTCTCTCTGTCTCAAAAATAAATAAACGTTAAAAAAAATTAAAAATGGTTAAGATGGTACATTTAATGTCACATGCATTTCACCACGATTTAAAATAAAGGATGGGGGTGCCTGGGTGGCTCAGTCAGTTAAGCATCCGACTCTTGGTTTTGGTTCAGGTTGTAATCTCATGTTTTCGTGGGTTTGGGTCTTGTGTCGGGCTCTGTGCTGGCAGCACTGACCCTGCGTGAGATTCTCTCCCTTTCCCTCGCTCTCTGCCCCTCCCCCACTCACACTTTCTCTGCCTCTCTCAAGATAAATAAAATAAAACTTCAAAATAAAATAAAGGATAGGAAAGGGGACCTGAACGAGTTACTTTGGTGGAACTTGAGAAGGATAAGCACCGAGAAACCAAAAAGCTGAATCTCACAAAAAATAAAGAGTTGTTGGAACACGGCAGGGAAATATAAAAACACCAGTGACATGGTCTTTGGATGTTAAAGAGCAGCCAGACTTTGATCAGTTGCCATATATTCAGAGAGAAGACACGTCATCCCAGGAACTTTGCTCTGGAGCCCACAGGAGAAGCATCGGAGGAAAAGGAGACCTTCTCCCTGAAGAGTGATTAATTTGGTAATTAATGCACAGAAAAGGAAGGCTGATTCAGAAATGTTTGCTCCAGGCCCTAAATTTTAACAGTTAGCTCTGCAGTTGGAGCATCTGGCAGGACGGCGAGGTGGGGTGAGCTAAAGAGTGAGATCAGACACCAGAGCAGCAGGGGAAGGGATTAAAGATGAATAGCTTCAGGGGTGCCGGAAGATTCAGAAGCCCGGAAACCAGGGGCAAGAAAATGCTTTGAAAGAAACAAAAACAAAGGCCATTATGAGAAGCCCCTGGTACCCACTGAAAGGAAGAACCATCGAGGTGGGAGGGACCAACCCCCTTCACTCTATAGACAAGATGGCTGCATCCGACATCGATGGGTGGAGGGCTGGGGAGGTGATAACATGGCCTGCCGTAGCTTGTTCATTGGCCATATCAAAGGATGTGTCATGTTTGTGAATTTAGGACACTGGTTGCATTTGGGGTGAGGATAAGGCTAGCCGGGGTAAGGGTTAATCAAGATCTGATAAATCTGCTTCAACTTAGGACAATCAAGACTGAAGAGGAAGAATAAGAAAGCATCATCGGCTACCTGTGAGGTGGGAGATTATTGGAGAAACCCTAATTTTTCAATGCGGCCTTAAATCATAAACTAAACCCTGTAGGACCTGCTCACGGCCCCCACGGGAGCTTTCACGCTGGCCATCGAACACCTGAGTGTAATCAAGGCACAGAGGGAGACCAGGTCCGATTCGAGATCTCCGTTGCCCCACATCCCCACGGCAGAGGTGCGAGGAACATCGCTCAGTTCCCTGTTCTTCAAGAAGGCTCCCTACCTGGCTCTGCTCTTGAGCGCAGCTGACGGAGCCCAGTGAAAATGGGGGATGGAATTTGAAAGGAGACTGGGTGGTCACAAGATGCTGGCTGGCCCCACCGCTCAGGGCATGAATCCGTTGTGAAGCTAAGAGGCAAATAATCTCACACAGTTGCCTGGACAGGTAACTGACGCTCCCCCCCCTCCCCCCAGCCCCCAGACGTTGTTCCCTGCTGTCTTCCACCAAAAGCACTTGTGCACTGAGGTTAGAAGGGGCGGAGCCTGGTCCCGAGAAAGAAGGTTGAGAAAGGTGCCGGGTGGGTGCTTGTGAAATGCACTTCTCTGCCCATCGTCCACCTGGGTGGCAGCTGTGAGGAGCCAGGGGACCACAGCTTACACTCTTTAAGGGGGATAGTTGGGCCTGGAATTTACTGTCAAATATCAGAAAACCCTAGAAGCAAAAATCCCATATCCGGACTTTTTTCTCAGCAGGATCTGGGAATCTCGATTCTGGATGGTCAATACTCGCAGGTACGGCTTTAGTTAGGAATCATGGGAGCTTTGTCCCGCGACTGGCACGCGTTGATGGTGTCCCTCCGGGATGTAACTCCTAAGCACCCCCAACGGCAATGCCCCCTTGCTCTCCTACCCACGCCCCCTGCCCAGCCCCCAGCTCCTTTTTTACACAGAGACTATTCTGGATGCTTGTGCAGGGCAGACACGGTGCTGGGCATTGGGGATTCGGCTGAGCCAGCCTCTGGGAGGTGGTGGTCGAGGGCAGAGATTCAGGAATCTATGGACGGGCGACTCACGATGCACCATGGAGGGCATGATGGCGCAGTAGCAACCAAGTGCAGCGGGAGGAGAGGGGAGGCTGTGAGCCAGGATGGGCCGAGGAACGCCTTCCTGCCTGACCTCATGCCTCGCTGTACCTGGGCTTCAGGTCATCCCCTCGCCTTGTTGCAGAGACCTGCAGTGACTGGGCCCTCCTGCAGGCACCAAAGAAGAAGAGAGACCAACATCTCACAGCATGGGTGCCGGGAATCCAACAAAATGTGGGTGTTTAACTTTGTGAAGGCATATTGTCTTCCTGCCAGGGCGCACCAAGACGGAGGACGAAGGCTCTGGTGGCGCCCACAAGTGCCTGCATGGGCAACGCACAGCGCCGGTGCGAACCCGACCCTCACGCCACGGTCACAGGTCAGTTCTTGTATGTGTCTCCCGGGACTCGGTGGGTGGCTGTGGAAGGTAGGCCGGATGCGTTCTCAAGCGGGGACGCCAAGGCAGCCAGAGGGTGAGGGACGGGGAGCTGCCTCACTGGCCCCGGGGAAGGTGGGATCAATCTGAGCCCCCACTGAGCCCCTGTGGCCCTGCCCTGCCTAGGGTGGGCCCGGGGGGAGCCACCGAGGAGACCCCAGGCGGCGGGTCCTTCCTCTCCCCCTAGGAAACCGGGGCCATCTGTGGAAACTGGGCTCCAGCCTCCCTGCTCACCACACCAGGGCAGAGATGGCTTAGAGCATCCTCAGAGCCAAGAATGGAGAGGGACCCATCCCTGGCCAGGGACCAGCTCACTCTGCCAGCCCGTGTCCCTCGCCAAACTAAACGCCTTGCAGTGAAAGCATTTCCCCCACCCCCACCCCCAAGTTTAACATTTTTACAAACTGGCAAGACAGAAGCAATCTAGGGGCCTGCGCCTGGCTCCTAGTTTGCAGGGCCGGCTTCCCAGCCCCCGCGTCCCTCCAGAAGCCAGGGAACAACAAGCGGGCTGTTTCCTGTGTGTGATGCTTCACGGAAGGCCCTCAGTCATGTCCACACCGTGGGAGGCTTGGGTCTGCCCGGTATTTCTGCCAGCTCTCCGGTGGGGACGTTGTCAGGCTTCCTCCGCGGAATCGCTTCCGTTAGAGCTGAAACCGCCAGCCCATAACCAGAGTGCACACTCAGGGGAGTGGCCGTAGGATGCTCGGATATTGGCAGGACCGGAGACAGAGTTCCCTCCCTGGGGATGGCCTCCTGGGTTTTTTCCCTCCCCTCTGCAGGTGGGGTCTAACACATCAGTGCGGTCGGGTGCTAAACGCAATTGGCTTTGGGGTGGGTTCTCCAGACTCTGGAAGGAGAGAACAGAGCATGGTCTGGAGCGGGTCCGGCCTTCCCGGTGACCCCTTCCCAAGGAAGGGGCTGTGTGGCTGGCTGAAAACCGCCTGTGGCTGAGCAGCCGGCATGAGCTCAGTACTGCCGGTGTGGAAGCCTTCAGCCCCCTCCTCGCTCGGGCCGCGACTCCTGTGTGCGCGCGCGCTGGGCCTGAGTCTGCACTCAGAGACCCTACATCCGGGGTATTGTCGAACATCTGGGACCCCGAGCCTCGGCGGTGCACCTGTCCCTCAGGGGACGCTCTCTAACGCTCCAAACTAGGTGCTCAAAGGAGTGTGCATTTTCTCAGCGGCCCCTCTTTCCACCCACTCATTTTCAAACTAAAGGGATAATTGCATGTAGTTTTGCTATTTGTGTGAGAACGGGAAGGAGGGAAGAGGAGAGGCGGGGAAAGGACAGGAGCGGTCTGGGCGGGAGGAAGGAGGGTGTGCGTGCATTTGGCTATTGGGGTGGGTACGCGGAAGACAGGTCTTTGCCTCTGTCTCCCGGGACATTCACCACCTCCCCGCCCCTCCCCTCACCCCCCGCCTCAAAGACCCACTGCCGAGGCCACACCCCAGATCCGGTCTTTCCTTCACATCCTCTGCCTTTGAAACCCTCTGCTCTGATGCCCTCTGACCCCACTCTCACCCTCCACCCCCACCTTTCCTACCTTTATCCGCTCCCCGCCATTCCCCCAAGGCCACCTGGACGTGTTGCCTGCCTCCTCGCATCTTGAGGAGCCCTTGCTAACTCCGTTCTTTCTTTTCTTTTTAACCTCTATGTCATGGTAAGGCTGCTCCCACGGTCTACACTGGCAGTCTGCATGCCCACCTGGGATAACAAGTACCAGCTTCCATTGCCACCATTGCCCCTTGCCCCGATGGCCCCAGTGAAGCCCACCGGTGGTCACCCAGATGCCTAAACAAATACACAGTTGTTTACAGTTTTTATTTATTTAGAGAATGTCTGCACCCAACGTGGGGCTCAAACTCATAATCGCGAGATCAAGAGGCACATGCTCTTCTGACTGAGCCAGTCAGGTGCCCCAAGACATTTATGTTTAATAACGAGAGTCACCTTGTGTTGCAGATATCCTACGTGCCGGTCACTGGCACAGCGCAGTCTGGAAACTTCTCGTATTTCCAGACCTTTCCCAGGCCCTTTGGCCGTGTTGCTTCTCCGAGCACTGCTCCCCACCCTTCCTTGCCCCTCTCGTGCGGCCGGTCTTTCTGGGCCCCCTCCTCGAGCCAGCTCTCCCAGCCCGCCGTGGGTTTGGAGTCGCTTACACAAACCGCCTTCGGCTTAGGAAGAGCTACTTTGGCTTCTCTTACCTGTAGCGAAACCTTTGCTTATTGCCCCCCGTGTCTGTTCCAATTCCCACCTGGAGCTTGAGATTCCCAAACCAGAAGTCTGTGCCTCTGTGTCAATTAGCAGGCCTTCGATCGTAATTAACGGAAACCCAATTCCAACAGACTTGAACCTTCGGGGAATTCTCGGCTCTCAGAACAGAGAATCAAGGTCAAACAGGTTTCATCTGGTGGCAGAGCGACGCTCCCAAGGCCCTGACTCCTTCCCACGTCTCTGCTCCCATAGTGGCTGCGACAGCCTCCCCCGGGGTGGGGGCTGCTTTCTTCTTTGTCTCCAGGGAGAGAGGAGCAGGGTGACTGGGGAGAGGGAGAGAGGGAATGTCTCGGCCCCAAGAGTCGAGCGAGACTCCCAGGGTCCACTCGGAGGGGGCAACTTGGGCCACACCCTCATCTCTGAGCCAATCACGGCAGGCCCCCCGAAACTTGGGTCTGGGGTAGCCTTCCCCATGTGCACGCGGAGCAGAGGAAAGGGGTGACTCCCCAAGCTAATGAAGGGGAGGAGTCATTGCGAGGTAGCCGACCCAACACCATCCTCCACCGCCTCCCCCAGTAGCTCGTGCCCTGCGTCGCGGTCTCCAGTCCGACCTACCTGAACAAGAGATTCTTCATTGATTCAGTTACTCTTTTCCTGATTCACTCATTCAACAAACACGTAGTAAGTGCCTACTGTCTACCTGGCTGCACATTTTCTATCCCTTGCAACCAGCCCATTACCTGACAGAGGGGGCGCCTAGTTCACGTTTGTGATCGGGGTGTGCCCATCCACGTGAAACAAATCCTAACGTTTATCCTGAGTGTCCCTTTATTTTAAGAAAGCACTTGAATTCTAGAAAAGTGTCTACGCTCCCGTCTGGGCTCCTTTCTGAACATGGCTCGTCCGAGACCTCTCTGGAGGGCTTCTGACGCCAGACTGCCTGGGTTCCAATCCAGGATGTCGGTTGTTGTGAGCTGTGTGACCACAGACGAGCTACCTAGCCTCATGGTGTCTCAGTGTCCCATTGTATAAAAGAAGCACGGTGATAGTAGCCCTGTTATAGTGCTTTCGTAAGGACTAAAAGAGCCCAAAAAAGTGAAACACTTAGAAAAGTGCCCACACAAAAAGACTGCTCCGTACATGCTGGTTATCGATAGCATTCTACACTCCTAGCTTGGGAGCCCCATCCATCCTGTTCGTGGCCGTGTCCCAGTGCCTAAGACACTGCCCCGTGTATCCCAGCGGCTCGACAAACGTATGACAACGTATTAACTCTGCATTTCTGACTCACACTTCTCAGATTGTATTTTCTCTCCAACCTGCATGTGCATGTCTTTTTTTTTTTAATTTTTTTTTTCAACGTTTATTTATTTTTGGGACAGAGAGAGACAGAGCATGAACGGGGGAGGGGCAGAGAGAGAGGGAGACACAGAATCGGAAACAGGCTCCAGGCTCTGAGCCATCAGCCCAGAGCCCGACGCGGGGCTCGAACTCACGGACCGCGAGATCGTGACCTGGCTGAAGTCGGACGCTTAACCGACTGCGCCACCCAGGCGCCCGGCATGTGCATGTCTTTACCACATCTTTGTTCAAATATTTGCCTTTTCCTTAGCACGCTGTCACCAGGTGACAGGTGCTGTTTGGGGGAAGGAGGGAGGGAATGAGGCCATCAGCGTCCAGTGCAGAAAGGCCATGGGAAGCACACGGCACCCGACCAGGACGCTCTGAGGCCACCGTAGTTCAGTTGCCTTTGCTGACAGCTTTCACGATCGCCTACTCGAGGGTCCACGTGCAACGCCAGGAGGAGGGGATCTCTGTTGTCACTGTCACCTTCAATAATGCAGCAAATCCTTGCTGGGCCTCCTTTCGTGGCGCTGTAATGAACACGACTGAAACGCACGACTGTGCCACTGCGGACGAGCAGATCCCAATGGCCGTGTCCTCAAAGTCAGAGGGATGAAGAGTGGACCATGACATTCCAGCCTGTGCCAGGGACGGAGCAGCCCTCAAGGGATCACAGCTAGTGGGTGTCCGTGTGTGTGTGTGTGTGTGTGTGTGTGTGCATATGTGTGTGCGGAGGGGGTGGGCAGGCCCAGGGCTCTTCCTGAGACTCCCATCAAGTGCTAAATACATCAAAGAATGACAGCACATAAGCCCCACGGACAAAGAACTTACAAATGCAGCTGAGGATAAGAAGTAATCTCCACCCAGGAATTCATACCATGTGTAGAAATGGTGTGCAGAATCATCTAATTGCCAAATTCCGGGCTGTTACAGTTAATCAGCTCTTGGTCATTCAGGCTGGTGGATTATCCAGCTCCCAGACTCTCTCTCTCTCTCTCTCTCTCTCTCTCTCTCTCTCCCTATCTCTCTCCTTGATGCTCATTCCCATTCTTTCTATTCATGTGATAGAAGATTATGTTTGTAACCTTGATTGGGAAAGGCTTTATCGAACAATACGGAAAGGACACACCGGGTGGGACAAATTTGATTGACTTCACTAACTCAAAAGTAAGGATTTCTGTTCCATAGCTAGCATCTGAACCAAAGTTGGCAGAGGGGTGAAAATACTTTCTGGGATAAATTATAGCCAGTTTTCTTTTCTTTTTTTTAAATTTTTTTTAACATTTATTTATTTTTGAGACAGAGACAGACAGAGCATGAATGGGGGAGGGTCAGAGAGAGAGGGAGACACAGAATCGGAAACAGGCTCCAGGCTTCGAGCGGTCAGCGCAGAGCCCGACGCGGGGCTCGAACCCACGGACAGTGAGATCGTGACCCGAGCCGAAGTCGGATGCTTAACCGACTGAGCCACCCAGGCGCCCCTATAGACAGTTTTCTAGAACTGGTGGATGTTTGTATTCAGGGTAATGTGAAGGGCTCTTGCAAATTATCCAAGCGAAGGAGAGCAATAAAAACTGAAAAGCAGGCCATGTATGTGAATGGGTAGCCAAGTCACAGAAGGGGCAATGCCAAGTCTAATATGAAGTATCCGAAGAGATTCTCAGCCTCACCAGCAATCAGAGCAATGCAAATGAAAATCAGAGAAATTATATTACCCACACCGATTGGCCAGAAAGCAAAAATTGCATGGCAGCGATTGGTGCTGAGGACGTGGGAGGGGGCCGAAGCTCTCAGGCATCGCCTGTTGGAGAAGCGATGAGTGTGGCCATTTGGAAGGCGGCCAGGCAGCGTTTAGTGCAATCTGGGAAGGAAATGCCACACCACACATTTTCTCGCACGTGTATATCGTACATGTTTGTCAAGAAAAAGTTGCAAGTTTGTGCAAAAGGAAACGTGTGGGAAGATACGGATGTCATGGTGTCGCTTGTGAGTGTCACGTGCTGGGCCAAACGTAGGCGTCCATCCCTAGAAGGGAAAATAACGCGTGATGCTGTTTCCACGGAACGACTCCCTTCCTGAAGGCATAGACGAGGCCTGGGTCGCCAACCAGGAGGTCTCAAAAGCATAACGGGGAGTGCAAAAGGAAGGAAAATGAAGGGGATGCTATCACAGCACCATTGGGATGGAATTTGAAACAATTCTCCACAAAGCAACAAAGTATGTTTCTTGTGATTCTAAACATTCAGGCACTAACTAGTCGACTGGATGGATCCATAGGAACCTCAGGAAAGCAGATGCTAAGGGCTGGTGGGAGGGATTGAGGATGGGGGCTAATGGGAGGGGGGAGTAAATTGAAAGGAAGACGCAAAAGAGGAGACTTCTGTGGATCTAAGTTTGCCTTGAACTGAGAAGCGTGGTCAACTCAATTCTGTGCACCGAGAGACAGGAAAGAAGGAAGCTCGACCTAGCGACCCCCTGTTCTTTCCTTGTTGGTCAGGCCCGGAGGCAGGTGCTCACGGGGGACCAGCTGCATAATTTGCACACCCAGTGCAAGGTGGAAAACACAGTCTCCTTGTTAGACAGCAAGGAGACGGTGCTGTTGAAGATACTAAAATTTAAAACGTCTTTTCTCCCACCTTCTCTCTCTCTCTCTCTCTCTCTCACTACCCGCCTGCCATGGCAGTTTTAATTTGCTATTTAACATCTCCCCCTTGGACACAGGATGTCTGTTGGGTGAGGGCAGACCCTCTCAGGCTCCTGGGGACCTCGCCCTGGCGATCCTCGACAGGATCCCTCCCCGTTTCTGCCAGCCACCATAGTGAGGGACCATGGCCCAGCCCATGGCAACCCCCCCAAGCGGTTGCAACCTCCCGGCCAACACGTGTGCTCGATGCCTGGATCCGGGGAGAGAGCAAGAGGCTGGCCCACACTGGGTCCCCCGCTCTTACCATATGGAAGGCTGACCTTGACTCCCCCAGTGCCTGTGCTCAGCTCTCCACTCGCTGGGCAGGAAGATGACGATGGCTGGAGGGGACATCCAGCTGGGACCTGAGGTGCCAGAGGGTAGGCGAGCTGGCCTCGGAGGACCCGTGCCAGGCAGGCATCAGGAGGAAGAAGAACACGCAGAGTCAAGCGAGCCATGGCACGTGCCCCATCGTCCCACCAGCCTGCATTTGCAAAACACAGATTCAAAACTTAAATTGTTCAGAATTTAACAGGCGCCTGGGTGGCTCGCCTGGTGGAGCGTCCGACTTCAGCTCAGGCCGTGATCTCATGGTTCGTGAGTTCAAGCCCCACAGTCGGGCTCACCGCTGGCAGCGTGGAGCCCACTTCGGATCCTGTCCCCCTCCCCCCGCCCCTCCCCTGCTTGCGCGCGGCGCTCTCTCTCAAACATAAAAACAATAAACACTTTTAAAATGATTAAGAATTTGAGATGACCACAGAGCCTTAACCCCTGTGACACTGCGCGAGTCCCACATCCGTGATACGGCCCCCGGTGCTCACTGTGACGGAGCGGATTCCTTCTCCGGGATCGAACTCTGAATCCCACCACATGCTCTGGGTGCCTGCCTTTCCTCCTACAAGCTCACTGCTAAATATTCAGGCATTTTGTAACTCGGTTGCTATGCCATCCGTAGCTCGAAATGAGTCGTAGTAGGAGAGCCTACATCGCGCTACCAGTCAGGGCTCTGTTTTCCCCGGGGAAAGCTGGTCACAGCCCCAGTGCAGCCAGACCTGCCCTCCCCCCGCCCACAGCACCTGCGGTGAGACTCCAGAACGCAGGGAATAAATTCCTTTAGCTTTGTCGTTTCCTTCAACTCATCTGGAGTATTCTCCCCTGGAGGCTTATTTTTTATTTCTATTTGTTTCAATTTATTTGTTTATTTTCAGAGGTGGGGGGAAGGGCAGAGAGAGAGGGGGAGAGAGGGAGAATCGCAAGCGGGGCCCGCGATGTCAGCTCAGAACCCCTCCGGACTCGATCTCACAAACCATGAGCTGGTGACCTGAGCCGAGATCGAGAGCCGGGCACTTAGCCAAATGAGCCACCCAGGTGCCCCTCTTGGATGTTTTAAATCAAGTCCCCTTCTCTTGGGAGGATGAGGTCCCCCAACCCACCGCTTCTGTGGGACTCAGCAGCTCCCATCATCTCTTGGATGACTTTTCCAGGCAGCTCCTGCCTCACAGTCCCTCAGACATGCACACACACACACACACACACACACACACACACACATACACATACACACAATTAACAGGATTCCCCATCTGAGGTGCTCTTAGACTGGCAGGGAGACCAAGAGATGTGGGGACGCGGGGATGGTCTAGTATGTTCATCCCATGGTTACTTGCCTAAGGTCACACAGCCACCGAGTGGCAGAGGACAGCCACGTTTCTGCCTCGCTCGCTGTTTTTTCTCCCACAGAACCTGCAGGTTTTGTTTGTTTCTTTGTTTGTTTTTTAAGAGGGAGACAGAGAAAGAAAGAAAGGGAGGGACAGAGAGAGAGAGAGACTCCCAAGCAGACTTCCTGCTGGCAGCATAGATCCCAACTTGGGACTTGATCTCATGAAACATGAGATCATCAACTGAGCAGAAATCAAGAGTCAGATGCTAAACCAACTGAGCCGCTCAGGCACGATGATGATCTACAATGATCATCATTATAGATCTAGGTTCTATCATGATGATCCTGTACGGATATTTGGTTGATAAAGTATACCATTAAGGTGAATTTCACCTGTCCCTTTTACTTTTGTAATGTATCTCCTAGAAAATTTAAAATCATATAGATGGCTTGTACGCTACTGCTCTTGGGGAGCACTGGTCAGTAGTTTACAGACCCCAGATCCCAGGGTGACCCCTGTGCACCTGTGTGCCTGCAGGGGGCACCAGGAACGAAAGCTAGGCTGACGGTCCCCAAGCGCCCTCCTGAATAAGGCCAGTACTTTAGGTCCTCCCATGTCAAGGAAGCACTGATCATGGCCTGCACACCTCGAGAGTCTCCCTCCAACCCCAGGAAGTTGGTGGAACCACAGAGTTAAGGCTCCCAGGTTCTCCTCCCTTCCCCTCTGCAGCTCCCTACATCCACTCTCTCTTCCAAAGTTCTCCCACAGTCTCTGCCGCCATTTTGTTCTGCACCTCTGCTTGTGCAAGGACATTGAACGAGGTGCTCAATTGCATTAGCCTAGACACCCGTCTGCCGGTCAGTGGAGAGCTCGCCCCAGCCTGGCCCACGGCCGCATCCGAGCACTTCTCCTTCTCATCAAGGTAGCTCCCTTTCAAGTTCTGGTTCATTCACCTGAAGACCAGAAAGCACATGGCTAACTTCTGGGGAGGATCAATGAGGCCACGTCCGAATAAGGGAACAATCTTTCAAAAGCAGGGCTTACGGGCCAAGCTCGGCCAAGTGTCCAAACTCTCTGGCCCCATGGGAGCGCAGTGTGGCTGTCCCTATGAACCTCCCTCGGTGCAGAGCCAGCCTGGACCTCCCAGAGAGGGAACTCACTGCCTTCGCGCTGGTTCACACCCTCCTGGACACACACTTTCTGCCACCGGCCCCCCTGCGGGAGCTCATTCCCAGGCTGGTGGGCTAAGTCCTCGTCGTCAAGGTCTCTGCAGAGCTCCCAGGGGTCATGAGAACGGCCCACGGGGAGCAGGAGGTGGGAGGAATGGGCCAAGCTGTGTGGGGCCGACCACTTAGCAACCAGAGTCTTGGGCTCCATAAAACACTTGACGACAGGCCGACAATTTAAAATCTGGGCTCAGATTTCCTCCTCCGTCGCCTGCCCCACCTCACCAGCGAGACTAGTTGCTATTTGTTCTGTAAGACCACTGCCTGGGTACAGTTCAGATCGATGGGAAACGTCTAAAGAACAACTCCACAAATACCGGCAGCCCCTGGGAACACAGCATCTCCTGGGGGTGGGGGTGCAATCCTTGGGGGAGATCCTCGGGGCCTCTGAGAGAAGTTCCCACCGAGCGCCCCCTGCCCTGCCCCGGAAGGAGCTGGTTCTAGCCCTCCGGTCTGGGGCCTAACAGAGGCGCCAAAGGCAGCCTGGCTGCTCCCTGGAGAAGCAAGAAGGAATCTTCTGGACGTGAGCTACTTTGCCATCACAGCTCCCAGGCCTCAGAGGCTGGGCGGCTGGGCTGCGCTTAAATTAAGTTCATGGGAGCAGCAGGCCCTTGGTGAGGCCCCTCCCTCCCTCCTCCTCGCAGCTGCCTGGGTGCTGAGGCATGCCAGGGACGAGGGGTTGAGCGGGGAGGAGGATGGGGCTTAGGCACGGTCTTCCCTCCACCAGTCAGCCCTGCACACGGCAGGCAGGCCCCCCCCCAGGCAGACCAAGGCAACTGTGCAAACAGCAGGGTGAGTCTTGTTCATTTCAGAATGAGCTTCAGTCTGAACAATCCAGCCTGTGAGCACAGACTCCGCCCTTCGCCAGGTCTGGGGACCTCCCTCCCCGACACTGGCAGAACTGTCGTGATTAAAAACTGTTTTTAAGCTGGAGGAGACAGAGCTCAACCAGACTGGGAACGTGCTAGGGAAGGGAAGGCCTAAACGTAAGTAACTAGAGCGATTCAGCACAAGGAGGGAAGATAAGGGGTTGGGGTTTCAGCAGAGGGCCATGACTTAGGGTCTGAGTCCTGAGAGCCCCATTCACGAGGTGGCATTTAGGGCGGGGATCCTACCCACCACAGATCCCATGAGGTCCCTACACACACCTGGGTTTCGGATTTGTGCTCTCCAGGAGACCCTTTGTGTGTGTGTGTGTGTGTGTGTGTGTGTGTGTGTTTGTGTGTGTGTGTATGTGTTAGGATGGGAACTCGGGGGCAGAGGTGAGGCCTTAGGGACAGCAACATCCTCTGGTTGACCCATATCTACTTCCAAAGCTGCTGCTGGCCTGGGAAGCATCTTTGCATGACTTAGGAAAGGTCCCCCTCTGAGTTTAGAAAAGACCTCCTTCTGGGGTGCCTGGCTGGCTCAGTCAGTCAGGTGTCCCACTCTTGAACGCGACTCAGGCCATGATCTCACGGTTCGTGGGATTGGGCCCTGTGTCGGGCTCTGTGCTGACAGTGAGAAGCCTGCTTGGGATTCCCTCTCTCCTTCTCTGCCCCTTCCCTGCTCAAGTGCACACACTCATTCTCTCTCTCAAAATAAATAAATAAAAACAGGAAGAAGGAAGGAAAGAAGGAAGGAAGGAAGGTGACCATTCCTGACTCCTCCTCCATCCTCCAGCTTTAGACTCTGACCTTGGCTTTTGGTTCCAACTTTACTGTTTGCTTCTCCGTGACCCCTAGCTTGGCCCTTATTCTCACTCCTGATCTTGCCTCCCCATCTTGGATGCTCCCTATCTGAGAAAGAATCCAGCTCTGGGCACCTCAGTGGCTCAGCCGGTTAAGCTTCCAACTTCTGCCCAGGTCATGATCTCGAGGTGTGTGGGTTCTGTGCTGATGGCTCAGAGTCTGGAGCCTGCTTCGGATTCTGTATCTCCCTCTCTCTTTGCCCCTCCCCCACTCTCTCTCTCTCTAATAGAAACATTAAAAAATATTTAAAAAAATAAAAAAAGGAACCCAGCTCCTCTGTGTTTCAACTTGAGTGACTTTGCGGAAACGCCTGCATCCCCGGGGTCCGGGATGCCTGTCTGTAAAGTGGGGATAATAATAGTGCCCACTGACCAGGCTGGTGTCGGATGAGATCAGCTACAGCACCGCCTTGAGGTCCCCGGGGTGTCTGGTGCCTATGTAGGTGCTTCCACCAGTGTGGACGTGGCTTTCCCTGCCCACGCTCCCCCCTCCTGGCCTCCACTCCAGCCGCACTTCCTGTCCGTGTTCGCCTGGATCCCTGACACGGGCTGGCAAAGCGACACATTCCTAATTTGGCAGGTGCCGTTGCTGCAGCTAGTGGCCTTTTCTCTGCCCACGACCACAACAACATAATTGAAACAACCAGTGGCTGACGCTAAAGGAAAGTGGGATTGACAAGGTGGCACCTGGTGAGCTAATGAGAGCAGCTCGGTGGCAAGGAGACCTGAAGAAAGTCAAGTTCTCGGCTCAGCCCCACCCGGCAGGAGGCAGGAGGGCGAGCTCCCATCAGTCGTGTTGACAAGGAGACTCCAGCTTCAGCCACGGGAAGCCCACGCGGCTGCCGCCACAGGCCGGGAGAGCCCCGAGTCCCACACAGATGGACTCCGCTACGTTTTCAGACCCTCGCTGGTCTCTCGGCCGAAAGGTTAAAACATACAGGATTGAAACCCCGGCTCCGCCATGCACTGCCGTGTCCTCCGGGCCTCGGTTTCCACATCTTTCAACTGGGATAGTGATCACCTCATTTGTAGCATTACTAGGAGAATGAAGACAGAATGCATTTTAGACCCTTAGCCCGGTACTCCGCACAAACACGGTAAATCCTACCAGGCAGTCGTTATTATTACCTCCTCCACGTCCAGCGACATTCACGTAAGAGCGCATAATTCCACATCCGCTGTGGCAGCGATCGCTAGGCGCCCACATCGACCGTGGTCCCTCTCCACCTCAGGAGTGGAGATCTGATTTCACTTGGTGGCAGTGCGTCCCGCCGAATGACTGTCCCCCAATTTCTCCCGCACTTAGTTGTGGTCACGTGGCTAGATTTGGGCCAGGGAGACGTAAGTGGAAAGACTGGACAATGTGATTAAAGGGTGGCCTTCTTCCCAGCCTCCCTTCCGAGCACAGCCCCACCGGCGGCTGGAACGACAGTGGCCACCTTGGGGAGGGACAGCAAGGGACTCACGCCTGGGATGGAAGAGGAAAGAGCCGGAAGGAATCTGGGTGCCAGCGACCTCGGTGGAACCCCATTGTCCTCTCTGCCGAACACTACAATTGCTCTGTTACACGAGAGAGAAACCCATTCACATTTTTTTTTTACTTTTTTTTTTAACGTTTATGTATTTTTGAGACAGAGAGAGACAGAGCGTGAACGGGGGGAGGGTCAGAGAGAGAGGGAGACACAGAATCTGAAACAGGCTCCAGGCTCTGAGCGGTCAGCACAGAGCCTGACACGGGGCTCGAACTCACGAACCGCGAGATCATGACCTGAGCCGAAGTCGGACGCTTAACCGACTGAGCCACCAGGCGCCCCAAAACCCGTTCACGTTTAGGTAGGTTTTCGTGTCCTGTGGAGCCGAAACTCATCCTGACTGATACTGTAGCTGGCATTTACGGAAGCAGAGGTGGGCGCAGGAATGAAGAGCACGGATGCCCACGTTAATGGTGAAGGCTACTTGCCTACTGGGGCTAGGTCTGGCCCCACAGGACGTCGCACCGTCTGTACACCCTCACGTCCCTACTTCATCAACAGTGACCAATTTCCACCTCTCCTGGCTTCACGAATGGAGCCTTCCCGGGAGTGGTCCTGGATGTTTCTGTGCCAATGGCCTCACTGTGCTGTCTGCTTCCCTCTGCACGGTTTTCATCTCTCAGTTAATTGCATAATCCCCAGTAAACTGCACATCTCTACAGCTGGATCTTCTTGGGAAAGGGAAGTCAACCTGGGGGAAACAGACACGGAGTGAGCAGTAACTTTTTATGACATTGTTTCTATTGAAAGTTGTGTTGCGAGCTGCACAATCCTGACCTGAACACCACTCTGCAGAGCAAGCCCTACCTGTGAGTTGGAAATTGCCACAATCACCCACGTGTTTCACTGTGTTCCATGCCAATCCCCTCTTCAGGCTTTCGGGACTGTGTATAAACCACAAGACGAGTCTGCCGGAGCCCCTTGAAGGCTCATGCGGAGACCCACGTGGGGAGTGATGAGGGTTGTTTCCAAGGACAGTGGGAGTTGATAAGTTTCGGGGACACCTTCACCCAGGAAATCACGTAGAGGACATCCAAAAACATCCCTCCCCCAATTTTTCCATATCTTGGAATGTATGAAATCAGCCTGGAGAGGGTTCTTGGAAAAGTGCCAGTCAAATCGTGAAATCGGCACAGAACTGAGCTATGTAAAGTCCCTCGCAAGAACTTGAAAGGCTACCGAGCCAGAGTGGTCTATGACTTAACTAGAGTATCAGTGTGCCATGGTGTCCTTTAGAATGTGGGTGGGACAGGCATAGAAAGTCAGGAAAGGAAAAGTCATGGGTTCAAATGTTGGTAGTGCCTGTCTAGCCAACAGTAAGTCTAGGATCGACCAGCCAGGTGTATCCTTATTTCCTAGACTGATGCTAAACCCTGAGCTCCAATGGGCCAGGTGCCATATGCGTACCTTGTTCGTGGGGCCTGATACATAGTAGACAGTTAACAAATGTATGGGGAATAAGCTGGTTGGCTAATCCTTTAAACATTCAAATTATTTGCATACACACGTATGTAAATCACATATTGTGTTAATCACGTCTTGTCATTGTATATTCTTAGGCTTTGACGTCCTGGCGCCTTGGTAACCCTGGAGGAACTGTCCTCCCCAGAGTTAGCCAATTCCTAAGGATGGCAAGAAACTCATCTTGGAGTGTGCCTTTCACATAAACTGCTAATCCAGAGCCACTACTCCAACCACCTCCTGTGTGGGACGGTCACACTCAGGGTCACTGTCCCCCTGACCTGATCACCCCAGGGCCAGGCATCAGACAACTGGGGACAATCCCTATACCCCAGAGCCCTGAAATTATTCAAACTAGCCAATCTCAAGCCTGCCTGCCCTGCTCGTACATTCCTTCCTGGAACTCAAAGTCCCTTGCCCGCACTTTCCCCTGCTCTCTCTCCCTCCTGGCCAACGCTGGTGCTCCCTTTTGTGCCCTGCGTGGTGTTCTGTGCCTCCTGTTTCTGGGGACCAGAGCATAAAACACCTCTTCCTCCTTGGCAGTCATGCCCGTGCCTGTGTCTCCTATCATAGCTGATTAAAACAAACCCTAAGTACCTTAAGTTCTGTATTGCATATAGTCCATTCTCCTCTAGCTCTGTTCTTACAAAACAATGTTTTCATATTCAGCTTCCCAGATAACGTGTCCACAGGGAGAGAAAGTGTTAGTAGTCAGGCTGATGTGAACATCTGGTCCACCTGACAGCTACATTTCTCATTCTAAAATTAAAAACTGGCATGCCAGTTGTATGCCCAATGACGTTTTGTTAGGGCGAGGCAACATCCCCAGACCAAATGGTTCCTGGACTCTGAGACAGCAAGATGGGGCCCGACTGAGGACGGCGGTCAATTCACCAATCCCGATGCCACTTGGAGCCAACAGGTCTTCATGGCCACCTGCCTTCCCCCGACGACGTCCCCTCTGCCTGGACGTGACCTTTCCTCTATACCCAGAGTGGTGTAGAGGAGCTGATAGGTGTGGAGAAGCCAGCACGGTACCACATTTCCAGAAATGTGCGTCTGAATACGAGCCAGGCTCTGAATCAGCCCATGGCCCTGTAAGTTGGGTGACATTTCCCAATGAAAAGGAAACCTCAGTGGGCAGAACCTCTGCTTTGCAGACGTGATCTGAACGATGCTTCCAGAGAAGAAGGAAGACTTGGAAATCCCGAGCCAGAACGGGAGCTGACCACTCTCATTCTCTGTCCCCTGTCCCACCAGGAGGCACTTTTGTCTTCTGCGATACGGTCAAGGCCAATCCCAGAGCTAGAAGTAATCCCAGAGCTTCCTCGGCCCCTTGAGGGAAGTCTTGGAAGAGGAAGCCACCAGCCCTGTACACACTGGCCCTCTCACCCCACCTCCACTTGTAGCTACGCGTCCAACCCCCTCCTTCCTTTGTTGGCCAATGACCTTGGAAGCACCTGGGTCATGCTGGCGCTGGTGAAGTCCGACTGCAGCAAGGCCCTCAGGGCTCCAGGTCTGCAGCCTGTGTGCGCATGGATAAAGACCCAGCCATGGGAGAAGCTGCTCGTTCCACAGTGAGGCCTGCCAGGGCTTGGCTAAAGATGAGTCAGAGGCTTCTCTGGGCCCGGGACCTTCACTCCAAATCGATTAATGGGGCGAGTTGGTGGTGGGGAGCAGGGGGACAGGACAGAGTCTGACAGCTCGTCTAAAACTTGGCAGAGGTCAAGACTAGGGCCCCAAGGGAAAACAGTGATGACCACAAGACTGAGAGCTCCTTGCATTGAATCACTGTAAGTCATTATAAATGCAGATTCCTGGGCCTGCCCCAGATGGGAATCTGCAGGTTAGGCCAGCTCCTGGGGGTTCTAGGAGCCTCCCCTCCTGTGGGCGTGGAGGAAATGGCAGGAGGTGCGGTGTGGCATGGGGTAAAGGGTCTGGAATTCAGAAAGACTGAACTTTTCCCCACTCTGCCCTTCCCTGTGTGTGTATTCTTTGCCCTGCCTCTGATGGCTCCAGGCTGACCGCCAGGCATACAGCTCTGGGGACCACCCCTCGTCCTACTCTGCAGCTCTGAGCAGCTAGGTTTGGACCAACTCTTTTTGAAGGTGTCACTACTAATCATCAGAGCAATGCTTGCATGCATCGTGGCCCTAATGATGAGCCTGTCCTTCTATAAGGTGCCACCGAACAACACATCCTCCCCCAGGAAGCCCGAGAGCCCACCATGAATTCCTTCAGGAGGACACAAGACAATAAGCACAGGGGTGAGCGAGGAGGGAAAGTCGAGTACAATCGTAGCGTCAGGGTAAGATGCAGACCGAGCCTAGTAAGACGTTCTCAATTCCAAAACAATGCCAAAGATGAACATATTTATTCAAGATGCTTTATTCACCGCACAAGTGCTTGCATTTTGACTGTCATGGTTCCATAGTTACAAAAGAGAGAAGAATTCTTCGATCTATGAGAGTCACCACCGAATATAGTTGGCTCGTGAGCAGTCACATGTCGGCTGGCCACTGCACTCTGGTTACAATTACTGCAGGCTTTGGCTGAGGCATTTTCTGCACTTAGAGTCCTGGCATCTCCACCTGATGTCACCTGAGCATCTCTTACGTACGGGGTCCCGTACGGAGTTTATGACACTTGTACACTGTTGCCATTTTTTCTCTCAATAAATATGACTTACAGAGAGTCACCTCTTTCCCTTCCCTCCCAAACCATCACAAAACCTCACAATTCTGCCTTCAAAATAGATTTTAAAGTCTATTGACTTCTTTGACTTCTTTCCAGCCCTGCTCCCCATCCTCCCCCACCCCCAGTCTGGAGATTCACAGTACTTCTGATCTGCTCTCTTCTAGCTACTCCTGGTCCCCCTGACTTACTGTCCGCAGAGCAGAGTGATCTCTTAAAAATAACACTATGGGGGCACCTGGGTGGCTCAGTCCATTAAGCGTCCAATTTCGGCTCAGGTCATGATCTCGTGGCTCATTGGTTCAAGCCCCACATCGGGCTCGGTGCTGACAGCAAGGATTCTGGTTGGGATCCTCTCTCCCTCTCTCCCTGCCCCTTCCCCGTTCTCAAAATAGATAAATAAACACTAAAAAAAAATAACACTAAGGTCACATCACTTGCCTGCCCCAAGTGTGTGATAGTCCCTTCCTTGTTCTTCTGGCCAAGTGGAGAGATGCCACTTTGACTTCCCCTCATGCTACTACTGTCCTTCAGCTGCAGGGTCACTTCCTAAGGACAGACGTTCCCGATCACCCAGGCCGGGCCGGTCTCCCATCCTACCGTCTCCAAGCTCCCCGTGCTTCCTTCCTCAACACTTTCGTCCTGGCGATAATGATGTTGCTTTTCTAACAACCATCTCCCTACTGAACCACAAACCCCATGAGGGCAGAGAGGTGTCCCTCAATCACACTGCATGCCCAGTGCCTGGTGTAATACTTACCACATAGTAGGCATGTAATAAATATTTGTTGAATGAATGAATGAACGAATGAATGTGTGAGTTCATGGATTCCAGTTCAACTACGAAACCAACAGCCAACCAAGTGGTGCAGAGAGTCAGAATGCAGAGGTAGAAGACATGCGTGTATAGAAGGGGTGTTCTTCTTAGCCCACCTCATACTGATTTGTGGAAATGTAGCTTTCAGGAATATGCCCCTGCTTAGGCTTCCAGGAGTTGATGGTCATGGGTAACCCCAGAGGGGAGACTAGAGTGAAGGGCTGGAAGACCTAGAGAGGCAGGACTCAGAATCAAGGCCAAAAGAACCACAGTCTGGCTAGAGTCACTCCAAACTGGAATGAGCTGCAGGGAGCCCCCCTTCCTGGTTCTTTGGAAGAGGCTGAATGACAACCATCAGGAGGGTCACAAGGGGACCCCTATGAAAGAGGCTGTATTGTTCCAAGTGCCCTTTTGACTTGACACTCTGCCACGCCCTCAATGGTCTTCCTCCCATTCTTGTCTCCTTCCCGGAGAATCTGTGCCCAACTGCTGAGATGAGGCACAATCACAGAACCAGGTAGGGCAGGGGAGTTTCCTAGGTGGGTCGGTGACAGCCAGACTTGTCTCTTTGTGACTGAGAATTGGAATAGCAAAGGTAGGGTTGGTTAACTAATGGTGGAGTTGACTAACTAAAGGTGGGGTTGGCTAACTAACGGTGGAGTTGGTTAACTAAGGGTGGGGTTGGTTAACTAAAGGCGGGGTTGGTTAACTAATGGTGGAGTTGGATAACTAAAGGTGGGATTGGTTATCTAATGGCAGAGTTGGTTAATTAAGGGTGGGGTTGGTTAACTAATGGTGGAATTGGTTAACTAAAGGTGGGGTTGGTTAACTAATGGTGGAGTTGGTTAACTAAAGGTGGAGTTGGTTAACTAATGGTGGAGTTGGTTAACTAAAGGTGAGGTTGGTTAACTAATGGTGGAGTTGGTTAACTAAGGGTGGGGTTGGTTAACTAATGGCAGAGTTGGTTAACTAAGGGTGGGGTTGGTTAACTAAATGTAGAGTTGGTGCATACCTGAAGTGAAAGGTCATTTTGAACTTTTGAAAGTGAAGAAAGCCAGTTGAGAGAGAGAGAGAGAGAGAGAGAGAGAGAGAGACGGACAAACAGACAGACAGATGGATGGGTGGGTGGACAGACAGAATCCAAGAAAAATAAGGATGATAGAAAGAACATTTGGTCCCAGAAAATAAGTAAGAGGTGTGTGTGTGTGTGTGTGTGTGTGTGTGTGTGTGTGTGTATGAGAGAGAAAGAGAGAGAGAGAGAGAAGGAGCAGGGAGGAAGATGGGGAGGTCCCAGTTCCAAACTTTCAGGTCCTAGTTTTGTTCTCTGTGGCCCAGCGGGAGCTTTATATTTTATACTGGTAAGTGTGAATGATAGCTTGGGAAGTTTTCTGATCCTTGCAACCAAAGTTTCCTGGCCGAGATAGGCTACATTGTAGGGGGCCGTGTTTCTGCATCTCATGTAGACTTCTGGCCACATGGCCCAAGACCCTCCCTAGACATTTTGCTCACCCATCTGTCCTCCCAGGCACCACAGGGCCAAAGGACAGGTGGGGGGAGCCACAAAAAAGCCTGCATTCCCCTGTCTGTGTTTTCCTCTTTGGCGGACCACACGAGTGTCCAGTTTTGCACAATCTAACTGGGGAAAACCAACAGCAGCACTGTCTTCAGCGCCCAGGCACCCCATTGTGGGCCAGCTCCTAATTTATGCACCCAGATACACAGCTTAATTTTAATGCCAATATGAGCTTACTGTTTTATAATCTGACCTACAACTGGTTTACTTCAGGGGCCATTGGTTAAAGCAAGACAGCTAAATACCGGTGTATTTTATCAGATGAGCTGTGACTTCAGCTGGAAAGCCTAATGCAGGCGAAGTCCAGTTGTCTGCCTCTGCCCGGATGAAAGCAGATGAAGGTGCTTATAGGTCCTTATAGAGGCTCATAGAGATAGGGAGCTGGAAAGAAGCTTGAATTGATCTAACCCGAGTCCTTTACCATCTTAAACATCAATAAACTTGATGAACTGAGGACAGTATAAAAGTGTCGAAGCACCATATTGTAAACCTGAAACTGCACCGCATTATAGCCACCTTGACTTTAAAGAAAAGATTTAAAAAATTGATGGAATAATACAGAAATACCTATTTAGTGGAAACAAACAAGCATAGTGTAAGAGGAACATTCCCCAGTATATCACATGCCCTATGGTAATCATGTTAGCTATTATGCTTTTTTTATGTTTACATATCCATTTTACACAAATGGTCTCTTTCCATCCTTATTGTTTTGAAACTTGCTTTTCATCCCTTTAAGAATATATCTTGGGGGTGCCTGGGTGGCTCAGTCGGTTAAGCATCCAACTCTTGATTTCAGCTTAGGTCATGATCTCCCGGTTAGTGAGTTTGAGCCCTGCATTGGGCTCTGTGCTGACAGTGCAGAGCCTGCTTGTAATTCTCTCTCTTCCTGCCCCTTCCCTGCATGTGCTCTCTCTTTCTCTCTTTCTCACTCTCTCTCTCTCCATATGTGTGTGTGTGTGTATCTGAAAGTAAAATGAATAAACTTAAAAAAAAAAAGAATACATTTTGGAAGTCTTTCCATGTATATTTCCATATTTCCATTATATATTTCCATGTATAATATGCATGGTAAGAATATACCTGAGTTTAGGTAATGAGCCCCCAGCCCTTTGTTTAATTTTTGATTATTACCAACAGTGTTGCAATAGTCTTTACTTATATTTTTTTTGCACCTGAAAGAAAATTTTAAGGCTAGGTTCCTAAATTAGAACTACAAAGAAAGTATGAATATAAAATTATATGGACATGGACAAATTTTGATCCCCTAGAGAGACCCATTTATCTCCAACCACCATTGTGTGGGAGTGAATATCTTTATCTAAACATTAGATAGTTTCAGTCTTTTTAATTTTTGCCAGTCGTATAGGTAAAAAAAAAATAAATAAATAAGAGCACTTTATTTTTTACATTAAATTTCCATGAGTTTATTTTCAAGGGTTTATATTGGCCATATCAGTTCACTACCTGCTCCTATCTTTTCTAAAACTGTTGATATTTTTTTAACTTATCAACTTGTAAGACCGCCCTCCATATTCTGTTCATTAAACATATGTCTGTAGCAGTATTTTATAGTCTTGCTTAATTTTAAACTTTGTCATTTTGTCAGTGTTTTGATTTTCAGGTAATGAAAATTACCTGCCTGTTTCTTTTTTTTTTTTTTTTAATTTTTTTTTCAATGTTTTTATTTATTTTTGAGACAGAGAGAGACAGAGCATGAACGGGGGAGGGGCAGAGAGAGAGGGAGACACAGAATCGGAAACAGGCTCCAGGCTCTGAGCCATCAGCCCAGAGCCCGACGCGGGGCTCGAACTCACAGACCGCGAGATCGTGACCTGGCTGAAGTCGGACGCTTAACCGACTGCGCCACCCAGGCGCCCCGACCTGCCTGTTTCTTTAGAACACTTAGGTTCTATTTCTTATTTAGAAAAGCCTTCCATATGATAAGATTGTTTGCCCGGTTTTTAAACACTTGTAGACTATTGTGTCCATTTACATCTTAGCTCATTTGGAATTTGTTTTTTATATATACCGTGAGCATAGTATCTAACATCGCTTTTCTTCCACAGATAAATTACCAGCTTTTTTGTCACAATTTATTGAACTAATAAATGAAATAGTTCCATTATCTCACTACCGATTTGGAATGCAAATTTTATCACATACTGATTTAATGGTATGTTTCCTGCCTCTTTTTTGATCCATTAATTCCTTATTCTATTTATCTAGTCTAGACTATTGATATTCTGGGGTTTTTTTTTTTTCTCCCAGGCTATTTCTTTTTCTTATATACTAGTTTTATCGAGATATAATTCATATACCATATAATTCACCCATTCAGAGCGTATAAGCCAGTGGTTTTTAGTATATTCATAGACTTGTGCAATCATCAGCACAATCAATTCTAGAACATTTTCATTACCTCAGAAAGAATCCTATACCCTGGGGCAGTCACTCTCCATTTCCCCCAGATTCCCCAGTCCTAAGCAATAACTATTCTGCTTTCCGTCCCTGTGGATTTGCCTATCCTGGGCCTCTCATATAAATGGAATCCTATAATATGTGGTCTTTGACATCTGGCTTCTTTCACTTAGTGTAACATTTCCAAAGTTCATTCACGTTATAGCATGTATCGGTACTTCCTTTCTTTTCCTTTTTTCTTTCCTTTTCTTTTTTCTTTCCTTTTCTTTTTTCTTCTCTTCTCTTCTTTTTCATTTTTTTTTTCATGGCCAGATTGCATGAATATACCACATTTTATTTATCTGCTCATCCGTTGGACCTTTGGGGTTATTTCCAGGTCTGGTTATTGGGAATCATGCTGCTATGAACATTCGTATTTAAATGGACATGTATTTTCATTTTTCTCGGTATGTTATTAGGACAGACATGTCTGGGTCATATAATGACGCTGTGCTTAACCTTTTTGAGGAACTGCCAGACCGTTTTTCACTGTGTGTTCCCATTTTATAATTCTTCCGGTAGCCTATGAGGGTTCCAATTTCTCTAGATCCTCCCCAACACTAGCTGTTCCCTTTTTTATTATAGTCGTTCTAGCAGGTGTGAAGTGGTATTTCACTGTGATTTTCACCTCGACATGGCTAATGATGTTAAGCGTCTCTCCACGTGCTGATTGGGCAAATGAGAATGCATCCACTGGATCAAAAAGTACAAACATGTCAGATATGGAGAAGCACAATTTAGAAGTGTGGTTTCCTTGGGGCACCCGGGGGGCGCAGTGGGTTAGGCCCCGGACTTGGGCTCAGGTCCTGATCTCACGGTTCGTGGGTTCGAGTCCTGCGTCGGGCTCTGTGTGGACAGCTCAGAGCCTGGAGCCTGCCTCAGATTCTGTGGCTCCCTCTCTGCCTCTCCCTCGCTTGCACTCTCTGTCTCTCAAAAATAAATAAAAATATTTAAAAAGAGAGAGAGAGAGAGAGAGGAGAAGATTCATGGTTTCCCTGATGGCTTTTACACCTGCCCACTACATCGGCATTTACACATACTTGAAAACCAGTAGCATCTACTGACAAGGCAGAGCCAACTTTTAGTTTTCAAGGTCACAGCATATTTGTGGGTGCTCTGCAAATAATCTGTGACCGAAATACTTGAAAACATGGACTTAAATCATTTGGTTCATTTTTACTTCCCACTGCTTCCCTCTCAATTTGTAGACAAGAATTAGAATCCCAGTTTTGCTGGAGTGACTTAGCCAGGATGTTGCATTATTAAAAAAAAAAAAAAAAAGGATAACAATACTAGATTTTTTTTTTTTACTCTTTAATGTTCTATGGTCCCACCTACTCTCATAAGATGGTCAAATTCATCCAGTCCAACAAACTTCCGATGACTAGTTTAATAGGCTTGGAGCCCACCTTTTAAAAATAAACACTGAAAATGATTTAATAACGGAGGAGGCATTCTCTAAACATAAGTTTTGAGTATACTCAAAAACTATGCCTTTACATTAACTGTCCTTCATCTGAAAACATTTGTTTCTCTTCTTTTCCGATAAAATCCAATTTGCAGCTGAGGATAGCTGCTGAGTGTTACTCCCCACCCCCCTTCATCTTTTGCAAGTTCTCTTCAACCAATATTTTATATCCAGGGCGAGGAGCTTGTACCTGGTCCTGGGGGTGCCAGTTGCTGGAGGTTTGGTGAGCATTTGGGCAGGTCTCTCCCCAGGACTTTAACGAAGGGTATTTCTTTTCCTGCTCAAGGAAAGGCTCCATCCTGGTTGGTACCAAGGCACCTCGTGAACACAATGATGGATCTCCACTGCCTCAAATTGCTGAGTTTGGCAAATCTCTTCAACACAGTAAAAGTTACTAAGCATCTCGCCCAGCTGTGGCTTTTTTTTTTTTTCTCCTCGAGCAATTTAGTGGGACATTATTCATCCCTTAGCGAAAGGCTATTGAAACATCTCACAAGACAGTAAATTACATGGAGCAGGTGCCTGTAAGGGAAGGTTAAACATTCCACAGCCAAATATGATGATCTGGTACTAACCCCTGTTTCCTGAAAGCCTAATTTACTTCTTGTCTCTCAATTAAAGTGAGCCTTTCGGCAAAAATGATATCGTAGTGGCTGGGCTTCATGTTCCAGCGCAAAGGATATATTAGTCTCACTTTATCTGCTGAGTTTGGTTAGGACACTTTGAGTAATTAACCATCAACTTCTTCTCAAAGTCTTAACTATTGTCCAGCTTTTTAGTATTTTCCCTCTGAGATTTAGAATCATAGAGACTAAGGGATGCTGGAAAAAAATTCTAAAATCATTTAACAGAATGGTTGCTAATGAGAGTAAACTGAGTCAAGCATCTCTCTGCCTGGTTGAGCCTGAAATATTCCCTTTTATCCATTTATCCTATTTCTCTTTCAGACAGGATATTTACTGGGAAGCCTATCTGCCTTTTGCAGCCCTGGCAGACATTGCTGATTCATCACAGATTTCTGTCTTGCTATGGAATCCTTCTCTCCATTAGGCTCTAGACAACCACTATGACTTGGTCAAAGTTGTCACGCTTTATGAAACTAATATGGTTTGGGGGTTTTAGTTTTCTTGATGAAAGTTTCTGTGTCTAAAATAATTTAAGAGAATGGATCTGCTAAAAGTTCTTCCATCGTAGAGATAAAAATGGAGGCTCAGACTGATCCAAGAACATACCACAAGTTCATGGCAAGTCGAAATTAGAACCATTGGCTCCCGTCTCCCAGAAGAATAGGGTATGTTATCATTCCTCTTGTCTTTAGCTTCACTACATTATATAACTGTCTACAAACCACTGTCTCTTCTGGATGATCTGACCCCTGCCCTGAACACTCTCACTTCCTGTGAATGGTCCATTGTTCTACTGAGAGCAGTAACTAGTGAAACTAATGACTATGCTCCTTTGCAATCCTACCAGCTGGAGGTGCACCTCTGTTAGCACAGGCCTTGCACCCAGCTGACAAGGGAAAAACAAGGATACGGAGGAGTGGGGAGGCATAGGCAACAGCCTCGCTGAACATAGTATGCCAAGTGCTTTCTATGTGTTGTGTCATCAAACTCGGACATAATTCCGACAAGATTTCAGAATAATCCCACAAGACCAATATCCCCTTAGAGTAGAGAAGGGAACGGGCTAGAGATATAACAAAACACCCCTAAGATCACACAACTGGTCAGAACCATGTCTAGATTTGAACCCCAAATGGTATGAGTCCAAAGCTTGTACTTTTGCAAGTTTAAGAAATGTGCATATTTATTTGGAAAAAAAAATAACTTTACCTAATTCTTGAATATACACCCACTAATCCCCTGGTCTCTGTGGGGACCAGTTTGAGAAACATCACTTTAGAAGTGAAGTGCTACCAGTTCGAAGGGCAAAAGAGCAAAGCTGTTAAGAACTTCCAGATCTGAGGCCAGATTGTCACTGGGTTCCAGCTCCAGGGATTTCCAGCTGCATAAAATAGGGTGGATCATTTCACATCTCTGTGCCTGTTTCCTCATCTGTAAAATGCAGATGATGGCAGAATACATCTTGTAGGGTTGTTGTGAGGGTAAAAACGAGTGCATACATTTAAAAATACGAAGAATGGTGCCTAGCGTACCGTTAGGGAAACAAATACATGTGGTGCTAATGGAACCAAATGAAACACAGAAACAAGACTGAATTTATGAGCTGATGATCTCAGAATACATATGCGTTGATTTTTTTCATAGTATTAGCAAAATGGTAAAACAAAACTAAACACACACACAGACATTCTCGAACGTGCTGGGAGTGGGTCATCCTAGCCTAAGTTGAGAAAAGAGTGCAAAGAACTGTTATTTATTAAGATATTGAGTGAATCTTGGCTCCTGCCGCTAAAAGTGAGGGCTGTGCAATTGACGCCCTCTCGTTTATGACTAAAATAGTTCTGAAGGGACATCATTCGGCCAGGGAAAGGACTCCAGGCCACCGCAAACAAAAGTGCAGAACTCTAATTAGTGAGTTGATTGGGAGCTGGTGTTTATTTGCAGACATGAGCTCAAGCCAAGCATTGACTTAATCCACTGCCTGAGGGGAAGGTCTGGATTCTGGGACACTTACACCATCATGGAGTTGGACACAGAGCCCAGGTTCCTCAGCTCTCCTTGCAGTCCTGAATCCTGGATTCTTCCCTATGCCAGTTTCCAAGTTCTCTGTCACCAAAGAGATACAGGAACTTAGCGTTATGCCAGCTATGCCGCTCAGATCAGACGCAGAGAGTGTTTTGCCCTCTTGAACAACTGATGCTTATAAATAAAAGAAAAAGGTGCAAGAGGAAGGAAAGTAAGGCACTCAATTATCCAGCAACCGGCATCATTTTCCTTCTCTGCCGTGCTCAGCCATCCGGGTTCAGACTTCTTGCGTCAAAACGCACTTGCATCCAGAAAGCAGCTGGAGAGCATCGGGAATTTTCTCAGGAACAAGCAGCTTGTTGTTGAACGAGGGCGAGGTCGGAGAAAACGCAGGCAGACAATAGAGAGCCGAAATCAATGAGGTGGAAATGAATGCTTCCTCATCGTTTCAATCTGATCAGCTCAATCACTGAGCTAGAAGGTCATGAGGTAGGAAGGTCCCCAGGAAACCTAATACAATTACTGTATGATAAGATGTGATCTAGAAAGCTAATATCTTCCCCGAAGGCTGAAGCCAAATGACTCGTTTTTAACAGCCGGGAAGGAAGGGCACTGCTTTTCACATCTTCCTTTACAGGTCTGTGGTTGTTTGCCTTCTCTCTCTGCCCTATAAGGACTCTTGTTAAAAATTCAGGAAGGATGCCAGCTACCCAGGTAGACAGATCTGGAATATATGACAAATATAGTAATCTAGCACTATTATTAACAGCACGCATGTTGCTCCTAGGCTATTTTATGGCTCATTTTCAACGCACCATCCTTGTCCAAAAAAAAAGGGAAATGTATTTCTTATGTGGAGGGCAGTTATAATGGTCTGCAACGAATGGGGTTCCAGTGATAAAGCAATCAACTTTTCCATGGTTGGCAGGTGAGTAAATTGGGTTTTACTAGGAGTTATTAAATATGGTTTTTGGCTGATTTACTACCTGCTGGGTTTCCATGGAAGTTGAGTATATAAATACACCAGGCCAACAGCATTAATCTTTTGTTCTTAATTCATTACTGTTTCCAATGCGCAGACAGACGGGGAGCAGCCGGACTGATGAGACAGGGAAGCAGGATGCCAGTGTGGTTACTTTAACATGAATGAATAAGGGCATCTGTGCGTGGCAGACGACGCTCTCCCTCCTGGAGTCTCCTTCGGACCAGGATGTACGGTGGTCTGGGCATTCCCCAGACAGAGGCATCCTGGGATCTTCCAGTATGGCTTCTCCCTGCCCCTGGGCCTTTGCACTTGCTGCCTCTCAGCGAGTCTCTGCTAACTCTGGAGATCCACTTGTCCCGATATGATGGTTCCATCCCTGCATTGTGGTTTGGCCCTGTTCCTCTTACTCCTGGTAAGACCACCGAGCACCCCTCCTCCCTGTCACTCTCTCATGTCCTTTTCCCTTCCTCGCCTCTGCAGGAAGACCAGTGCCAAGGAGGATGGTCAGGGCAGAGCAGATTTCCCAACCAATCCTGAGGACCAGGGTGGTAACCTTACCTGGCCTTCTGGCTCTCTTTGTCACGGTTGCTATTAAGATACTGAGCTTCTCTGGCCACCCCTCATCAGGGCCACTGTCCCGCTGTGGCTCCGTCCATCCTCGATCTGACTCCAGTTCCCAGGGCTTCTGATGCCCAAACCCTGCACTCTGGAAATCAGGGTCTAGCAGCAGCAGCCATTTCCTCCAACTTCAACTTCCTGCTGGGATCACCTCCATCTTCCGGTTTGAAAGCAGGAGACCAAAGGTTTGGGTGAGCCTTCCCATCTTTCCCCACCAACACTCCGTCATCAGTGAGGCTATTTCAACGCCATACCCTTCCGGTGGTGTCCTTGTCCCTGCCCGTGACTCGGTCGACATGTCAACCCGCCTCAGCCACGCACACCGCTGCCATTAACCCCGGCAACTCCAACATGCCACTTCAGCCTTCCAGCTTCTGACCACCACTCCCTGTCTTTCTAGCTCACCTGCCTCATTCCCTGAACCCCACAATTCTACGTCCTCAGGGACGGTCACTCTGCTGCCTCAACCACCTTGAACACCCTTCATTTTCTCACTTGCCTTTTTACGCAGCTCAAAGTCCGTCGCTTTGGTCACTCCCTCCACAATATCATCTTCTGTGATAGAATTATTAACACAACTTCATGTAATTCAGGTGTAGTCTGTGTCCACACCCAAGCAGTCAACGATGGCCAGCGTGAGAGCCACTTGGTTTAACTGGCACCAAGGTAAATTTATGGCCAGAAATCGAAATGCTTCCTCGGGACTGCCCAGCAATCTGGAGATAGTGCCCAGCCGATTCAGTTTGCTCTGTCACTCCCCGGAGCAACTACTCCATGCTTCTCTTTCCTCCTCAAAGCTCCAACACCTCGTTCTCCATCTGTATTCCTAGCCACTGACCTCAGTTCCTACATCACTGAGGGAAGGGAATCAATTGGAAGACAGCGTCTACACTGTGCAGCCACAGCTGCTGATCTACCTGCTGCTGGCCAGGCTCTCTGCCTTGGGTACTGCTGTTCCAGGGTATGAACTGGGTCTGCTGTCCTTGAAAGCCACACTCTGGACATGGGCCCTGGCCCCTATCCCCTCTCACCTGTTCCTTGCTTATGCAGTTAACTCTGCTCCCTCCCCCCACACACCCAACGAGCACCCCGTCTACTGTTTCATTCCCATCTGTGTACCCAGTGCTCTCATTTCTCCCATGTTTAGAACACACTCCCTTCCGGCTACCCCCCCCCCCCCCCCCGCCCATTGAAACTGTTTGGAAAAGTCATTGGCATTCACGGCCCCCATTTTCTCTCTTTTGAGCCCACTCCTAAGGGGTTTTTGTCCCCGCCGGTGCCACGAAATCGTGGTCAGTGTCACCCAAATCTTCACATCCTGTGGCCCCTTCACAGTCCTCACATCTGACAAATTTAATCATCCCCTCCTTTCTGAAATGTTTTCCTTAACTTGGTTTCTGGAACATTCCACCCTCTTGGTCTTTCCCCTACATCACTGCCTGTTCCTTCGCAGTCCCATTTTCCTGGATTCCTCTCCCCTTGTCCTGGCCTGAGTGTTAGAGGGCCCAGGGTCCTATCTTGCGGCTCTTCTCTTCCCCATGCACACGTAAACTTTCATCAGAACCGTGATTCCCGAATGAAGGATGCCACCTCGTCATGAATTCCTAACACATATTTAAGCCATGTCTAGTAGGCGCCTGAAACGTCACATACCCTAGCACAAGGGAGCATAAGGCAAGCTGACAGGCTGCAAACACCGTACCCCCACCCTCAAGGTGGGATGTGTGTGAGGTTCCTCGGGCACTCCTGGCTGCCCAAGAACAAAGGAAAGGGGGAAAACGAACGGTTAACTGATAGAGCTCATAGTCCCGCAGGACCTGAGTCTCCATCTATTTATAAATATCTTAGTAAATCACAAGAAAAAGGCAATCTTATCGATGGCCTAATCTCCAGAAACCTATAGACTCCGTTTCCTGGAGCCCCAACATCACCCCTCCATAGTGATGTGGGAAAAAAAGGCAGAAGGAAATGGCAGATAGAACTAAATTTCCTCATAACCTGCAGCCCATTGACAAATACTTGAGGCTCAGAGTAAAATGTTTCTCCAAGAACTCCACTGTCTTAACGCTAACGCTTTGCCGAGGGAAGACCAACCTTAGCTTGACAATAGCTAGGCCTCCAATATCCTGTGGGTCTTAGCATAGGAAAATCTCACTGGAAACTTCCCCTGGACTTTACCTCCCCAGACTCCCAAGTGTATAACCAGTCTCTCCTCATGGTCCCGGGCAGCTCTTCCTGCCCCCGGGTCCTGTCCCCGTGCTTTAAAAAAATCACCTTTCGCACCAAAGACGTCTTCAAGAACTCTTCCTTGGTCATCAGCTCCAGACCCCATGAACCCCACGGCCACCCCCCAAAAATCTCATCACTTACACAGAACGCTTTGATTCCCAACTCCTGGGGCCCCAACAAACCAACTCCTCCTCACCATAAACTCCCGTAGCGTCTTTCCAGTTGGCCAACAATCTCTGATTAAAGTCACTGTATATCCCAATCGACCAGACAGTCCTCAGGCATCCCCTCTGATGCTCAAAATTCCTGGTTTGCACAATAAATTGGATCCATGCTTCCCTTGAGTCGTCTTTTTCGCTTCTATCAATCTATCTTCTATCTATGTCCTGTTGACCCTGCGCGCTAAATATATTCCGAATCTGACTGCTTCTCACCACCTTCCCAGGGACTCCCTCATCGGGAATTATCTTAAGTTTGGTGGCTGCCATGCTCGACCCTCTGGTCTCCCTGTTTTCTCCTGCTCCCAGTTCTCTGCGTCCCACACGGCAGCCAAAGTGATCTTGGATAGTCCGCTCATGGCGATCCCCGTTCAAAACCTTCTCGTGGCTCCCCACTGCCTTGAGAACGTAAATGGCTGTGACCCGGCTGCTTCCCTGACCTTGTTTCTATGGTCTCTCGCACCACTCCAGCCTCCACAAAGCCTCTTTGCTGTTCCTCAGCCACGCCCCCACCTCAGGGTCTGCGCTTTTGCTGTTCCCTCAGCCAGAAGGCTTTTCCCTCACATCTCAGAGGCGGCTCACAGGCTCTGTTCATTTGGATCTCTGCTTACATTTTACTTAGCGGAGGCTGTCACTGTTTCTCCCTCTAATGCCTTACCTGGCTTTACTTTTACTCACACAGCCTATGATCATCACCTGTCACATGGCATTTTTTCCTTCCCACTGGCATGCATGTGGCACACAAGATCCGTTTGTTTTGTTCACCACTAGCTGATGGGACCCTAGAAGAGTGACAAGCAGATAGTAGGGCTACTATAATAAACATTTCCCGATAAATATTCCCCGAAGAGGGGTGCTTGGGGAGCTCAGTTGGTTAAGTGTCCGACTTTGGCTCAGGTCATGATCTCGTGCTTCATGCGTTCGAGCCTCTCGTGGGGCTCTGTGCTGACAGGGTGGAGCCTGCTTGGGATTCTCTCTCTCTCTCTCTCTCTCTCTCTCTCTCCCCTTCTCCCACTTGCACTCTCTTTCTCTCAAAATAATAAGTAAACTTAAAAAATTCACTGAAGAAATGCATGATTGGCTGAAAGGGTGAAGCAGCTCTCTGGTGGCCGGAATGTGTGAATTAGTTTTAATAGTGATAATAATTAATAATAATGATGATGATGTGTGCCTAATACTTGGCCTTCATATTTAATCCTCCTAAAAACAAAAGGATTGATGTTATCATCCCCATTTAACAAACAGGGAATGACAGCACAGAGAGGCTGGGGCTCTTGCCCAGGGTCACATGACTGGCAAGTGGCAGAACTGCTTTTGGTCCCCGACCGGCTAACTCCAGGGGCCCAGTTCACGGCTGGAACGCTACAAGGCCTCCCCGGTGTAATTGTCACTTAACATGCCACGGATGGTCACAAAGGAGAGAACCCGGTACGGATTCTTGTCGACGGTGACCTGATTTGTGTCACTTCTATCTCTCCCGTGGAGTGAACTTCCCAAGCGTAGAGACTTTGTTGGATGTTTCGTTGACTGTGCAACCAAATGCCTCAACTCCTCCCTCCCCGGCCAGCACCATGCTGTTCAACACCTGCAGATATAGCTTTTCCCTGGCCGTGTGCCAATGAGAGCCTGGCCCAGGGCACTGAGGGACACCAGCCATTACCTGCAGCACCCGCGTGTTTCTTTCCAGGGCCTCAGAACACTCAGCAGCTTGCGATTTCTCCGTGCTCCGGGCCACCTTCAGCAGCTTGTGGACTCACTGGGCCCTTCTGCCTGGACCATCGGTTTGACCCAAGTCCTCGGTGCCTGGCCCCCTTCTCACAACCATTCCAAAAACAGAACACCTGTCCCTACGTGCCAATTGGCCAGCCAAACAAGGAAACCAAACTTCCTCGCTCAGACCCATTCACCTCCTTTTCTCCCTGGGGAGATGCCTGCTCCACGGACTCAAACCCTGAGGTTTGTGCTCATTGGAAGCCCAAAGCACCGCCTCTCCTGGAAAGTCTCATCCTTGACCATGGACCTCATCCTGCACTCAGGTTGCTCTCACTGTTGTTATAACAGCGCTCTGTTTTATTATTATCATTGCAGCGGATTTTGTAAAGCGCTCCATAGAGCATTTCAAATAATTTTTGCAACTGCCCTGTGAGATGGGCTCTATTTTACCAAGGGGAAATTTGAGGTTTAGACAGGTTTAGGAAATTGCCCCAGGTCACCTATGTCGCAGGTGGCAGTGGTAGGACTCAAGCCTAGGCGGCCTGCTCTAAAAGCCACCACCCTGCTTTTCAAGTGTCCCTTACTAGGAGCTGGACTAAACGTCCCCTATTAGGAAGGGATGACTCACCCCAGCTCTCCTGAGGGCTGTCCAGAAGCCTTACCCAACACCTACCCAGTCTTGGGCTCTGCTTGTACCATAACAGTTGGGGTTGGGAGACTCTAACCTGCCATGGATCCAAGGGAGATCTATGGCGGACCGTGCCCAGCATCACTAGGTGGGCTCTTTGGCCCTGGCCCCATGGGTGTCTCACCTTTGGTTTCCTCAATAATACCTGACACATGGTAGGTGCTGCAGGATTTTGTTGAATGGGTCATCATCAGCTCATTGGAGGGAGTTATTTGTCATAAAACATACTTTAGAAAGGTAAAGGTAAGACTAAGTGCTAGGACTGAGAAGAATTATTTGAGAGAAGTGAGAAAAAGTTGGAAGAGGCCCCATAAATCACAGCCGCATTCTTTTTACCTACGTTGTCCTTCTTTATTTTATGTCCCCGGCACCAAACAATTCATCATTCCTGTTTCATGCTACGTGCTACAAAAATAGCATTTGGCCCACAATTTGAATGGGAGATTGTTCAGAAAGGATAGCAAAATGTCGAACCATCTGAGTTCCTGAATTTTCTATACTGCCCGCCCCCCTCAGGTGTCCTTGACCTGCACTGACATAAAAAGAGGAAGGGAACCTTGGGGGGAGGGGGGCACTTTTTTCTGAAATTTAGTAGGAAAGTTGAATATGGGTTAATGTCTGTCTCATCTTCCTCTATGGCCCGGCACAAGGCACCGGTAGCCAGAAAACCCTAGATCAGCTTTCCCCTTGTGTGTGTGTGTGTGTGTGTGTGTGTGTCTGTATGTGTGTGTGTGTGTGTTGATGAGGGAGTGGGCAGGTGGAGGGCACAGTGTCTGCGAGGAAGGCCAGAGCTGAGCTATGACACATCCCGAACTAATTTCTGCAGTGGAGTGTTGGGTTGGGGGTAATGGTGCAGACAAGGCATTGAAAAGCAAAACGCTTTGAGAAGAAAGCATTTGCAAGCAACTGGATTGCACCCCCTCCTTCACTCAAATCTTTTCAGGAACCCATTGAGTGATTAGAGTGTTTGCTTTTTATTTGGAAATGAATACATGGAAACCATTTTTCAAAGTAGATACTTCAAAATCTACCCCCTGCCCCCAGAACCCTCTTTATACTCTGAAAAACCCTCTTTATGCTAAATTAAAGATTGGTTTTTCCTTTGAAAAGCAGCCTTCTCTTTCAGTAAATAATTATGGCCTGCATATCCACGGTGGACGACACTTGGGAAGCCCAATGTCACTCCCCGCTTTGCCTGTGACTGTCAGCAAGGGCTCAGCCAACGACCACCACCCTGTCCATGCCCCCACCAACGTGGTCATACTCATCATCAATTCTCCAGTATTTCCTATGCCCCAGAGATCAAGCTAAGAGCTTTACCTACAGAAATCACGCTTAAAGCTCATGGCAACCCTATTTAGCTGTTATTTTTCCCATTTTTAAGGATGAGGAAATGGAAGCTAAGTGGCTGGGTGGGAATTCAAACTCCGGTTGGTTGGAGGCTAAAATTCATCTCTTCAGTATCATGAACCTCAGGACAGGACCACACCCAAAGGATGGAGGGCATGGGGGGCACCAGACAGAAGGAGGAGTAATCAATAAAACCCACTGGTCTGGAACTTCCCAAGTTGTTCCTTTGGGCTCTGGAGCTGATAAGGACAATCCCGTAGTAACCCTCCCTGTGGCCAGTATGGCAGCTGCAAAATGAGCAGAACCACAGTGACAGCACGGGGCTGTCCTCTCCGGTCCGGGGCTCTGTCTCTCCCAGGCACGGCAAACACACTTCCTATGACTTTGGAGGTAAATTCACGTTTGCCGTGGCACCGCTTCCCTGACCCTCGCTCTACCCAAGTGGGGAGAAAATGACACTCGGGACAGGATACTGCTCTTACTTATCTCATCCCTCCCTAAGTGTTCTGCTCAAAATAAAAGGTCTGTGATTGCTTTCCAAGGTGATTGTGATTGTCCCTGCTCCAAACTCACAGGTGGTGTCGATACGAGATGTCTCGCCTCTAACCCCAATGTCATTCTTTCTGGCCGCTCCTTTCTCACCCGGGGAAATTGACTGCCTATCTGGGCTCTTTATCGGGTGGGAGGTTGGATCTCAATGAAAGCAAAGGGGAAGACATCACAGAGGAGCAAGAGGAACTTTCCCTGGGAAGCCAGTATGAGCTACAGGCAAATGCCATGGGTTTTTAATCTGGACGCTCGGGTTGGCATCCCTCTGTCTTTCTGCAAAGGTCGAACTCACGCTTTGGCGCCCTAAGCTTTCCATCTCACCACCTCCTTGCTGTCACCTCGGACCTGCCCGCTTAATCCCTTTGCTTCTCCCTTTATTTATTTTTTTATGTAATTATTTATTTATATTTTTATCTGTAGAGGATCTCACAGGTTCTCTTGAAGTTCCTCAGGAATACGTATGGCTCTGTGTCCCGGGCATCAGAAGAGTAGACGCTTTTGGAGAACAGCCACCCTCCTTGCTCCATACTTGCTGAGAACTCTCCCCATCACTCATTTCTCTTGCTTTCCATTTATTAACACAGGTACCAGTGCCATCTTTCATCCCCCATACCACTGGTTAGACAAGGGTGATCACCCCACATTCTCTAGAAGGACTCTCAAGGACCCACCTCTAGCCAGGCCCTTTGTGCAGGGAAAGTGTCTGCAGGGCCAAGAGGAATATCTACCTGGACCCCATGATCACCCATCACACTCCAGGTACCTGGATACCAAAAGTTCCCGCTCAAATGTCCCTGAGCCCTTCTTGGACCTTGTGCCCAGGGCCATCTTCCTGAGGCAGCCCTGCTCCCCGCGTGCTCACCTCCCGTCTGAGGTGTGGCTACTTCTGGAGGTGTGGACAGAACCAGGACAGGTGGGCAGGGGGCATTCTCATAGCTGCGTGTGAGGATGTTTGTGATTCGGGAAGACCCAAGTATGGGGAGAGAAGCAGGAATATCGGAGGGGAAGGTGTTGGTGGCACAAATTTGAAATTACTGCCCAATCTTCCACGTCATTGTTATAACAGGGACTTAATTCACCTACTGTAAAATTCACCCTCTCAATGTGTACAATTCAATAATTTTTCGTACATTCATGAGGTCGTACAACCATAGTCATTGCCTAACTTCAGAGTATGTCATCACATCAAAAAGAAACCTGATACCCAGGAGCAGCAACCCTCCTGGCAGCCACCAGTCTCCGTGTGCCTATGGGTTTGCCCGCCCAGGATGTTTCACACACACGTAATTGAACAACGTGTGGTCTTTTGTGATTGGCTTCTTTCACTTAGCATCATGTGTTCCAGGTTCATCCATGTTGTAACAAGTGTCAGTTGTTGGATCCATCGGTCGATGGATATTGGGGTTATTTCTACTTTTTGGCTCATATGAATAATGGATAAGCCATTCCGTTTTTGTGTAGACATATGTTTTCAATTCTCTTGGGTATATACCTAGGAGTGGAATTGCTGAGTCATAGAATTCTCAGTTTAACTTGTGAAGAATTTCCAGACTGTTTTCTCAAAGTAGCTGAACCATGCCATATGCAGACCAGCAATGTGTGGGGGTTCCAATTTCTCCACATCCTCACCAACATTTGTTATTGTCTGTCATTTTTGTTAGAACATCTTAGCGGAGCTGAAATGGTATCTCATTGTGGTTTTGTTTGTACTTCCTTAATGCCTAATCACATTGACCATCTTTTAATATGTTTTGTGGCTATTTGTGTATGTTCTTTGTAGAAAGATCTATTCTGATCCTTTGCCCATTTTAAAAATTGGGTTATTGGGTTTTTTTATGGTTGAGCTATGCGAGTTTTTTTTCTTAAATAATAAATTCTGGATACTAGAATATGTCAAATATGTGATTTGCAAATATTGTCTTCCATTCTGTGAATTCTCTTTTCGCTTTTTGATGGCATCCTTCAGAGAATGAAAGGTTTTAATTTGGATGATGTCTAATTTTATCTATTTTTTTTCTTTTGTTGCTTGTGTTTTCACTGCCACATTGAAGAAACCATTGCCCAAGCTAAGGTCACATCTAGGTTTTCTTCTTATTCCAAGTCATGTTGAAAGAACAAAGGTCAGGAAAGAAGGGAGGGACTTATTTTACTTATCAGTTTATTCTTTTAATTGAGGTCTTGTAAATATTTTGGCATATGGTATATGGCCCTCCATTTGTTCCAAGACCTGAAAAGCTGACAGTGGATCTTCGTGTTTGGACAAAGAATTGTCCACAATGTTCCAAAATAATGGACCCACTGACTTTGATTTCCCACTGGAGACTTCTCATTTGGTCTCCCTTTGAGTTCCCTGAACTCACTGAGCCCAGGCCCCTTTCCTCTCCTGACCATCATTATGTCCGGTAAATTTCACAATATCTTTTGAATTTTAAAAGCAAAGTATATTTAAGCCCCAGTTATAATTTATATTATCATGCAGATGGCCCTGATTTTGAGGTCAACTCAGTGACTCTTTTTTAGATATATGTGTATTTTCTACACGTTGTTATGATCTGAATGTTTGTGTCCCCCTACGATTTGTGTGTCGAAACCTTAGTCCCTCACCACGTCCACCAGGTGAGGACAGAGCGAGAAGCCAGCCATCTCTGAACCAGGAAGCAGGACCTTCCCAGACACTGAGTCTGCCAGAGCCTTGATCTTGGATTTCCCAACCTCCAGGACTGAGAAATAAATTTCTGTCGTGTATAATCTTCCTGGTTTGTGTATCCTGTTATAGCAGCCCAAACAAACTTAGGGCAGGCATCCACCATGCAAAAAATGCAGGTAAGTCACCAACAGAGTGGCCACGATGCTGCCCAACCTGGAGAGCTTTGGAACCTGCAACCGAGGTCTGGAGCAAGCTTCCCAGAGATCAATGAAGTCATGGAGAAGAAAAGTGAATATTTTGGAAGGGTATGGGTAGAAAGAGACTTCGATTGTAGAAGAGTCAGAATTAAAGCCACCAGCCCAGTCCACGGACAAGCCAAGGTTGTCGCTTCCTCCAAGATGTTGCTGGCTGCCCCACTCTGGCCTTCTCCTTTGCTCACATGCCCATGTCATTCATAATCTCCAGGGATCGCATAAAGTTCGAGACAGTCCAAACAGTCTCCTATGGATGACTTTTTGCCGAGGCAGGTGCACACAGGGGCCTGAAATTCTCAGTTCCTGCTTCCGCCCACCTCTGGTGAATAGGTGGCAGTGTGACAGGTGGCAATGTGACAGGTGGCAATGTGGCTGCCCCTTGCTCCTGCCTGGCATCAATCCTATTTCCTGTTGTCTATTGAGGCTGGAAAGCAGGAATTAGATGGGCACGGTGACAGAGCTGTTCATTCCACAGAGCAAAGCAGTGACCAATGTTTTACGAAGCCAAGTTCTAGCAGATTCCTACATAGGCTGAATCATCAAATCGAGGTATTAAAACCTAATCGTTCGTCCTCAGCCAGGGTCTTCAAAATGCATGTTATTCGTGCACGGTGTTTTTCTACATAAACCGAGGCATGGGATCCATGCAGGCAAGGATTTTAATTCAGCTGCATTTGGCCTTTGGAGGCGTTTACTCGGTTTTAATGCCCGAGACTATCAGGTGCCAGTGAAGACAGGATTAACATCTTACAGATTGCTTGCTCCCCTCCGGGCGTGATTCAGCTACGAAGGACATATTGCTAGGGAGCGCCGAGCACCAACTAGAGGAAACAAAGGTAAAAGTGTACATGGCCAGGTCAGTGTCACCGATGCTGGCCTCCAGGGGTTGCTGACCTCGAAACCGGTTTATCAGCTGAAACTCGGAGAAACTCTGTCCCCACCAGGTGAAGAACCAGGTGGGACAAAACGCAAAAACGCCTCCTGTACTGCGGAACGAGTGGCTCCAGCTCCCTGGAGCCTTAATTAAAGTTAGAAGATCCCCTTCTCCACCAATCCCACCCCGGCAGGGGGTGGCTCCAACTCTCCTGGGTTTCCGATTGCAAAGCAGACCATTTATTTCGTGGCAGACAAAAATGTTGCAAGGGGAACAGCGGGAGCAGACTGTAAAACCACAGTAATAGAGTTTCCAGTGCTAGATAGCTCAGACTCGGGACTCTCATCATCTGTCCCCAAACAGAGTGGTATATCCTATTTAAGTGAATTTGCTTTTCCTGTAAGCACAAACCTCGTATCTCTTCCGGTTATTGTTCAATTCAGCGCGTCAGTCCAAAGCTAATTGACCTTCAGAGTACAGATTTCTTCCTAGTTCTTTCCTAGGGGTATTAACATTAAACAAGTGCTGAACTATAGCTCAGGCAGCACAAAACTATTGCTTCAAAGCAGGTGTCTGAATAGTATCTTTTCTCAGGATCAGGCAATGGAGACACACAGACTCTAAAGGACTTCTCAGGACTGAGCGCATTTGCTCAGGAGCTACTGCCTAGATTTCGCATTTGAAGCCCTTTATACTTTACAAGACCCCTGCGGGGGACGGTTCCTGTCTGCCCACCCGCCACCCGCTGGTGCCCCCCTGCGCCACCTTCTGGGATACTGGCCCCTGCGAGGGCACCTGTTTCACAGACCCTGTTGATTGGCTGGGGGCGGGTCACCTGACCAAAGATGAGCCAATCAGAGGCCTTCCCTGCAATTTTTGGGAGCGGAGTCAGTGCTCTCTGACGGTGGAACAGAGATGTGAAAGTTGGAAATTGTCGCGGGCTTTGGTTTCGGACACATGGAAGGATTGGGCTCCAGAGGAAGAGATGAAACCTCTAAGAAACGAGGAGATAGTTCTGGGAGCATTTAAACCCCTGAGTCTAGGAGGGCCCCCAGGCGCAGCTGTATTCCCTTCCTTCAGTTAGCTTATGTGAGGCCCTCCGGCATCCTTATGCAAACTTCCCCATTTTGCCTAAAACTGGGAATCCCGCTTCCTGAACCCAAAGTAGCTCTGATCGTTTTACACGCCTGATCTCATCCTGTCAGGCAGGATTTCTCATCCTGATTTTGGAAAGAATGAAAATGAGGCTCAGAGAGGTTAAGCGGGTATGTAAGAGTCACAGAGCTTTTGTAAAGCAAAATCAGGACTCGACACTGATGGTGACCCTCAGGCCCAGGGTTTCTTACCGTACTTGCCCCATGTCCCAAGAAGACCCATGGACCCCAGCCGGCATCGTACGATCCTTGGTTCTCTGTGACAGCCGTGCAAGTTTGGGCCGGGATGCCTTTGGGAGTGTCACAGTCATAACAAAGAAGGTCTATTCCCTTAGCATGCTGCCCCATCGGCCTCATGTACAGAAAGTTGTCTCCAGCTCCTGCCACTGTCGCTTAGACTTTAATTCATCAGCCTGGCTGCAGATGGTGTCATCCACCGGGATTTCACTGGTTATTAACTATCTCCAGTGTTCTCACCCGGGGGCTTGTGCCAGCTGACTTAAACTTCGGATGAATTATGCGCTATCTACCTGGCACCCCCTCCCTGGGCCAGATCTTTCCGACACCCCAAAGACGCAGGCCCTTCCTGTGCCCACATACTTGACCCGGTGTTTCAAACTCAGCTGCGAGTTCTCAGTGTTATCTTCCGTTCCAAAGACGCGGCAGGGGTTTGTCAAAGGAGAGCCAAAGCTGCAGCTGCCTGGGCAATGGCTATGCTTGCCCTGATGTCCCTTGCTCCTCCTCCCCCTCCAGGGAACATCGGTGACGTCCGCAGCCACAGAGCAACACAGCGTCGCACGGTCACAGCCTTGCAGGAACTGACGAAAACCACCTTGGGACAGGTGGCTTTGAGGGACAAAATGGAAACCTGCCGACAACAAAGCCATCAGCAAAAGCCCGACTTGTCCTTGGTTCCTCTCTCTCTTTCCGATTGGGAATCTAGCTTGAGACCCAGGCAGGGGCTGGCCAGCCTCGCTATTTTGGGCCCTCCAGAGCCACCAATTAAGACTGGTAGGGCTCAGCCCAGGAAAATAAAACTCGGGTTTTTTTGTTTTTACGGATCCTTTTTCTTTTCCCTAAATTCTATATCGAGGAAAATAAGGATTAGCCACACACATTCAAGCAAAGAAGATGATATTGTAAATAAAAAAAAATTTTGAGAACAATAATAAAAAATATTTTATTTAGCTCTGCTTTCTCCACGGAACTCTGGGTACTCCTGTGACCCTCCACACATTAACACTGGGGAAAGGTGACTCCTGACCAGTCTGACTTCATTTTTATAGTTGTGTCCTCCAGGACTGAGACCCAGAGCAGGCTAACAGTGGAGGTAATGGGAGAGACCACGTCCCTCAGTCAAAGACTCTTGTCCATTCAGAGACACGTCTGTGTATGTCTGGGAGCCTTTTACATACGAAACGCTCCAGCGAAGGACTCAGTCCTGAGACTCCCACTGGGTTGACTCTGTCCAGGCCACGTGTCCAGGCCAAGAGCAAGACACTTGTCCTTGTTCGGACCACCATCTCGATATTTTCCTTATAGTCGTAGAGTTGAACGTGCTTGGACAAATTATAATCGTCCGTCAGAAAGCTAGAGCCTTACTCTCTCAGCTGTACTCAAAGGGAAGGAAACACAGCGAGTTGGCGCCAAGATAGAGATTAGAATGACAAAGCCGTGTGGCCTTAAGCGAGGACATCCAGAAGACAGGACACTAGATTTCTTGGTGATATTTTGAGAAGTGTTTACATCACTCACAACCTAAATGATCTGCGGGAAGTTCAAGAACCAAAAGCCCCTCCTTTTTCTTTTTAAGTTTATGTATTTAGTGTGTGTGTGAGAGAGAGAGAGAGAGAGAGAGAGTGCAAGTGGGGGAGAGGCAAAGACCGAGGAGGAGAGAGAATCCCAAGCAGACTCCGTGATGTCAGCGTGGAGTCCAACTCATGGCCCCACAGACCTTGAGATCATGACCTGACCCGAAATGAAGAGTCAGACGCTTAACCGACTGAGCCACCCGGGCGCCTCCAAAGGTCCATCTTCTTAAGCCAAACAATCAAAGAACAGGGATTTTCTGAGTTCTCACTGACCAAATCTTTTATAGCTCTTACAACTCCCAGCCTTCAGAGGTATAGTGTCCTCTTCTACCTTCCATCTTTAGACATGACTGAAAGAATGATTTGAACCAAAATTTCTGACATATGCATGCCCTTGACTTTGATGATGCAGTCCAACCTCATTTGCACAGAAATAGAAAATAGGGAGATCAGGCAAGAGGCTTGTTACAGGAAGGCTGTGGGGAGTCAGAAGCGGTAATGATAAACTGGTTACATTTATTGAGACTTCTGTCGTGCCATGCCTTGGGTTGTCTGAAGAATTTCACATGCAGAAGTCATGTAATGCCCTCTGTAACTGTGTGAGGAAACCATGTGAGACACATCCACGTGTTTCAGATGAGGTACTGGGCGAGGCATCTGAAATGGGACTTGTTCTATAGAAAAGGAAATTTCCAAAGTTGAATTTCAGTTATGTATGGGAATCAATAATGGTGGGCATCAGAAGACACAGAAAGTCAAGGGAAAAACTGAGTCAAGGCCAGATACTCTGGGAGTTTCAAGGAAGGAGCTGACGGGAGTTCTGTCCTCAGGGGTGAACAACCATCAGGACTAGCTGTGTGCAGACAATTCTTCGGGATGAGTCCTACAGATGGTCTTCATCATCTTGAATTCACGTAGATTTTTATCTAGGCCCGAGAGAGGGGAAGACACAGAATCCAAAGCAGCCTCCAGGCTCTGAGTTGTCAGCACAGAGCCTGATGCAGCAGGGCTTGAACTCACGAACTGCGAGATGGTGACCTGAGCCGAAGTCAGATGCTCAACCAACTGAGCCACCCGGGTGCCCCCTATGCTGTATCAGTTTTAACAGCTGTAACTGAGAAGGGGTCCTGAGCAGTTAGTGGACTTGCTTTGGACCCTGAAAAATGGTCAGGAGGCGAAGAACAGATACGCTAGGAGAAGGCGAGCGTGAGTAGCAAGAAAGAGATGCGGGGCTGGGAGGTGGGAATGATAATACCGGGGCATGGAAGGGGTAGAGTATAAGCAGGGGAGAGGGGGAGTCAGGGAGCTGGGGCTGAGGACAGACTGACTTGGTCATTTCCCAACCACCCAACTTATAAATTCATCTAGAAGTAGATCCGCAGAGAAAGGCAGCTGGCCGATAGCTAGCAGTTGATCAGGCAGGCGCTGCCTCCTGACGTTACCTCAGAACTTCCTCAGGGCTGTGACTGGGGTGGCTGCGAGGTGAGTCCAATACCCTCCATCTTTTCGAGAAAGGGTTGACGCCCTAGACCCTGGAGGGAAACTCTTGGTTCTTGGAAAGAGACTTGGCTGAGAGGTGTGACTGAAAGACAGTAGAGACGCTGGAAAAACAAACCAACAAACCAACCCAAACCATCAACACGCACACACGGCTTCACACATTAGACTACTGTTCCATACATTCCTAGATGAGGTACCTCATCAATGGCCTGGTATCTAGTAACCCTTCCTGCTTTGGTCTCCGTAGACTTTCTGACATCAAGCAGGCCTTGATCTCACACTCAGGAAGGAGGGGGTAGCACAGGGTTTAAATAACACCAGTCATCTCTCTGACACTTCATGGCCACGCCTACCACCCCCAAGTGCTGGTGGAATCCCCTGAGTTCTCAAGACACCTCTCAGACCAGAGCAACATTTTTTTTTTTTTTACGGTATATCACACCTGAGGAGAAGAAGGGCTTTTGGAGACCTCTGTGTGTCCTGGGCAGGCAGGTGACTGCGGAGCTGTGGAACCAGGCAGAAGGCCAAGTGGGGTGGCTGTGTACCATTCTCCTGGGGAAAAAAAAGGGCCTCCCTTGGCTCCGGGGTCCAAGTACACTGACTGCATTTGCAAATGGCCAAGCTGGTATCTTGTATGTTCCCTTCCAATTCTGGAACTCATGAAGCATGGTCACCTGGGGCGGGGGGGCAGTTGGTGAGTTTGGAGGCAGCTCCTTATGAGAATCCCCGTGAAGATCCTCGGGAGGCTAGAGAGAGGGAAGCTGGGTGCACCAGACGCCGATCGCTTCTGGAATTGTGGAGAGCTCAGTTTCCCGAGACTATCATTGATAAATATGTGTGTTTGTTTCTGGGGGAATTTGCAGAACATCACAGACATTGTCTCAGCGGATGACTCACAACCTGCGTCAGAGAAATCTGCCACCGAGCTGGTATTCTGAGTCAAATTTTATAGTTAGAGATGATGGGGCATGAGGAATTTAGGAAAAAAGACGGTGACAAATCGAATGAAAAAGCTCATGTTTTCCGTCTCTCTGTAGAGGGCAATTGTCTGGATGAATTTTTTATAATACATTTAAATCCCATATGCATATTCTCTTTCGTGTATAAATATGTGCATAGATAGACATAAACACATGTGTTTCTTGGGGTTTCCTAAGGTCGTTTCTTTTGTGAGCATGTCACTCCATGCTCAATTACCATTCACAGTGTGGACTGGTAGGTAAGAACAAATATTGCCCTTGTTGGAAGCGTCACTGTCTTCTTTCTCTATTTTTTTTTAATTTTGGGGAGACCGCAAGCAAGGGAGGGGCAGAGAGAGGGGGACAGAGGATCGAAGCAGGCTCCGCACTGACAGGCCGACAGCAGTGAGGCTGAGGTGGGGCTCAAACTCACAAACTGCGAGCTCATGACCTGAGCCGAAGTTGGGCGCTCGACCAGCTGACCCACCCAGGTACCCCGAAGCATCGCTGTCTTAAAGGCTTTGGTGAATCTCATCATATTCTCAACTGGTAGATGGATCTAGTTAAAGGTAGTTTTCCTAAAATATCTATCACCTTAATTGCCAGTCTGCTAAGCTCTTATTTCTGTATGTTGGAATAAGCTAGAAGTGAAGTCATACCATCCACTGAGCTGCAACCTCCTGATGGTTCTCCCTGCCCCTCCCCCAATTCTTCACAGCTTCTCATTCTCCTCTCCCCGGGCACCCCTCAGCACAAGGATAAAGGGAATAAACAAGCTTGGGCAGCAGAAAGCTGAGGCTCCCCGTGAACTTTTGTTGCTGAGCTGGTTCTCAAAGGGGCATCTGTGAAGTGCCGTTAAACTTGGGTCCGTGGGGCCTGTTTTGCCAATTGCCACTTCCCCCCACGAAAAAAAGCAAGGAAAGGGCAGAGGCTCTGATCTCTCAGAGTGATACCTCCTCACACCCACCGCCAAGTCAACACTCCTAACTCCTTCAGTTGTGCAGAAAGTGTGAACTTCTGGGGCCCGCAGGGTGGCCCGGCTCAAAGATCAGGACACACACACACACACACACGCACGCAGGGCTTGTAGACTAAGACCTCTCTATGGTGACACTGGCTGTAAAGGTTTGCTCCCTTACAAAGAAAAAACCCCAGGGATAAATTTCTGCTTTAAATCCCTACATTGACCACATGGGCAGCCCTCCATAAATATCCCTGGGTCTTTTTTCTTCCTAATGAAATGTATTCGTGTCCTGCCCCTTTCCGAACAGTGCCTGAGACAAGCCTTTCTAGACTATCTTGAAATACACCATCATAAAACATAAATCTCACTTCCACAGCCTGACACATTATCTAGGTGACAAACGCCTTCTCCCCTGGAGAATCTCACACGCAGAGACACGTTCAGTGACTTAGTCTAAAGGCTGCACGCCCTGGGGTATGAGGCTCCCTGTCCGCACACTCCTCCCTGGGTCGTTAAAAGCTATCTGCTAACCTCGCTTCACCAAGTATCTGGACTCTTGGGGGCACAGGTGCTGCTCTGGGCACCGGGACGCTGTGATGATTGGGCAGGATCCCTGGCAATGGTTGGAGAGAAGGACAGAGTGTGGGATTCTACAGCACAGCTTGGCCACGTCATGGGATGAGAGGGCCTTTAGGAAGAGGTGGGGGGGTGCGGTGCAGGGAATGAGCAAACACTGTTGACTCCCCTCACCCAGGCTGAGGCAGGCTTCCTCAGTGACCAGCCACACAGCCCATGGCAGGTCCCCAACCTCCCTACGTCTGTGAAACAGGGTTAAGAGGGGTACACGCCGTGGGGGGTTCCCACGAAGATTCAATGAGAGGAGTCACATAAACTAGTCTCCGAGGGCGTGATCAGCCCTCCTCGAGTGTTCGAGCCAGCTGACGTGCTAGGTGCGCGGTACGGTCTCTTTGCAGTAAGACGCGATGCGGGGTAGACAGGTTGAGTGCTGGGGCTGTGTCATCCATGCTCGCGACTCTCTAGTACTGTTTCTGGCCTCTGCAACCCTTGCTGGGCACCCCAAGTATCACATCTCAAAACCCTCCCAATGATTTTTTCCTACGTGCTGAGATCAGGGTAGGGTGGAATCCAATGCGGATCTAATGGGCTCTTCTGCCTTCTGGAACCCGCCCCCCCTGCCCCCACTTGCTCTTGCCATCTCTATGACACACCGGATGAGCACCCTTCGTTTTCAATCACGCCACTGTCATCGCCACTGCCACGCCCCTGTGACAACAACAACAATCCACCATACAATTCATGAGATCAGAAGGCTTGAGGATACATGGCGGGGAAGTGGCGAACCTGATAGCGTGCAACTCTCTGCCACCTTGTTGGCACACACCCTCTCCATCCCTCTCTCTCCCCCCTGGGCCCCTTACCCCCTTTCCATGTGATCCCTGGAAAATCACCTTCTTCTTGCTCTATTGTGCAGAGTTTTCCTGCAAGAAATTCTCCTGATGTCTCCCAATGAGTCAGAAGACCCTGAAGGACACGGGGGTGTATTCTGTTTGTGCTTCACGGTACCGAGGCCCTGCTAAGTTTGCTGTGCTCACAGTGGGTGCTTAGCATGCATCGTGGTTGAACAGAAGGTTCCCCTCCTTGAAGCCCTGTGTGCAGAAAGAACTCCAGCCCCACGTTTATAATCTAATGTAGCACTTCTAATTCGTTCTGGAACGGTCTGGAGTTGTTCTCATTGACGCAGTGTCTTCTTAAATATTATTGCCAAATCGGAGAGCACGTCTGAGGACAGCAGAGGGCTAATGCGGTCCCCACCAGTTCGGGCGCAGGGAGACTCTGAGAAGTTCTGTGTCCTGATGGGACTTAGGGGTGTAACAGATGTGTTCGCTAAACAAGGCTCTTCCCTTCCCTGTGGTTCTGGGCCCAGCCTCTGTAAGAGCAAGGACTCCTTGTAGGTAGAGATGTCACACACACACTGACCGCCCCCAGGCCTGCCGGTGAGAAGCATCCTCCAGTAGCATCTGGTGAAGAGTCAGCCTAAGCAGCCATGTTTCCTGACCCTCCCTTCTTCCACTGCGGGCTTGGCCAGGGCTCTGCCCCTGACTGGTGGCCACAATGTGGCTTGGTGACACGCAGAGACGGTCTTTTGGAAAATGAATTTCCTGTCAGCTGGGGGAGCAAAAGCTGAGCATGGTGAAGTGGAGAGAGGACTGGAGAGCCCAGGAGGAGCTGTGTGCAAGCATTTACAGGGCTCCACAACAGTGCAGGGAAGAAAGAGCCTGGCAGGGGATGGAGGGGGAAGGGGGCGGTGAAGAGCAGTGAGACACCTGACTCGGTTCCCCGAGGTGGGCCCAAGGCCCATGTGAGAGGTGGAAAACGAGGAGAGGGATGGGCCCCAGAGATGGTGAGGCGGACATCTGTCTCCCTTCCAGTTCTCAGCCCTCACCTGTCCTTAGAGGCACCCCCTTTGTCAATAGGTCAGAGGAAATTCTTTGTCTGAGAAGTCCCCAGAAGGAAGCTGCTAGAGAGCCCATCGAGGTCAAGGACCAGCAGTGCCTCTCCATGCTTCACAACACTCTGGTTTTCTCACCCCAACAACCCCCTGACAAGGGGAACTTTGTACCCTGCCCAACAAGGCAGAGCTGGTCCTCAGAAAAGAAGCATCTTGTCCACAGCCGTGTCACACAGTGCCCATTCCAGAATTGGAGTGGGGCCTGGGTGTTTTTACTGAGCCACACTGGCCCTCTGGCATGACCAGGGACCTCAGGCTGTTCCTCTCTCTACTCAGGGGTGGATGAGGACTGGGATAGGCTCTCAGCTATTCAGCAATGCCATCAGGCTGGACGCTGCCAGACAAGAGCAGACCTGTCTTTCTTTTTCCACCCAGAGCAGGTGGGCAGGGCAGGGCAGGGTTTCAGCTGCCCTTTCGTCAGACAAGTCCAGCACGTTGGAGGTGAAGTGCTTCTCCCCAGTTAAGCTTGGCTCAAAGTCAAATGGAAACACTCATCTTTCTTTATAGCCTATCCTCAAAGGCCCAAGGCCCAAGAGCACATTGCTCATCCTTCCCAGCATGGGAAGATTTCAGAGAAGCCAGCACTGAGCCCAGGGGGGAAATGTGTGTGTGTGTGGCTATAGCAGGAAGGATCAGACTGGGAGGACAGAACTTCAGAGCAGACGGGTCAGCCATTATGGATGGATGGGTGGATGGGTGGATGGTGGATGGATGGATGGATGGATGGGTGGATGGTGGATGGATGGATGGATGGATGGGTGGGTGGATGGTGGATGGATGGATGGGTGGATGGATGGGTGGATGGTGGATGGATGGATGGGTGGATGGTGGATGGATGGATCAATGCATGGATGGATGGGTGGATGGTGGATGGATGGATCAATGCATGGATGGATAGGTGGATGGTGGATGGGTGGATAGATGGATGGATAGATGGATGGGTGGATGGTGGATGGGTGGATGGATGGATGGGTGGATGGTGGATGGATGGATGGATGGGTGGGTGGATCGGTGGATGGATGGATGGGTGGATGGTGGGTGGATGGATGGATGGATGGATGGGTGGATGGTGGATGGATGGATGGATGGATAGATGGATGGGTGGATGGTGGATGGGTGGATGGATGGGTGGGTGGATGGTGGATGGATGGATGGGTGGATGGTGGGTGGATGGATGGATGGATGGGTGGTGGATGGATGGATGCATGGATGGATGGGTGGATGGTGGATGGATGGATGGATGGGTGGATGGTGGATGGATGGATGCATGGATGGATGGGTGGATGGTGGATGGATGGATGGGTGGATGGATGGATGGATAGATGGATGGGTGGATGGTGGATGGGTGGATGGTGGATGGATGGATCAATGCATGGATGGATGGGTGGATGGTGGATGGATGGGTGGATGGATGGATGGATGGATAGATGGGGAGCCAGGAGGAGGAAGGGCGGAAGGAGAGGAATGAAGAGGGGGAAGGGAAGGAGGGAGGGAGAGGAAGAAAGAAAGAAGAGGAGAGGTAGGACAGGGAGGGGGAGGAGGACGAACAGAATCTAGAGAAGACAGCTGAGGAAAGGCAAGGAAGGACGAAGCAGGTTTGTGAGAAAGTGCCTGGCACTGGGTGGGGGCGGGTTGGGCATGGGACTGTGGTGACACCTTCCTTTCAGGAGAACTAATTGGAGCTGTCTGACCTCTGTCCTGATCTCACCACCCTTTACCTTCTGTGTCACTCTTAATGCTGTTCAGGGGAAACACACAAACTCTGTTAGGAGAAAACCAGCTCCCACAACCTCTCCAAGGGGGAGAGAAAGATGAGCCACTCAAACTTCAGATTGGCTTCTGGGTGGAAAACAGCCCTCCCACTGCCCTTTCCGTCCGGCCTTGCTAAGTCAGGGTCTTTGCAAAGAGTACCTGTCAATCAGCGATTAGGTTTTAAAAAGCCTATGAAGTTTTCCTTTCGTCCTGGCCGGTAGAGCATGGGTCAGAGTAACTGGAACGTCTCTGTCCCTCTCTCTGCCCTCCCCTTCTCCGTCTTCGCAAACCCAAGGAAGATGATGGTTCTTTTCCAGAACTGCGAGTGCCAGCCCAGCCCTGCGCATTGAAATGTGCACCGCTTCCTCTGTCATTTGCATCTTAATGTTCCAAACCAACAATCATGAAGCCTTGTGTGAAAAAATAAAGAAGGATTTAGAGAAATTTGGGCTAATTCTAAACCTTGATGAATTATACCTAACTATAGAAGCTTCGTGATGAGGCTTAAAAAAAAAAAAGTCACTGAAATCAATTTACCACCGAGAAAGGTGCCAGATGGGAATTGAACCAAATAGTGGCATTTTCTCTAGCCACAGTTTAGAAATTACGGGGCGGGGGGCACGGGGGTTGGGAACCCTGCCTCGTATGGGAGCCTGTGTTTCAGCTCAGGCTTAGGTGGGATTTGTAGGCTTGCTGTGTGCACTTCCCTGAGGTCTGTCATTCGTTGATGACTCCTGAGCACCCACTGTGTGTGAGGCCCTTGTGCACCAAGTGCTGTCCCGCTAGGTGTCACCTCTGCTTTCAAGGGCACCTGCTGGTCAGTCCGGGTCTTCGGGGTGTGTGTTGGCACAACCGTGTCTGAAGGGCATCATCACCGCACTCTGGGAGCCATGTCTTGTCTGCTGCCAGGAGCTGCGAGCTTTGTGGGGCTTCCCTACCTCCTTCCAGCCCCTGCTGAGCCCCTGCATGCAGCCCTAAATGCCCTGAAGCCCTCACCATGTCAACACTGGGTGGCCATCAGGGGTCCGTGGTGACATTAGGGAGAAGGCTTTTCTCCCCTCTCAGTTGCTTTCTCTAAGAAGGGCTCTGAGGGCATCGTTTGTGCCCCAGTGGGGTTCTTCTTTGTCGGCAGGAGACTAGAACTTCGCGTTTATTCACACCTATGACTATCAGCAACTTTCCAGCTCTCAGACGTTGACGACAACCACGTGGCGGTGACAGCATGTTTTCAAAACTTCCCCTATTTCTCTCCCCTAGCAGTAAGGGCTCGCTGCTGGACCAAGAAGCCTCCTATGTGGCTTCTCTCCTTAAAATGAATTTTCCCCTGCTTGTAGACAACTGACTGGCTGGGTCTGTCTCACTGTTCACTAGTTCAGTAATTTCAAGGTTTGCCTGACGACAGGACCTTCTTTGAAAGCCCCCGTCTCCTTCCCTCAGCCCTAGGGGAGGGAGGTCTGCTGGTTTTAGGGCCAAGAGTCCTGTGGGAATCATGGTGGACTCGTTTCGACGCTCTGTCCTCCTCCCTCCAAAAATGGGTCTCTCTGACCTTACACCTTGTGTTGAGTGGCTGGTTTGTTTTGAACTGCTTTGAAAACAAATGCTGGACACACCTGTGTCCACGGCCACCCGCAGTACTCTTTGTTCTATTGCTTAGACGAATGAATGGAAGCACAGCTGGGTCGAGTAATGCGGGCAAGGGTCAATGACGGCCGACCCGGTGGCAGACACCCAGAGCAGGGCAAGTCTCCCAGGCACTCACGATGCACTGTCTTCCCAGCAGAAGAGGCAGATTTAGCAAAAAAGAAAACCAACACAGGCTGCCCGGTTCTGTCTGAATTTCAGATAAACGATGAGGAATTTTAGTATAAGTATGTCTCAAATACTGTGGTGGACACCCTTCAACTACCACTCAAAAAAGATTATTTGTGGTTTATCTGAAATTCAAATTTAACTGGCAACCCACCTGCCCAGGGCAAGTTTTATTCTGTCTCTCTCTCTCTCTCTCTCTTTCACTTTTTTTTTTTAATGTTTATTCATTTTTTGATAGAGACAGAGCATGAGCGGGGGAGGGTCAGAGAGAGAGGGAGACACAGAATCTGAAACAGGCTCCAGGCTCCGAGCTGTCAGCACAGAGCCCGACGCGGGGCTCGAACTCACGGACCGCTAGATCATGACCTGAGCTCAAGTCGGACGCTCAACGGACTGAGCCACCCAGGCACCCCCTGGCCCTCTCTTAATAAAATCACTGCCTTTCGCTGAGTTTTATTTCTGTATGTCATGCAACGAGTAAAATTTAGGGAGACCATATTTAGCTTTAAAATTGAAAAAAAGGAAAGCTACATCGTTCTTATACTGATGTGCTAAATTTTTCCGCTGACGATTTTTACCACTGGTTTGGCCTATCCTGTCTCCCCTTGGTTTAGCGGTAGAACCAGTCCACGTCCTGTGGGTCAATTCTGTGACCCACTGGGTGATTGCCCTCTGGGCGGAAACAAGGTTCCAGTCTCCCAGAACCAGCGAGGAACTTGATTCTTCCCCACCCAGCAGTACTCAAGCAGAGGGAAGCTTCACTTCCTCGAGAACTGATCTTTAATGTCAGAAAGACACGAGATGGGTGTATCCAGCTCTGCTTAAGTCCACTGGTGAGACCCGTCATGTCACAGTTTTATCCAGGGCATGAAGCTTTGGCTCGGGCACAGGCTGGATTGTGATTTTTCTGGTCAAGCTTCCCCAGGGTCGGATCTGCCGGTAAGAGCCTGCCACAGCCTGGGACGCTGCCTCCGGGGACTAGATGCCGGCTGATGTGGCTGAATCAGGACACGCCACACCTGACATGAGCTGTCGATAACTGGGCGACGCCCAGAAATGAGAATGTGTCCGCACAAAGCCGGGCCAAGTGCAAGACCAGCCCTCAGCGTGCCTTTCACCGGCCCGAAGGGAGCTGGCTGCTTGTCTGTAAGCAGGCGTTCCACAGCAAGACACATCCTGCTTCCCCTCCCCAACTGTGGTGTTCGTTTTCCCGACCAGTGCACAGAAGACAGAAGGCTGTCTCTGCCATTTCTTGCTGTCACAAGAGTCCCTCTGCCTGCTCTCCTCACCCGGGTTCCCTGAGAGAATGTGGCCCCGATGCCCTAAAGTGTCCAACATAACTTCTCTCCTACGTATCTAGACGGGGACTAGTTTGTGTGCTATCCCGGAATGAGAGGAAATAACTGCTCAAGAAATTTTCTGTAGGAGCTTAGCTCCCTGCCAGAACCCCCGGAGAAAGGCTGAGAGAAGCTGCTAGGCCCCCCGCCCTGATGCAAGGGTCCTGCCGGCTCCCAGGCAGCACCTGAGCTCTCAGGAAAATGGCAGATGGAGGGCATCTGATGGATTCGTCAACACCAGACAGAAGCAGTTAACACAGCATAGAGACTTTGCTTGGACTGTTCTTTACCCACACTTGGGCTTAGACCCGCAATCCCTTCCTCTTTTAGTCTCTGGGAAGCATTTTAGTGTCCTTTTTTGGGCTATTTGGTATGACCTTTGCCACAAACGGCTACAGACAGATCCTTTGAAAAACGCCATCCTGGGATTTGCAGGCCAGCTGATGCTGCAAAAACCTCAGAGCTGTGGCGCTGCTCAGTGCCTGTATCCCGAGCTAGACACTGGCCCAGACCTAATAAGGTTAAGAGCCTTATGTCTATTTGTGACCACAGGGATAAAGAGGTCACGTCCCCCACGACATGAGCGGAGAGCGCTCCCAGGCCTGTGCATGGAATGTGCGAGAGCCCCGCTGATCGGGGCCCCAGCCTCGTGTCGCATCGTCTGGAGATATCGTCTGCATTTGATTGACTGGGCTAACATTTGCAAGCCAAAAAGTGAGCCTTTAACCCTTTTCTCATTTGGTATCAAGTTTAAAAAAAAAACAAACCAAAAATATCGCTGGAAGCCCCGGTGGTGTATTTGCAGAAGTGAGCATAAGAAATAGAGAAAAGGTAAGAAAACACCCTCACATTGGCCCCACTTACTGAGATTCAGGTAGTCCCCCCTTCGTGAGGTCTAGAGGAGGTCTTCCTCCTGGTGATGTTTATGTAGGGTGAGTTTGGAAATTTCTAACTGAACGGTTTTCTGCAGGCGGCACCCAGGAGACACCACTTACCAGTGAGATGCACACACATCACAGGAGATCAGGACTTGCCCAGAGAACCCGTTAGACCCCGACCCTGACCTTGCCTGATGAAACTGGGCAGCTCCTGTCACTTAACTGCCCAGAAGAAGGTCTCTCCGACGTGATCTGTAACTGTATTTGCAACACGCTTCTAGGCTGTGGGACAGTCAGCTCTGTGGCAGGGCAAAGACCCGGGGAAGGTCAAGGCCGGGAGCAGAGCTGTGTGCTGAGCAGACGTTTGGGGAACAATGTGGAGGGAGGAGGTGGGTGGGGAATGCACTCATTCCTTGTGTCTTATTTTCCTTCTTTCTTGATGATAAGTTTGTACTTTTTAGATGGTTGGAGAACCAAGCCCAAATAGAACTATGATTTATGGTTCACAATTTATAGAGTTGAGATCATGTGCTTTGAGGAGTTCTGTCTGTCATCTTTCTGACCGTTCAAATTATTCTCCCTTTGGAAATTGGCGGGGGGGGGGGGGCTCCCCCCAGGCGATGTTTGCTTGACGGTAAATGGTAACACGATTGGGTAGGAGAGCATATCTTTCCCATAGAAAGGCCTGTTTGGAATGAATGATGGATGGGATAGGGGCCTTCTGTGCCCTGGCAGACTACGTTATTCCAGAGAGCTGGGAAGACTGCTCCCCAAATATTTCCTGTACTATTTAATGGAGCCTGAGATTCCATCATTAGTAATGCATCCCTGTGTGCTCGCCATCATCCTCTGTGTGTGTATGGGGGAATCCTTTCTAACAGCCAAATACTTCTGGGGGGCATAACACGTGTGTGCATTTAGAGTGAACAGTCCTAGGGGCACCTGGGTGGCTCAGTCGGTAAAGCGTCCAACTTCAGCTCAGGTCATGATCTCACGGTCCGTGAGTTCGAGCCCTGAGTTGGGCTCTGTGCTGACAGCTCAGAGCCTGGAACCTGTTTCGGATTTTGTGTCTCCCTCTCTCTCTGACCCTCCCCCATTCATGCTCTGTCTCTCTCTGTCTCAAAAATAAATAAACATTAAAAAAAAAATTTAGAGTGAAGGGTCCTGCCAGAATCGCCATCTTCAGATTCTTCTTTCGGGGAGGGCACCCTGAAGAAGAAAACTAGAAAAATGCGGATCGTCACTTGTATTCTTTATCCTCACCACCCACACGTGAGTTTGGCGGGTCATTCTATCGTGTCGTCCCAGTTAACTGTCCCTTCTTTCTGCAAGGGACATGCATGTACCCACACACATACTCACAAATGCGTGCTCCAGAGAAACCGTGAAAGCACATGTTTTGTGAGCAAATGTATTCGGTTAAAAATAAAAAGGTAGTGGCACCGACCCAGACTCATCGATATCCATTTCATAGCGATTTCTGGGATACCTTCTGCTAAGGGTTGAATTGTGTCTCCCAAAAAAAGATATGTTAAAATCCTAATCCCCTGTACCTCAGAATGTCACATTATTCAGAAATAGGGTTGTTGCAGATGTAATTAGTGGAGATGAAGTCATACTGAAAGGGAGGGGCCCCCCCATCCAATATGTCTGGTGTCCTCAACAAAAGGAGAAATTTGGACACAGAGACACATACACAGTGAAAACTCCATGTGAACATGAAGACGGCCATCGACGAACCAAGGAGAGAGGCCTTGACAGATCCTTCCTTCCTAGCCCTCAGAAGGAATTAGCCTTGCCAACACCTTGATTTTGGACTTGTGGCCTCCAGAATCGTGAGACAATGGATTTCTGTTGTTCAAGCCACCCTGTCTGTGATACTTTGTTATAGCAGCCCTAGCAAACGAGTACAACTCCTTTTTAATTTTTATTTTTTTAATGTGTATTTATTCTTGAGAGAGAGAGAGAAATAGAGCATGAGTGGGGGAGGGGCAGAGAGAGAGGGAGACACAGAATGCAAACCAGGCTCTAGGCTCTGAGCTGTCAGCACAGAGCCCAACGTGGGGGCTGAAACCCCAAACTGGGAGACTGTGACCTGAGCCAAAGTCAGATGCCTAACCAAATGAGCCACCCAGGTGCCCCAAATGCATATAACTTCTAACCCTTATTTGTTCCATGTCCTTTGTAGGACACGGTTCTTCAATGAAAATTGAGTACTGTTGAAATCTAGTTGAGAATTTTCTGGAGGAAACCTACTAAAAAAGTAAATAAAGCAAAGAAATAAAGAATACACAAGCATATGGAAATAAATGATCGTTACAGAGCACGGGTTCACTGGAATGGAAGAATGACCAGCTTCAGACCAGGAACACGTAGGTTCGAGTCTCAGCTTTGCCACTTCCTATTGAGTTGACTTTGTGAAAGCCGTTTGGAGTTTCTGAACTTTGATTTTATCAATTTTTATTTTTTATGCTTGGTTTCTCAGGAGTCTCCTTGCTGGGTGGTTATTAAACCCTGGGATGCAATTCAGACTCTTAACTCATTGACTTTGGTTAAACTCCAGGCCAGCCTTAGGCACGGACGCAGACACTGTTATCTGATGGGACAGCAAAATCCAATGTCCCATTTCAAATACCCGTTCTCCTAGGGGAGCTGGTTTTGAATTCTGGCTCCCAGAATGGCTCGGGTTATTTTCAAGAAAGAGGGAATTAGCTTAATGTCAGGCTCAGTAGAGTTCCACTTATTATCCAAATGTTATCTGCTACCCTGATTCCAGAGGCATTGCTTTGTGAAAGTTTGATCATTCCAAGGTTACACCTTCAAGTCCTGTAAACTGAAACATAAATCTCATGCAAAGTGAGGAGGCTTTTTCTCTTGACCTTATGCATGAGGAGAGCTGTGGCCTGAGTAGGACGTTGTCGGTTCGTTGGTGCCTTCATCCCTTCCAGGTTGGCTGTGGATCCTCACCCCCTAGGGACAGACTTTCACGGACAACTAGGAAGAGGGGAGATGAATTCAAGTTGTCTATCTAGTCACAGGCAAGAAGAGTCGCACAAGGAATGTACTCTCTGAGAGTCTGCTTCTCTTTCTGAATTTTGTTCTGTCCTGCACAAAGTTCAGTTGAATGTGTCCCTCTGATGTCTAGTTAGCTCTATGTCCCTTTCCCAACTGAAAGACACCACCTGGCAAAGCAACTGGGTGCCCAGGACACAGGAAAGGAATATGGCACCCACAGGCTCGGAAATGGTCTATCTCCTACCTTCTGGGTGGAGGTGTTGAATTTTGGAGCTGTGAGGGACCTTAAAGATCCTTTCTTCCACTCTTAGTGGAGGAATGCACACCATCGACACCCTCCCTTGTACATAATTTCCTACTGTCTCCTCAAAGACTCCTGCATATAGGGGATTTACTGCTTCACAAGTTTTATTCAATATCTAGGCTTTTGTTATTGTGGTTGGAAACTCTGTATTTATACGGAAAAAACAAATTCTGCATCTAGTTTTGCCCTTAAAGCCATAAGAATAAGACAAATCCCAGCTCACTCCAATGGCTCTTCAAATGTTGGAACACAGCTTTTGTGTCCCTTCAGACTTCTCTTCTCCAGGCAAAACATCTCTGGTGCTTTCAGTCATTCTTCCATTGTCAGGATTAAGAGCGATTTTCACCATCCTGAGTGCTGTTTCGCATAACCGTCTGTTTAGGAAGGACATTTGCCAATGTCCTTGTTATAACACTATACCCAGAGTTGAACAGCATGCTCCCGATGTGGACAAACCAGCTGAGAGCAGGCCCTAGATGGGCATCAGTGTAGACTGAAATTTCACCGGGCTTGCCCTTGGGTAGAAGCTTACGCCACTCGCTCGTACCAAGGCTCCTGCTGACTCTCACTGTTTTCTATTTTCATGAGATGCTCAGTCAGGGGTGGCGACAAGAGGGGACACAGAAAAGATGCAGGGAAACAAAATTTCTTATACTCACAGGGTGAGGCCCTAGAGAGATAGTTGCTGCATGCCAGGAAGGGCCACTCATAGTGGGGGACATGCTAAGGGAGTGGGCTCAACCACCGACATGGGGAGCCAAGTGAAGGGGTGAGGCCCCCCGTGAACAAGTGCCTAATCTGGGGGTCACAGTGGAGTACACAAGCAAAGGCATGAGGGTATTTCATTTTAATGTTAGTAAGTCACTGTCAGGGAGGGCAAGAAGGGAAACTTTTAGAAGGGACTGGCCTTATCATACTGACACACTTGATAACCCGGGCAGGATGCTCACAGCCCGTTTGTGGGAATGCTGAGGTGGCAGAAAAATATGAAGTTTTCAAATTTACGGTACGCTAACCTAACGGTCCATACTTTGAGCCCCTGGGTCATCTTCTCCAACTCGAGGTGACATAGAGACTTTAAGGTGGGGCGTGAGGCATGAACATCAGCTCTTTCTAGTCTTTTTGCCCATTGAATTGAGGATGCTCTAGCCTGGGCTAATTTTCCAGTCCCCAAGATGGGGACGTTTGATCTACCCCGGGCCAGAACCTTTGCAGAGAATTTGCCACCAAATTCCTTTGGAGCTCAAGGTTATAGGGTTAGCATGTGTAGCCAAAAGCCATGCAACAGTAATAAGGAGAGCTCCTACTGATTCCGGTCAAAGAGAGGACCGTTCCAATGGGCATCCAGAGACAGGAACAGAAGAAAAGAAGCATCAGGTTGCCAAGGGTAATTGAGGTTATGAAGATTCAGTGTCTGGAATTAATTTCCTTTTAAATATCACACTGCCAAATGCTCACCACCGTCAGGAAGGCTGAATTAACTCCCCCCTCCCGGGGGTCTCTTTATCTCTGTCCCTCACCCTTTCCCTATCTCTATTCAACAAAGATCTGAGGAAGTATTTTAGTATTTATGAAAGATAAGCTTGCTTATCTGGCTCCTTTTGGCGAAGATGTAATTCACCAGCTAATCTCAGCCAGTTGTACCACTGATGACATAGTTCACTCTGTACAAGGCCCTTCATTTTTGTGGGAATGTAAAATAATTTGAGTTCTTTCTTAGCTTCTTTATATTATGTCTCTTCTAGTCTAGGCCCCATGGTTTGAGTTTCTGAGGGCCAAACTCATAAAGGATTCAAAAGCTTCCCTGTCATAGTAACTGCTATGGTTTGGGGAGGGACCCCGTTCTCCCTGTCACCAGCCCAAACAATCATAATTGGAAGAGTTAATGGCACAGCATCGAGTTACATCTGCTGGTCATGGCAGCCCATGAATGGCCATTAGTCACTCTTGGGAGTTGCTCTGGGGGCAAGCTGTGAAAATCTGCCTTACATATTTATTGCTCTTACTTCTCCCATGGAGATAGAGCCTAAAACAGGCCCATCATGTCAGACAATCCATGCAGAAAGTGAAACTCGTACATGCTTTCTCTTTTGACTGGCTGCAGCGACATTTTTCACAGAGGTGATTGAAAGGTACAACACAACTCCGCGTTAGTTCTCAAGTGAACACAGACCCTTAACACAGTGTTTGCAGAAGAGGGACACTGCCGAATGGTGATTTAATACAAACTCCCACATATTTACAGAATCTCAAGCCAGCGGTGACCCAACTAGACCAAACAAACACTGGCTTTCTCTGCTCTTAGCACGGCCGGCCTGGTTCTGCTCATTCTATCTCCTGCCCTCCGCTTGCTCTCAGTCAACAAAGCTTCTGCAAACAATCATTCTGTGATTTACTTGCCTGATTTCTCTAGTGGATTCTTTGAGAGCCAAGGACTAAGGCAAAGGCAGGTGAAGGAAGAAAAGGACACGTGTGGCTGAGTGGCCTCACAGGCAGCGGTGTGAGGCCCGCTGTCGGCACAGGGGCCAGGGTCATGTCTGGCACGTCCCTGGGGCCTTACGCCTGCCTCCCATGGAGCTTTCCATGTGAACACCACATTCGGGGGGCCATGGCACAAGTGGTTCTATAGGAAACCATCACTCCCTATTGTGTGCTGTGGAAACTGGAAAGTTGTTGGCTTTTTACTTTTAATCATTTTTCAGAAGAACCACAATAAACTAGAATGCTCAGATGTTTGATCTCAAAGCCATTTTAAATTCTATATCTATTAGGTTTCCTGCCATGGGTCCGCTTTTAAAACATGAGAACTCTGGGCGCGCCTGGGTGTCTGGGCAGTTAAGCATCTGACTTTGGCTCAGATCAGGATCTCATGGCTTGTGGGTTTGAGCTCCGCGTTGGGATCTGTGCTGTCAGCTCAGAGCCTAGAGCCTGCTTCAGATCCTGTGTCTCCCTCTCTCTCTGCCCCTCTCCCACCCCAGCAAAATAAACGTTAAATAAACATTAAAAATTTTAAATAAATAAATGAAATAAAACATTAGAACTCTATAAAAACGGATTATCTGCAAACGGTGAACTATTAACTAAAGCAGCGTTTCTTAGACCATCTAGACAGGAGTCTTCTGAGGTGTTCATAAAAAAGCAGATTTCAGGGGCGCCTGGGTGGCTCAGTCGGTTGAGCGTCCGACTTCGCTCAGGTCACTGACGATCTCACGGTCCGTGAGTTCAAGCCCCGCATCAGGCTCTGTGCCGACAGCTCAGAGCCTGGAGCCTGCTTCGGATTCTGTGTCTCCCTCTCTCTCTGGCCCTCCCCCCATTCATGCTCTGTCTCTCTCTGTCTCAAAAATAAATAAATGTTAAAAAAAAAATTAAAAAAAAAAAGCAGATTTCAGCTTTGAATCTTACATCTTCCGAATCAGAATTTTTAAGGCTGACGCACAGCTGTCTGCATTAGGGGAGGTCCCCAGTGATGCTTTACCCGCATCAGAGTTTGAGAATCATTACAGTAGCTGTGTGACCCGATAGCCTGACCTTTCTGAATAATAAAAGGATTTAGTGAGTCTAGAATGCGATGAGCTTATCAAAAACAAAAAAGCTTTCAAAACAGATGAATAACAAAACCTGTTCTGGAAAAATCCCCAAATGGAGGATAAAGTGGCCTCGTGAAAAATGTAGTATACGGATCTCTTCAAAAGTAACCGTTCACTAGTCTTTCTCCGTGGGGCCCATCAAGCAGCTTGATTGGGCGCCAGCCCCACTCACCTCCTAGAGCTGAACCCCCCAGCAGTTTGGGGTGTGGGGTGAAGGTGGGGTGAGGGGGGTTAGGGTTGAGACAGGGCTGTGTGCATGTGTGTGAGTTGCACAGCCAGCAGTCGGGGTGCGAATTGCAGATCTAGAAGCCCCCATGCAGAGGTGGAGACAAGCCCAAGGTGGGGGAGGAGGACCTATCAGCCCGGGTCATGGCCATGGGTCCTGGGCCACAGGTTATTGCACATCTTTTGTGCTGCTAAACCCACTGGCCAACCAGGTTAGGATAATGATAGGAACTTGAGCTCTCTGAGGTCAAGGATGATTTCTATCAGCTGGCTCTCTCAGGGGGAATAAAAACCCCAGAACAACTGCTTCTTCTTGTGTGTCATTCATTTGACCGGTCAATCACAATGGAATCTGAAGTTTGTCGAGAGCCAAGGGGTCAGCATTTTATCTTTTTACGGCTGATAGACAGAGACTCTTGCCAAAGCCCCAGGCGCATGAAGGTAGTTCAACAACGCATTAAATTTATTACTGGGTTGGGAGGTGACAAAATTGCCCCCAGGGCCAAAGTCTACGGAAAAAAGAACAGAGCTCTTTGCAGGCCTGAAATCATACGCGATGTCAGCAGGTTGACGGAGGTTGGAAGGTTAGGAGGTTGCTTTGAAATCCAGAACTGCTAAGGTAATCAACCTGTTTGTGCCTTTCTAGGCTCCTTCTCTCTTTCTGAGCCAGGTTCTGAACAATTCACGTTTCTAGGCCAGGGTGTGTGTGTATGTGTGTGTGTGTGTGTGTGTGCGCACGTGTGTGTGCGCGCTTATGTGCGCATATGTGCGCTTATGCGTGCGTGTGTTTCTGTACGTGTTTTTCCAAGCTGGGGTTTTCCATGCTCATGGTCTGTGGAAGAAAGAGGTTAGAAACGGTCTGTGGCTGTGCCAAGAGAGGTCTCTGACATAGCAGTGAGAAGTCAGAAAAGCTGGGAGGAGAAAGCTTGGTTTACTCATTAGGGACCAAGTTCAGTCCCGGGACCTCGAGGTTCCCAAGCCGGTTTGTCCCCAGGGTCTGAGCCACAGCCCAGCCTCTCTCTGCATCATTTTTTTGGGAACAGGCTGCTGAAGGGAGGGAGCACAGACGTTTCCCTTTGTAGGGCCCCCTGGCGCACTCCCCCCCCCCCCCCCCCCCCCCCGCCACCGCACTGCCTCAGCTGTAAGAAGGCCCTTCTCAGCCTTTCTCATCCTGGAAGCCTTGTACGGACCAGGCCGAGAAGCTCAGCAAACGGGGACCAGCATTAGGTGTGTTAGAGCCAGTACAGCCGGGGAAGGGCTTCCTTCCGGACTGGGGATCCACCTCAACTCTTCATTCTGGGATGAAAAGCAAGAAGAAAGAAATGCATATACTGCACAAGCCAGCTTCTTCTTAAAGAGGAAAAGCTCCATTTCCACCTTCCTGTGCTCTGTTCCTAGGGTGTCAGGAGAACACCCCTGCCAGCTGCTGGCACCCCATAACCGCTGGAAGCCCAGGGGTCACTGCCGCTGACTCTCCAGGAGCCGCTGGCTCCGGGCCTGGCAGCCCACCTGACCCCTCCGCATCACCCGCTCTCACTTGTCACTGGGTGAGTCTGGCCGCAATCAAGTCACACGGGCTCCCCTGGGACCTGAGCTGTGACTTCTCTCGCTGCAGCCTCTGTCAAGAGTTGCTCACAGCAACATTGCCTTTTGCAGACTGCTATTCAGAGGGTGTGATGCTGTGTCCCAGCAGTGTGTGCCCAGAGAGGACGGCACCGTGAGACAGCTGTTTTCTGGAACGCCAGGAGCTGTCATAGGAAGTCTGACCTTTGATAAGAACTCAGGGCGCCTGGTTTGAACAATCACAAGTGGAAGAACAGCCCAGGGTTTCACGTTTCGGGTTCAAGTCGGGGGAGGGAGTTTCCACCTCTTTCTTTGCACGGGAATCCTGAATTCATTTCCGCAAGCTTTCCCCTTCCGTGAAACCAGAAAAGATTCCACGGCAGAGCCGCCGTTGGGCTAAAATGATAAGGGATTCTGGATTAGCACGCCGTTTCCCTAACAGGAGCTTTTTTTGGTCCTCATTTTCTAGCAACTTGCCATGATGAATAATTTACCAAATACCAATGAGAAGTCTGTGTCGCCTGAGTCATCTAAACTCCGTAGCCCCAAGTACCCGCAGGGACCTCTGTTCCTTTCCAATCAGATCAGTTAGCACGAAGCAACATGGGTGGCAGCGATTTAGGGGACCTTTTTTTTCTTTGCACTCAAACATCGAATGAATGCTTTGCCTGTGGGAAAGCAACAGCCCCACAAAGCCCTTGGAATTTGATTTATGAGATGCTATTTTGCACTTCATCCATCTGCAGTGCCAAGCTGCACCAAAACCTACTTAGCAGTTAGTAACGGCGGCCTCACACTCACTCAGCTTCCAGCGGACAAGCAGCGGGTCCCCCACCCCCAGATCCCCGTCCTTAGCAGGATCCGGGGGCTTCTGGCTTCTCTTGGTTTCCACCCAGCCACGAGCTGCTCGGCTTCCAGTCTGTGTGCACACAGTCGCTACGAGGAGCCTGGCCCCCATCTGGAGTCCGCTCACGGCCAGCTTTGTTCTGGCCGTCTTGGGGGTTGAGATGCTGGAGAAAGATCGAGTGATGCACGCATTACCCTCGACAAGTGGCTGGTGAACTCCTGGCTGCCAGTGACACCTCTGATCCACCCCGTCGGCGCCCTCCAGGCCGTGCTGGTCAGAGCGGTTCCAAACCTGGCTCGCTCCCACCACCCAGCGTGGTCACCTTCTGCTGCTCGTCTTCCAGAAATGACTTCGTCTCCTATTTCTCCCCCTCATCCTCTGCCCTCGGTTCATTTCTGTGTAAATCTCTCTTGCCATTTTCCCTGTGGGTTTCCAAGGCTCAAAAGTGCAGTGGTTTTATGCAAAGGTTTTTCAGTCAACGGAATCCATTTGTTTGTAAGAACAGAAATGCTACGCAAAGTCCGATTCGTGAAACAGATTAGAGGAGAATTTCCTGGCTTGGCCTCTCTGCCTCGCTGAGCCGCAGGGAACCTCTATTTTGGGGTACCTCAAAGCACAGCTAATCACCAGGCTGATAGGTCCCTTTCTAGAACCTTCCAGCTTCTCATTCATCTTCTTTCCACACGGGCCTCTTCTTTTTCCAAAATCCTTGGGTCTCTGACATGCCATTGATTTTTTTCCCATTATTTTTCAGGCTTTTTTTTTTGAACCAAAGTAAGAAAACATAAACTCCTGGGGTGCCTGGGTGGCTCAGTCAGTTGAGCGTCTGACTCTTGATTTCAGATCAGGTTATGAGCTCATGGTCGTGAGATTGAACCCTGCGTCAGGCTCCATGCTTGGCGTGGAGCCTGCTTAAGATTCTCTCTCCCTCTCTCTTTCTCTCTCTCTCCTTCTCTCTCTCCCTCTCTCAAAACAAACAAACAAACAACCAAAAAAGAACCCTTCTCTCTGGCCCTACTGATCATTGTACTTTCTGTTCTATTTCTATCATTTGTTTCCATTTCTCAAAGAGGTAATTTGCACAGCCTTTTCCTGGTGCATACATGACAATGGCCCCACTTGACGCCCTGTGAGTAGGTGGACACATGAGCAAAAGTTCCCTCCTACCCCCCCATCCAAATGTCTCTCTGTGATGTGACTTTACTGCTTTGCCCATCAAGATGAGATCGTTGCTTCGCCCTTAAATCTAGGCTCGGCAACCCGGCTTGCTTTGGCCAATGGGGTGTAAGCAACTATGATGTGATACAAGCAGAGGCTTGGAAAGTGCTTGTGCTCTGGGGCTTTTCCTCTCTTTCTTCCGGAAGCCCTCTCCCTCCACGGAAGAAGGCCAGGACAACCTGAAGAATGATAAGAGACGTAGCCCGGTCCCCCCGATGGTCTCAACTGGCAGCAGTGAACGGCCAGCACCCACGGCTGGACATTTGAGCAAATAATCTGAGGCAAAGAGAGCCCGGCCAACCCCATGGCTGACAGCAGAACTATTCAGACAACCCACAGATTTGGGAGTAATAATAAAAAATTAAGCCCAGGGGCCCCCGGGTGGCTCAGTCAGTTAAGCGCCCGACTTCAGCTCAAGTCCTGATCTCATGGCTCATGAGTGCGAGCCCCGCATCAGGCTCTCTGCTGTCAGGACAGAGCCTGCTTCGGGTCCTCTGTCCCCCTGTCTCTCTACCTCTCCACCCCGACTTGGGCTCTCTCTCTCTCTCTCTCTCTCTCTCTCTCAAAACTAAATAAACACTTAAAAAAAAATAAGTCCCTTAAATTGTGGAGTGGTTTGTCATATAGCAGCAACTCATTGATATATCCTCCATTGACTTAGTTTATAGGCAGGTAAGAGTTGCATGAAGTCTCTCCTTGGAGATCTTCATTTACCTATGCATCCCTATTTACGGGGTAATAAAAGATTGGTGTCTGCAGTTCAGGAAAATGGTCTTCAAACAGGATTTCTGTACCAGCTCTTCAGCTCTCTGGCCAAACCTTGACATCAACAGTGACCCAGTAGAATAGAATGAGCCCATCCAATTAACGGTTAATAGGTGTGTGGGGGTGTGTGTGCGTGTGGTAACAGCATGCATGCATGCTCAAGTTATTTATTTATTTTTGAGGGAGGGAGAGAGAGAGAGAGAGCACGAGTGGGGAGACGGACGAAGAGAGAGGGAGACACAGAATCTGAAGCAGGCTCCAGACTCTGAGCTGTCGGCACAGAGCCCGACGCGGGGCTCAGACTCACAAACCGTGAGATCATGACCCGGGCCGAAGTCGGACGCTCAACCGACTGAGCCACTCGAGTGCCCCTGTTTGTTTATTTTTAAATGGCTCAAGTGACTGTGTGGGCTGTCATGTCCGGAGTCTACAGGCAGGCCAGAGACCCAGGGGGCAGTTGATGTTGCCATCCATGTGTTAAGGGTCATCCTATGGCAGAATTCCCTCTTCTTCGGAAGACCTCAGTCTTTTTTTTTCTACTAAGGTTTCAACTGATTGGATAAGGCCCTCCCACACTATGGAAGGTAATTTGCTTTGTTCTCATTTAAATACTAATCTCATCTAAAAATACACCTTCGCTCGGTGGCTCAGTGGCTCAGTCTGTGAAGCGTCCAACTCTTGATCTCGGCTCAGGTCATGATCTCATGTTTCTCGAGTTCGAGCCCTGCATGGGGCTCTGTGTCGACAATGCCATGCCTGCCTGGGGTTCTGTCTCCCTCTCTCTGCTCCTCCCCGGCTTGCTCTCTAGCTTTCTCTCAAAATATATAAAACTAAACTTGAAAGAAATTGTTAAAAAAAATAAAAACTTACCTTCGCAAGAACACCTGAAATACTGTTTGACCAGATACTGGGGTACTGTGGCCCAGCCAAGGTGACACATGAAATTAACCATCATGCTACCTTTGTTGCTGATTGGATCCCCAGGCAAAGTCATTATTCCTAAGAAAATCACTGTTGCTCCTGACCACATAATTATCATCTTGGACTACGGTCGCTGGCCATAGCAGATTTCCAAATGGTCGTGATCTGGGTGGCTGTGTGTCGTTCGTGACTGATGGATCATGCCAGACATCTTTTGCTTTTGCTTCCCTCTTTATTTCTGCTTGATTAATCCTGAAGGGGTGGGGAGTTGTGTCTATCAGAGAACTCACCTAAACCGATAGAAACTTAGGGAAACCCAAATAAATGCAATTCCATTTTGATGGAATAGTGTTAGGGCATGCAGGATCGAGACCCCAGCTTCTTTTCTTAAACGTGGTTGGAATTAGAATGGCATTACCCAGGAGTAAACGTGTCAGAGGAAGCTAGTGTGATCTCACAATCCTTTTTGTACGGGCTTTGAAAGTCTTTGTCAGTTATGCAAAAATCTTCTAAAAGGGGAAGGATTAAAGACATGAGATATAAAGACGAGAGCAAAAGAAACGAATGTGGTTAATAACAGATAGGTGGGCTCTCGAGGATATTAACATAAATAAAAATTCATCATGAGAAATAATTACGTTCCCCATTGTGGCCCACCCTCTAATTCTCTTGGGCACTGAAAAATAATGGGAAGGTTAACACATTTCTCACATTTCTAAGCATGTTATTATTTCTTGCTTACACAAAAATTACATAAAAGCAATCATTTGGAATCTGGGAGTAAATGACATATAGCAGACTCGGGTAAAAGCTTAACCAAAATAGAAAAGCAATCTGGCATTGCTGACAATATTGTCATAAAAATATTACATTTTTTAAGGGAATTTCTCAGAATTCAATAACAACATGTTTAGGAGCTAAATTGAGTCATTTGCATATTGTGGCAAAGTAAAAACACAATAATCTCATTTTTTTGCTGCCTAATAGGATTTCCTAGGGCTAGACTGCTGGAACCAGTCTGCCCATCATTCCCTCCCTTCATGATTTTTCTTTCACCAACCCCTGCTCTCCCTCTCTGCTTTACCTCTATTTCATTTCTTTTCTTTTTTTTCTTTAAGTTTATTTCTTTATTTTGAGAGACAGAAAGCATCGGCAGGGGAAGGTAGAGAGAAAGGGAGAGAGAGAGAATCCCAAGCAGGCTCTCTAGCTGCCAATGTAGAGCCTGACATGAGGCTCAAGCTCATGAACTGTGAGATCATGACCTGAGCTGAAATCAAGAGTCGGACGCTTAACCGACTGAGCCACCCAGGGGCCCCTTGCTTTACCTCTATTTCTGTTATTCTGTCCCATCCCATGCTCCCTTTGTTTCTCCCCTTTCTATCGGTTTCTTATTCATGGAAAGGGACTCCAACTACCTGCTAGTAACCCATTCCTGAGCAGAGAAAATGAACCACCCTCCCTCATCCATTTTCTTACTGAACCTTCTTTTCCCTCCAAGTCTGGCATTATTATCATTGCTGTTATGATTTTCCTGGCTACCTCTTTCTAGATCAGGTCAAGAGAACTTCTGGATGGCCATTCCCTGGGAGGTCAGGTAAAATCCCACCACATCTAGAAAAAGAGGATTGTCTGCTTCCCGAAGATGTGTGCACACACGCGTGTTTTTTGGTTAATTTTGTGTTGTTTCACCCAAATCATTCGGAGAATCACTACAAACCTTCAGGACCAGAATAGCAGGGTGGTTAAGAGGAAAGGCACTCATATTCATTTGCCTGGGCTCAAATTCAAACTCTACCATTTATTGGTTTGGGGCCATAAAAAAACCTACTTGATTTTTTCTGTTCTGCAGTTTCCTTATCTGTGAAATAGGAAGGAAGGTAGACCCTTAACTCACGGAGCTGCTGGGAAGATTAGATCAGCTAATGAACTTGAAACACCTGACATATTACCTTGCACAGATGGGCATGGCAAGTGTAAATGGCGTCCACCAACCTAGGTGCTTGAGAAATGTCGCATTTCTTTACTTGCTACTTAATTAGCTTCCTCTCACAAGCTAGTAATTCCATCTCACTTATTTGGGGTTTTCCCTCGGGGTCTTTTTAAGGTTCCGAGGTCCCAGAGAGTGGCCACTGGTCATTACCCTCTGCTCACCCAAGCTCTGCTGGGGCGTCCAATGATCTCCCCCTCCCCCCATCGCGGGCTTTTCAGGTCAAGTGCCTCTTTGGACGTGGAGTTCTGAGAGAGGCTGGGAGCCACTGTCCTTGTGATCTCACTCTTGTCACTTCCTTCTGCAGGCTTGTCACACCCTGAGGGTTGCTGGGAACCAGTGTGGGACCCATTGCTCTGTCATCCATACAGCTCACTACTCCTCCTTGAGGCTCGGGAAATGTCTCTCTCTCTCTTTTTTACATTAAGTGCCTCTTTGCTTCCTGCTGCTTCCAAGCTCATCTATTTATCCACCAAGCCCTGATTCTCTTCTCCTGCCTCTGCTCGTCCTCTTTCTCCTCTGGGCTTAACCTACTGGAAACAAATGTGTGACATCTTGCAGGCACGATGTGCCATCCAACCTGCCACATAGCCCCCCTGAAGCTGAAACATGGGGCTTTCCCTGGTTCGGAAGGGTGGGAAGGGAAGCAGTCGTGTTGCAATGGGGAGGAAAAGAGGAAACAGACAGGAAAACCCCATAAATTAATCTCAAATTGTTATCCAGCTACATAAGGGTTAACCAAATACTGGTGGTTATTTTTCGCCTGGCTGAAACTCTCCTGCCCCAGGCTTGTCTCAGCCCCTTCTCTCAGAGTTACTTGGGTGCTTTCCTTCTGTCCTGCAGCTCAATCATCTCCTCCCGTCTGCCCATCGCTCTGGCTGCGGTTTATATGTGTATTGTGGGCTCGTCCACAATCTGTGTCATTGCATTCCTTGGGGTTCCAGGTCCTGCCCTGGGACCCCCTTCTCTTCTCACCATACCCAGGTCCCTGGGAAACCGTATCCGCTGCATGGGTTATCATCCGTGTGTTGACAACTCCCGATTCTACGCTCCGGCTCTGTGGGAGATTGCCAAACCTGACCAGAAATATTTCTTGCTCTTCTCTGCAAGGGGCGGAGTTCACTGCTCCCACCTTTGCATCTGGCTGCCCTTGGGACTTGCTTTGGAGAGCGGCGGGCAGGAGAGTGATGCCGAGCCAGTTATGAGGCTGGGCCTCAAGAGATTTTGCACACCTTCTTCCCTGGGGACCACCCCCCACTGCTCTTCCGAGAATAAGCCCGGGCTAACCTGCTGATGAAAGCCACCCCTACCGGCCTTGCTGACCACAAGCCAACTGCCGAGCATTTGAGTGAGGCCCTCTGAAAGCAGCCAGTGCCCCACTGACCCACCAGCTGACTGGTGAGTCCATGAAGGAGCTCAGCCCAGATTGGGCGGACCACCCAATAGACGGCTGTGTTAAGCCACGAGGTTCGGGGTGGTTTGTCACACAACAAATGTTCATTGACAGGCTCAGACATCTCTTCTGATCTCCCTCTCCCACGAGTCCAGGGGCCCATTGGACCCTCCACTTTGATGTCCTCAACACAATGCGTCCCAAACTGACCTCAACGTACCTCCTCGGCCCCCCACCCACACCCACCTCCAAGCACAACGGCTCCTTCTCCTGTCTTCTTCATCTTGGCAAACAACCTGTCATCTCCTCAAAAACCCGGGCAGCATCCTGGCTCCCCCGCTCCTTCCCCTCACATCCAATCTGTCACCGAGAGGCATTGGTTCCACCTGCCACAAGGCTCTTCTTCCTCCACGTCTCTCCACCTCCACTAATTCCCCTCATTCGACTACTATCTCCTCCCATCTGGCTGTCTCAAGCCTCTAAGCTCTGTCCTCACCTGCGCCTCCGCTTTACCTTCAATCTGCTTTCTGTTTTAACAGGAAGACGATTTCCAAAATATAATTCTGACCACGTGTCACCTGATTAAATTCCTATAAGGGCTCAGAATACTTCATAAAGGCCATACTCTTCAGCTGGACTCAAGAACACAGACTTTCCCCAGCACATCATGGGGAGCCACTGAAGGTTCTTGAGCTGGAACATGACAGCATCAGAGCTCTGCTTTAAGAGATGTGATCTGGGAGGTGCGCCTGGGTGGCTCGGTCGGTTAAGCGTCAGACTTCGGCTCCGGTCACGATCTCTCAGTTTGTGGGTCCAAGCCCCGCGTCGGGCTCTGTGCTAACAGCTCGGAGCCTGGACCTTGCTTCGGATTCTGTGTCTCCCCTTCTCTCTTCCCCTCCCCTGCTTGTGCTCTGTCTCTCTCTGTCTCTCACTAATAAATAACCATTCAAGACAAATTAAAAAAAAAAAAAAGAGAGAGATGTGATCTGGGAGCCACAGTTAGGATAGCTTATGGGGGAAACCTCGGATGTAGGGAGACAAATTAAGAAGTTCCAGCATAGATCAAGTGAAAAGGGATGAGTCTTAGGCTAGACTGTGCAGTGGGAACCTCACGTGTTGTGTGAGGGACGAGTTCAGGAGGATGGGTGGGATACAAGTGCAATTTCAGAGGCAGGCCGTGCAAGCCTGGGTTCTGCTCAGGTGTCAAGGGAAGGAAAGGGGGCTGAATGAACTGCCTGTGACCTCAAACCTAGCTAACAGACATCTTTGAAACCCTTATTTGAACAGCAAAATGGTGGGAGAAGAGATTTATGGAGCAAAGAAATGGTGAGAAAAGAACAATGGCCCACAGTGCTGGCAAGGCAGATCAAGGTCAATGTCCTGTGGCGTCTGCTTGCAGCCCTCACTCACCTCAGCCCCTCTAAGCCTCAGCACAGCGGCTCGCTTGGGCCTGTCCCTCAGTTTACCACTTCTGCATCCTTGTGTTTTTTCTCCTTCCCCTGTTTCCTGACCTACCTACCCCCGAACCCTTCTCTTCTAAGACCTTCCTCACTGCTCTAACAGAACACCACAGGCTGGGTGGCTAATAAACAACAGAAATATATTTCTCACAGTTTTGGGGGCTGGAAGGCCAAGGTCAAGGTGGGAGCCGATCCAGGGTGTGCAGGCGCTTCCTGGTTCATAGATGACCGGCTTCTCCCTGTCTCTTCACGTGGTAGAAGCTCTTGTGTCTCTTGATATAAGGGGACTGATTTCCAGGTGTGAGGGTTTGGCCCTCATGACCGAACCACCTACCAAAGGCCCCACCTCCTAACATCAACGGCTTAGGGGTTAGGATTTAACACATGAATTTCAAGGGCCACAAACTTTCAGTCCACCCCACCACTCGCCGTCTTGTTTGGTTACTTTTTTAGGTAATGAATGTTGATTGAGGCATTACCATATGTCAGCACTGGGTCTATAAGTGGTAACACGGAGCTCCCCCGATGGCATGCTGGATCGTTCTGTCTCTGAGCGCCACTGGTCACAGGCTGCCCAGTGTTACAATCATCACTCCAGCCAACAATAGCAGATTAGCATCATGGGGTTGGCCTCTCCCAAGACAGCTCTTAGATCTTAAACTTGTCTTTGTGTTTCCCAGAGCTCACAGCGGCTGTAGAACAAATATTTGATGAATGAGTGAAGAACAATGCTCTAGGACCTTCAAATAGGTGGGTACTGATCAAGTTTTAAAATGATTACTAAAAACACCATTTTCTCTGTTAAGACTTAGGGATGAAATAGAACACAAGGTCTCTGAAGTTAATTAGCAAGCAAACTAGTCTGAATTTCGACAGAGGAGAGAGACAGGTATGAATGAGCCTTACACAGCGCACACGTTGCCCTAATTTTCTTCCTGAAAGCCCACTGCTCTCTCTCTCTCTCTCTCTCTCTCTATATATATATATATATATATTTTTTTTTTTTTTTTTTTTGGGTAGTGATTTGTTTTGGTGGAAGGTTTAACCTTCCTGCCCCAAGAGTTATCTGTGGTATAACTCCTTATCCACACTCTGGCTGATGTTTGAAAATGTCATGGTCAGAGAAAACATCACCCTCTCGGCTAAAGCTTTTGATCCGTGTTTGATGGCTATCGCCATGGGTGGGGGGTGCTGCGAGGCGAGGATGAGGGTTTGAGGGTGGGTTTTGAGGGGGAAAGCCTTAGAAAAGGAGCCAGAAGTCATCCTAACGGAACTGAACGGGATTTTGAAATCCTCATTTTCCAATTTGCGCACGTGGATGTAGTTTTAAAAAACAACGCTGTGCCCCAAACTGGAGTGCTCGAAAAAATTCCAGTAGCCAGTTTCTGGTTTTAGGATAGAATTTCGATTCAGGTTTCCCTTTGTAACCTGAGGTGTGTCGGCTTATTGAACTCAAGGTACTCTGCTTTTCTCGCAAAAGAAATTTCCCTGTTGCAGTCTTGCCGCCATCCTGTTTGATGATGAAACTTTCGGGGCTGCTGTTCCTTTGACCTTTATGGGTACGAATGCGATTAAAAGAAAATTGACTGGCTTACCGGCCACCTCCATCTTCCTTTGGCTTGTTTGCTCCCATTTACCATTCCATTTATTATTGATAGAGTGTTTATGTTCATAGCTTCTGTGCAGCTCTTGCTCCTGGAAGGGAGGAGGGTGACAGTCACCGCTATGCCAGTGGCCACTCCCTTGCCCCCCAGTCATACAGCCCGCGTGACCCTGGAATCTCTGGGACTTGACCCAGGAAGAGACTGTCTGGTATGGGGGACGGGATTGGAGGAACAGAAGGGCAACACAGGGGAGGAAAAAGCTCCCAGCCAAGCTGGGTATGGGGTGGGGTGGGGGTGGGGGTTGCTTCTCCAGTCATTCAAGGTGAGCCCACCGCCCTGAGAGCAGGGCTATTGTCAAGGTTAGAGCTCTCCTTGGTTAGCTTGGGAGAATTAAATCACATCTCCCGGGAACCCTCAGTTTGCAAACCTTTTTTGTCTAGTAGAAGGGCGAGGGTATGGCAACTTGCCTTCCCTTGACATAGGAGAGGTGGAAACAAGTGTATTTTTTTCCCTCTAAGTGGGACAAAAGGGAACAGAGTCATTAAGTGCTTAGACATACCAAGACCATATATGTCTATGAATTTTCAGGAATGGCTGCTGCTCTCGCCTGTCACTGCTGTCTGAAAAACAAATGGTGCGCTATGCCATAGCTTGAAAGACAAAAGGTACAAAGGTGCCAAGTTGACCCTGGTTCTTGTGCCTCTGTACGGTTGTCTGAAGTAGACACGTGGGCCAAGGAACACTTCTTCATGGGCTATAAATCTCCACAGGTGCTGTCGAATCTCTGCCGGAAGCCGCAGCTGCCGGAACACTCCTCACCTCTCTCTGATCAGGAAAGATGGGAGTCACGCCCGCCCCACCTCCCGCAGCTGCCTCTTCCTTGTGGTCTCGACTTCAACACAAACTGTCCTCTCTCTGGGCAGCAACCCGCCTCCAACTTTCTCACTAGTACCTGGAGACGTCCTTCCTCGGGCTGATGGCCAAATGGCCTGCCGGAACCACCTGGCTGCCTGGTGAGAGCAAACCCAGGATGGTATTTTTGTTCTTGAAAGACCAGGTTCACACATCACAGCCAAGATTGCGGGAAGGGAGGGGAAAGGCTCCTCTCTGGGCATCAAATGTTTGCCCAGGTGGGCGTACCATTCTGTAGTGGAGGTAAATGAATTGAAGCCGGGGGGGGGGGGGGGGGGGGCTGGGGTCTTCTTGAATCCTCTAAGGGAGAGAAAGGAGGTTTGTCAGACCCCAGCTAAGTATGTGTTTGATTCACAGCGAAGTGTGAAGGATCACCGCTCAGCTTGCCTCGGGCCTGTCCCCCTCAGAGTGAAGTAGGCAATACCCAGATGCCCCAAGGCAGCACATGCCCAGCAGTATAAGAATCCATAGCCATGAACGAAGTTCTCATTGGCATCCCAGCTCAATAACAAGTAAGACTCACCTCAGAATGACTTTTTAAGACAAATGCTAGAACAGCAGGTCTAAAGTAATGACCAACGGGGGAGAATCCGACAGGGCCTAGCCTGTTTGATGTCTTCCGGAAGCAGGAAGCAAGTTGGAAGGGTCCTGGGCTTGCGGGATAGGCCCTGTCTGCCCTATCCTAGCTGTGGGACTGTGGGAAAGTCAGTTTGATCCTTCATTCATCAAGGACGTACCGAGCACCTCTGTTTGCCAGGCTGACAGAAGGAAGAAAAAGGTGAAAGCTGGGTGGGATCCTTGCGCGCTGAGGCTTACGTGGTGGGGTGGCAGGGGAGAGAGAATAAATAGGTAAACAAATAAAAGAGACACTTTCAGAGAGCGAGGAGTGTCATGAAGAACTTCAAGAGATCAGGTCGTGGGACAGAGCCCATCTGAGGAGGTGTTTTTCCAGCACACACCAGGGTGATGGGAAGGAGCCGGGACAGAAAGATCTGAGGGCAGAACATTCAGGAAAAAGGAGTAACAAGTTCAAGTGTCTGCGTTAAGAAGCAGCGGTTCCACAGACCAAGCATCCATTTCCTCACCTGCCCAGTGGTGTCACCGAGAATTAAATAGAGTCACGCATATGGCGGGCTGTCACGCCCACGTCCACAAACGAGACTAATGGCCCAGTTCCCACACGGGGGTTAGATTCTGGGGAACCCAATGCCCTCAGGGAGCCTTCCTAGTCTCCCTGTTCTTCCCCCCAGACAAGCCTTCCTATTCTCTCTTTTTGACACTTCATTAGCTTAAGAGGCCTCATAGATGCCTCCCTACAGCTTAGGTACCCAACATTATTCTCCGGATGCTACCGGGAACACGGAGTGAAGGGAAGGGGTATGTGTACCTGTGTGTACCCAGGTTTACTCTATGTTCTGAGCATATACTAACATACAGAGTATCTTTGGGACTCTGGCCTCTAAACAGCCATCGAATCACTGACTAAAGCCGTCTTTGGGTCCTAGCCCTGGTTCTGTAACAGATCACCACCTGGTGATTCAGGATGAGTGTTTGCCATTCCTACATTTAAGGGTCCCTGTGGACTGTGGCCCCCACCCCCCATCCCTCACCCCTGGGTCGCTGTTTTTCCAGGACGGATTCACCTTTCAGGCAGGAAGCTCTTCCTTACACTGATGACCCCACTTCTGGCAACTCCCTCCCAGGTCCCTATTTCTAGTCCCCTGGAGAGAGGAGAACATACAGTTAGCCCTCCATATAATGGTCCTTGGTGAAGACCATGGTTAGGCTGCCCTTGAGATGCTTTTCTCCCAGTTGAACCACAACCTCCTTCATCTTCCCTGGGAGACTCCAGAGAGCCGCACAGCTATGTGGGAGGAAGCAGCAGGAAGAGGCGTCGGCAGCACCCCCTGCTGGAGAGTGGGAGAGGCAGCCCGGCACACAGGCTGAGCCTCTGCAAGCAACCACAATCCCAACAGCGAGGTAATGTGTGTCCAGCCTTGACTCCCGGCCAAGCACCTCACAAGTCTTTCTGCATCCCCATTCTCCAGGGCAGCAACACGTATGTCATAGTGGTGCCTACTTTGCAGATGACGGACCGGCAGTTGGGACAAGCTGCCTGGCTTTCCCAGGGTGCACCCTGGGCCTGAAATCTGCACCCAACTCTTGATTCCAAACTCAGTTCCCATAACCTGACAATGTAAAGCAGTGATGAGCCATCTGCTACTTAGAAAGAGTTTGTTTCCCGCCATACATCCTCCATCCTGTGTGTTGAGCAACTTTGGCAACAAAGGAATCGTCAACACTAGAAATTAAAGCACAAAGAGAAAGAAGTCCAGAGTATGAATAACGGCTGCCATTGATGGAGTCTCTTTGGGGATGATGACTGGACTCATTTAACATTTATAATACCCCTGCAGGGTAGACATTGCAATCCCCATTGTAAAGATAAGGGAATCGAGGCTCTAATTGGTTAAGTGACCATGTGGAAACGCTGCCTTGACGACTCTGGAGTGTCTGCCTCCAAAGCTCTTAACCTCCACACACATTGACTGGAAAGATCAATTCAGGTGGAAATGTGTGGCCCGAGTCTCATTTCCTTCATCAGAGACCAAATGTCCCATACCCAGTTGGTGAACATTTGTTAATGCCCTGGCCTTTTAAGCCACACACATTAAAAAAAAAAAAAAAAACGAACAAGGGTAACCATATTTGCCAATCTCTGCCTCCTCCTTGAAAGGTAAGATTACGAGTTAATAGTAAACCCAGGGAGCTTGTCATTTTAACTCGGCATGCGTCACCTCACTGAGCTCTTTCTCTTCCTGAATAAAATCGATGTAATAATATTGTACCATACCAATAAATATGTCATATTATTGCCTAATACTAGAAGAGAATGACACTTGCCTCGACTGCTCCACAGATTATTATGAAGGTGGGGGAAGCCACCTATGTGAAAACGGGTTACAAACTTGACACAAACAGAAGAGGGGTGACAAGCGGGATGGGTGATCACTGCCATTTGGAGACTTGTCACGACCATTGGTTCACTGCTGTTGCTCCCAGAAGATGGCCCTGGGCATCTGTGACACTGGGGCAGCTTTCTCTGGAATCCCAGCAGGGGTAGGAAGGGAGAGCCCCCCCCCCTCCCCGGACAGCAGCCATGTTAACAAACAAACCTGTAGATCCACTGGCCCAGAGTATTTCTAAATCAGTAGCCCCTTGAAGGTAGTGCATCTTCCTGTCAGATAAATACTGCCCAGGCATTTTGGATAGTTTCTAGTGCTTCCACCCTCTGTCCAAATCAGATAATGAAATAACTTTTCCACTTGTGACTTGGCCTTCTTTTTGTTTTTCATATTTCCTTGCTTTTACCTCTCCCACACTTTTCCTTCCACATGTTGGTCCATCTGTTCTAGGTAGGATGTGCCTGGTAGCCAGGGAGCATGTTTGTTTCAGCTTTCTGGCACGCACGCCTGGAACCACGAGAGAATGTAGAAACAACCAGGCTCACAGTGTATTGCAAGGATCACAGATGACACTGTAGTCCATAAATGACCTATTGTGGGTGGTGTCCAGCTTTGCAGGCTGAGCAGAGATGGGAACAGTTGGAAGCTGGACCTACACATTCCTGCTAGAAGGAGCCTTCATAGCCCTTGAGGCCAGAGAGACAAGGTCACAATCCTGACCCGCCACAGACTAGCACTGTGATTTAGTTACTTGATTTCCTTCTCTCTGCATGATGAAACCAATCTCTTCCGATTCCCGATGAGCGGAAAATTGAGACATCAAATGCAAAGTGCCTGGTGACAATTGGCTTTCAGTGGAAACTTCCCACCTCTGAACCCATTAGATGATGCTACCCTTGGACAGATGGATCTTGGTAGACATGTCTACTGTTTTACTCTTCTGGGGGAAATAAATCATGAATTGTCTCCATTCAAGTTCTCAGGTTATCTGCCATTAGGGTATCTGCCACTATAAGAACACCAGGAAGGACTGAGCATGCACGTTCACTGAGACTTGCATGGCAGGCGTTGACTTTGAGGGACATCTGAAGTGGCTTATTCAACTTTCCCACAAGCCTCCTCTGTGACTAATGGGAAGTAACACACCTCATAGCCAGGGCTTGGCAGACAGGGAAGGACGACTCTCGGAAGGTGTACAAGTCTTGCTGGGAGCCAGCATGGTTAGAGCGTGACCGGCCAGGTGTGTGTGGCGGGGATACAATAGTATGCTTCCTTGGCATCAAGCACTGGAAAAAGGGTGGGTCGCCATTCTCCCAGCCTTCAAGGGCTTCGCAGAATGTGTGAATCTGTTCATCATCACCATCATCATTCGTTGTTTAATCCATGCTCCCTGATGTCCTAACGCAAGGTTGTTCAGAGGGCAGTTTTTGTTTTCATTGTTTTGCTTGATATTTCTAAGAAGAGGAGTTTTGTTTCCGTTCCTCTTAAGTACTCTGTTCCTTCCCCACACTCGTGATGCACCACCCCTGGGGAGTAACTTAATTCTGAGCACGTGCACCTGTGGAATCTGAATCTGAACCTGCCCTGCCTGACGCTCTGATCTGGGGCAGTTCCCTGACTCTTCTCCAGCACAAGGTTTTCTGCCCCCACCCACACCAGGGTTTTTATCTTGTCATGTGATGCCTCATGGGGACCTAGGACCTGCACTCGGAACTCCTCCTCAGGGACGCACAAAGCTAGGAAGCAGATGGTACAGGGAGGACGAGTTTCTCCTCTCCTTCTTAATCAAGAAGTGTCTTCTTTTTAAGCCTCAGTGCAAGGGGTGCCTGGATGGCTTAGTGGGTTAAGTCTCTGACTCTTGATTTTGGCTCAGGTCACGATCTCTCATTTTGTTGGTTCCAGCCCCGCACTGGGCTCTGTGCTGGCGGTGTGGGAGTCTGCTTGGGATTCTCTCTCTCTCTCTCTCTCTCTCTGCCCATCCCCCACTCGTGCTGTCTCTGTCTCTCAAAATAAATAAATAAAACTTAAAAAAAGAAGACTCAGCACAGCCAAGCTGTGTGAAATGCGGGCACTTGGACATGTACATGTTGTACTGCTCTCCTTGACCACTGAGGATGTTGTGGCCAGCTCCAAAGAAAGACCTAGTCTCTCCCAGGGGGACAGAAGAAAACTCATGAACGTACAAACGTCAGTTGATCTTTTTCTCTAACATGACCGTTTTTCCTCATTACTAAGACAGCCAAATTATCTGTTTGGCTAAATGCAACAAAGTGTCAACGGACTCCTTTGACTCTGATTTATACCTACCTATGGGACTAGTCTGAGGAAGAGGCAAACAGTATTTTGTGGTCTCTCTGGGAAGGACATGGCCAAACTTAGAGTTCAGAATAGTCAACCTGGCAGCATAGCAGAGAGTGGAATGGGTAGGGACTAAGCTAGGGAGCTCAAGACCCATTAAAGACCATTACAGTCATTCAGGCTACAAATCATGGTGGCCTGAACTGAAGAACCTACAGCAGGAAGGAGAAGTGGATGGATTAGAGATATGCTTAGGAGGTAGGATTGGCACAATTCTGTGTCTGAAAGGAAGTGGGAAGTGAAGGAACATGGAGGAGACAAGGCATTGGAGTTAAGGAAGTGAAGGATAGTGGTGTGTTTGCTAAGATATGGAACATTACAGAGGGCACAGCTCCATGTGGGGATCTGTTTAGTCCGTGATGGCTCTGAGACACCCAAGGGAAGACAGGGAGTACGTGGTCGATAGTTTTGAAAACACTGGGGAAGTTTGGGCTGGAGATTTGGGAGAACTTCCCACATCAACAGTTGAGTGAGCACATGGTAATAGTTAAAGCCACCAAGAGAGAATGTGCAATCTATGAGCTAAGGGAAGAGAAGAAGAGAGATGAGATAAAGAAAAGAGTGGACGTAAGCCAGAAATAGAAATAACAAATGACAAAATAACTGTTTATAGATATTAAGCAAAACACAGAAGGATGGAAATAAATTCAGAGTTCAGGTTAGTAATAATGAATGTCAAGGAAAATGTCATCAGGTAAACACAGTTTCTCTAAAACCAGCTTTATGATTATCTCTTGGGATCAATCATCAGAGTTTTGTGTATTTTGTATGGCTATTTTAATAGGGTAACATTTGAGGCATGTCTTATGCCTGAGACATGCTCTCTGTCAGCCTCAACTGGCTTCATGGCTCTTGTACTCATTGGCAGCCACAGAAAGTCCAAGAAGAGCCTGGTTGGGCTTAAGGCACATGCCTTAAAAAGTCAACTTTATCTCAGTGACCCCTCCTCTTCCCTACCTCTCTACTCTCTCACCGGGACCACTCCTACCACTTTGAGTCTTTCAGTGCTGGACCTCCACGGGCAACACCTGACCGGCAGGTGCACTTGGAGAGCTTGCAGGTGGTCAGGGTGCACATGGGAAAGTGACTACGAGAGGATGAAATGATACCTGGAGCCAGGATCTAAAGGGTTGCAGACAACGTGCTGTAAGTATGAGAGAGAAGTTACTCATATTTGTGTTTGGAAAGATCCTCCACGTAGTCCAGTGGAGGATCGGGTGGGAGGAAGAGGAGAGACGGACCCTTATCGGTAAGATGTGTACCATCCACTAAGGGATAAGAAGAGCCTGTATTGGGACAGGGGAAGTGGCAGTGGATATGGGAATATGGATTCCAGACATATGTATGAGGAACAATGACGGAACTGGTGCCTGATGAACTTGGGTGATGAGGATGAAAGACGTGTCCAGGATGACTCCCTCTTTTTTTACTCAGGCCATTCACTGAACATTAATGCCCTTTCTAGAACATGGAAAATTTTCTAATACTCTTGTTTGCTCTCAGACAGGATCTTCTCTGCTGCGTGACTCTGTTTTATTCCTACCCTCTGTGAAAGTTGCCATTAGCATAGGTAGTTTCTTCAGCCAAAGCCCACACACAACTCCTCTTCGATTCCATGTAGCCACAACAATGGGTCCTAAAGCTTCTGACTGAAAACATTCACACATACTTTACTGGAGGTGATGGATCCAATACAACGGGAAGCCAACAGAATGCTTCTTACACTCTATAGTCTTAAAAAACAAATTCAGGTGTTCATCCTCAGCAGTGAAATATTACTTGACTGACAACCTCATCGGTTTGCCTGCCATAGACACTCTGGATGGCAATCTGGTCTGAGCAGCAAAAGATTATCACAAGATTCATGTTTTAGTGCCTCTTCTTGGTCTAAGGTACCATTCAAATAGATATAACGAAATTGTATCTCTGACTCTCTGTCTCTGTCTCCCTTTCCGGCTTCTCATGTCAGTAAGAAGGTGTGGGCAGGCATGCCATCATCCCAGACTTAGCTTGTAAGTCTATACTCAGTACACAGTCCTTCTATCTAACTTCTCTTGTCCTACACACATATCATTTTATCTGTTCTTCCGAACACCCCTAAAAGTTAGGTAAGTGCAGGTTATTACTATTATTCCTATTTACATATTGAAAACGGAGGCCCAGTCAAGTCAAGGAAGCATACCAGGGATAGATTGGGGGTTGGGTAGAAAAGTTTGGTTCCAGATATGTTGAATGGAGGTGACTTTCCAGACGAGGATGCCAGGTAAGCAAATAAATATTGGATATAAAGCTCAGGATATAGACTGGGCTTGAGGAAACAGATTCAGGAACCATCAGTTTATCAGAGCAGTTAAGCAGAAGACAAGAGCAAGCAACTTTGAAATGAAGTGATGTCCCACATCTGTGTTTTCATCCAGAGAAGGGGTAGAAATCTGGTGGCCTATGGGCTGAACTCATCATAAGACAAGGTTGTAGGAGTGGAATTGGAGTAATGCTTCAGATATTGAAAAATATCATGTAAAAACCCGATTTCCAGCATTCTTTTAAAAGCAGAGACTATGGCATCCTAGAGCCCACGTTCTCACACCTCAGTAATATCAAGATGTTGAATGAGTTGCCTTCCTTCCCTTTAGAACATTCTCTTCTGGTTTGCCATAGTCCCCACTATTCCTTACTATATTACTAGCTTGCATCATTAATTTACCTTTTCTCCCCTGCAAATAATTGAGTTTGTGGTCATTGGCATCAGAGTGGCCCCTTTCTGGCTAAACTCCTTCTTAAACTACATCTCAAAACTAGGTAGTTCCAGAAATCTCTCTCCAGATATCTGAACCCTCAGAAATGATTCCAACCATTTAGTATCTCCACCTGGTTCTTAGAAATTCTACCTTAGTATGTTAATGATTATTTATTTATTTATTTATTTAGAAAGAGAGTGCATGAGTGGGAGAGAAAGGCAGAGGGAGAGAGAATCTTAAGCAGGCTCCATACTCAGTACAGAGCCCCACGCAGGGTTCAGTCCCATGACTCTGGGCTCATGACCTGAGCAGAAATCAAGAGTTGGACACTGAACCCACTAAACCACCCAGGTGCCCCATGTTAATGGTCTTATTTGTGTAGACTTTCTCTCTAGACTCAAAGCAATTTGAGAGTAGCATTACCCTGATTGTATTTTGGTGTGTCCAATATTAGCATAGCACTCCACAGAGAATGGACGTTCAAAAAATGCAGATGTGGTGAATAATTGAACAACTGTCTGCACTTCACATTTCACAAAGCTTACTCACACTCATTTTGCCTCAAACAACCCAAGGTGATCCAGCTCCTACAGGAGAGCCAGCTCTCCAGCCAGGTCTGTGGAGTTCTTTGGGGTCCCTACGACCCCCAGATCTGCTCTGTAGGATCCCCAGAAGTATGACAGTCATCCATGGATCACAAAAGACTGGAAAATAGGATATTCTGCCTGTTAGGTACCAGGGTAACATCAGGGATAAATTCATTGGAGGTGGCAGAGATCACTCCTGATTTCTCTGAGATAGGAAACAATTCAATTGAGCCAATATTTACTGGGGGCTGACCATGCACTGCGGCCTGTGCCCTAGGGTTTCCAACAGTGAAGAAAAAACATAGAGTCCCTGAAAAACTAACTAGTATCAGGATTGTACAAAGAGCACAGGAATGCGCATCAAAAGAAAGCATGTTTAATTTAAAAAGTAACTAGAAATTAGCTTGTGGAGGATGTGGGATGTGGAGGGGAAGGATTCTTGGCAGAGGGACAACATGTGCAAAGACCTCAAGTCAGAGACATATTACTGGAGGAACTGAACGAAGTCTATTATGAGGACAGTAACAAGTGTGAGGGAGGTAAGCAAGAATCAGAACATACAATCATATAAACCATGTTGAGAATCTTAGAATGCATTCTGAGAGCCATGGGTTCTGGAAGGGTATTGAGTAATGGGGGAGGGGACACAATCAGATATCAATGTTTAAAATATCACCCTGATTGCTGTCAGAATGGACTGGGCAACATGGCTGGCTCAGTTGTCCACATCCACCTTCCCACTGAAAACACTCAAAAATGTTAGATAAATATAAACAGCCTCTTCTTATAAGGTGTAAAAGATTTGACAAGATAATGAGAAATTATACAGCCAAAATTTAGGAGAAACCAAGATAAGCAGAACACCAGAGCCTCTCTTGCCCTGGAGGTAATCTACCAACTCAAGTAAACTTGAGCCTTAATTCTGATGCCCTGAGAAGGCATAAGGACAGCAATGAGATGACTTGGGAGGTTCAGGTCCAGGGCAGTGAAAGTGAGGCAAGAAAAGACGTCCACCAGAGCCAGACAATACACTTCATGCACAACCAGCTCGAGATGGACCCAGCTGCTTACTCTGCAGATGCATGGAGGGCATCTCTGGAAGGGCTGCAAGAGTGACCCACACTGTGATGCCATCCAAGTAAAAGAGGAAGGAGGACCTTACCTGTGTGCTTCCTTCTCACCTTCCATTTCCTACTGGTCAAGTTTCATCCCCCCAGTAAGGAACACCCTGTCCTTCTGAGTTGCACCATCTGGCGGCTCAGAGGCCGACCAGGAACCAGATCCTACATTCAAGAAAGGTGACAGCCTGGCATGGCTGGAACGCCAACCAAGACAGAAGAAAAATGAGGTGAGGTTGTGAGAAAGTGCATGAAGTCTGCGTCCAGTGCTGGGGCCTAATAGAAGATCCTTGTCCCCTAAACCCGAGGACACAAAGTGCTGCATAATTAGGGTAAGAAGAACCAACATTTCCCACGCTACAGCATGCCCCCACTCCTAAAGACTGGAGGGAAAGTATCCTTGGCACAAAGCAAATCAGGGTTTCTAAAAAAAAAAAAAATTAATTTTTAATCTGCTTTTAATGTTTATTTATTTTTGAGAGAGAGGCAGAGCACGAGTGCGGGAGAAGCAGAGAGAGAGTGACACAGAATCCAAAGCAGGCTCCAGGCTCTGAGCTGTCAGCACAGAGCCTAATGTGGGGCTGGAACTCACAAATCACGAGGTCATGACCTGAGCTGAAGTTGGCCGCTTAACCAACTGAGCCACCCAGGCGCCCCCCACTCCCACAAAAAAAAAAAAAAAAAAATTTTTTTTAAAGGCCCTGGGAAATTGTAGCTGTAAGCAGTCTTTCTCATGTATTTGCAGCCAAAAATCATATCATATGTCTCATCTCCACACCCTCAAGCTATGAATTTAAAGTGTTTTTAGACTAGTAAAGCCTTTTGGCATCTGACAAAGCAAATGCAAACCTTTTTTTTTGAAGGAGATGCCTTCCTTTTAACTCTCCAGGGATTTCAAATATGATTTTCCATAGAACTGAGAAGTTTACAGTAATGAATAACCATGTACCATGAGTGAGAACCAGCAGAAACAGATGCAGAAAGACTTCATATATTAGAATTATTGTGGGAGCGCCTGGGTGGCTCTGTCAGTTGAGCATCTGACTCTTGATCTCAACTCAGATCTTGATCTCAGGGTTGCAAGTTTAAGCCCCACATTGGGCTCCATGCTGGGGGTGGAGCCTACTTAAAAAAAAAGACAAACGATTATTGTATGTGAACTGTATACACTCTAAAACAATCACATTTAACACAGTGAAAGAGGAGCTTTAAAATATATGCAGGGAGTAGGAAAAAAAAAAACTTTAAAGAACTTAACAGGTCCAAAAAGATAACTTCTAGAAAAATTTTAATAATTAAAAGAAAAAATGTAATGAGTATGTATAAAAACACAGTAAACCCAGATAAAGAGACAACTGGTATACTGAAAGATAGAATAAATTAAGCAGAATGCAACACACAAAAAAGAAAACCTTAAGACACTTAAAAAACGAGAAGCTATAAGATATGGAAGAGAGAGTGAGAAGGTCTAATATACATCAAATCAGAATTCCAGATGGAGAGGGGAGGGGCAATGAGGCAAAAAAAGCACAACTCACAAAAATAACATCTGAGAAATTTCAAGCAGTTCACAAGCTCAAGTGTCCCAATTAATTCTAGGCCTGACAAAGGAAAAGAAAGCTAATCTTGGACACATCTTCATGAAAGTGCAGAATCCCCAAAATACAGTGGATTTGAAAAGCAGCTGGAAACAAACACGAAAGCATTATCTTCAAAGGAGGGGTAGACTCATCCCTGATTTATTAATGGCTTCTCAACCATCACAATGAAAACTAGAAAACAGTGAAATTATAGCTTCCTTGTGCTGAAAGAAAACACCAACTGTCTCATAATGTTAACGCGACAAATATATTGTTAAAAAAATAAGGGCAAAGTAAAGACAGATAAACAGAAACTCACAGTTGGCCACCCACCCACCCACACACTCACTAAATAAAATTGGAAAAGATGCATCCAGGATAGAAGGTCTGAAATATAAGAGATAATGATAAGCAAATAAAATGGCAAATATGTGGGTAATGAAGAAAGGATAAGGCTGAGAGGAGAGAGGGAGGGACATATTTGTCAGGAAACCAGCAGCGGATCTTGGAACAGGAAATGGAGAATGGAGGAGGGCACAGGCCACGGAGGAGTTTATAGTTGGTCAACTGACCGGAGCAAACCCCAAGGAAGGTAATGAATCAACTGAAGAGAAGTTACTTTTCAAGTGAGGACTTTTTCATTTCTTTTCTTTCTTTTCTTTTCTTTCTTTCTTCTTCTTCTTCTTCTTTTTTTTTTTTTTTTAGATAGATTCCTGTCATTTTTTTTTCCTCTCTTTTTTGCAAACAACTCTGTCACGCTTCATAGAATTTCTCTAGCCATTCTGCTGCAGAGGAGAGGGGCCAAAGTACTTGGGTGTGGGATGTGGGAGGAGAAATTGGCTGAAATATCTGCAGAATTGGCTTAGTTTCCTCGGTCCTTGTGCGAGCAAAAAAATCATGTCTTTGTGGGACTGTGTTCGTTAGCTATGCCACAGCCCACAGCTGGAAGCCTGCTGACAGAAGACTAAGGAAGCTCATGACTGGTCTTGTACCGCCAGTGAGGAGGGCGGGAGAAAACGCCAGGCCTTTGTCAGCCTTTGTGCAAAATGGTTGTTGTTGGCAACATCCCAGCCCCGTACCCACATTTTATTTGTTTCAGCTCATACTTGGGAGGTCAGTGAAACAGAGGATTTGCATGTACTGAACAAACCTGTTGGCTTGTCCTCGGATCAGCTTCCAGCTACTTCTCTCCAGGTGGAGTTGAATTATCTGAAGGCATTCAGTTCTGATGGGGTGGGCACTGTAGGGAGAATGGCTCCACCCCAGACTTTTGTGGTGCCTTGATTTCAAATGATGCTGCCTCCAGCCCATGGGTCTCTTAAATCTGTCAGAAAAAAAAAGTGGCCTCTTGTGAATCATTGTTTTCAGTGACGGGAAGGATAAAGAGCTGAAGAAGCACAGGAGGGATGGAGTGGGGGGAGTCGATATGTGAATAGTGACAGAACAGGGGCGAGTCACCTTCAGGAGAAGCTTAGATCGAATTAGTCTGGAAAGCCAGTGGGGAACTGTTTGAGTAGGGGGAGCAACTCTGGAAAGGTAGAGTAAGAAAGGGCAACACGTTTAGTCAGGCAAAGGAGTTAGTTCCTCTTGGATTGGCCATTTGCCAAGAGCATCAACTCTAGGTCAGAAAGGTGGGGGTGGGGGCAGCAAAATGGGTGAAGGGGGTCACAAAGTCCAAACTTCCAGTTGTAAAATAATTAAGTCCTAGGGATGTAAAAACCAGCGTGGTGATGATGTAGTGAATAATACTGTGTCGTATATTTGAAAGTTGCCAAGAGCACAGATCTTAGAAGTTCTCATCACAAGAAGAAAACAGTTTGTAACTATATGACGGGTGTCAGCCAGACTTACCCTGGTGCTCGTTGGCATTATATACAAATAGCAAATTATTATGTTGTGTACCAGAAGCTAATAGAATGTGGTATATCAACTGTATTTCAATTTTTTAAAAAGGGAGAGAAAAAAAGAGTTCTTCTTGAAATCAATACGAAGGGACATTAATCAAAAGAATTTTGGTGATAAGCATTTTGCCCGCAAAAGGTATTAGCTCTTAACACACACGTACACAGAGAGGTAAATATTTGTGTTATGTATTCTATATGCTAAGGTTACAATGTAAATATTTTACATAGACTGTGACAATGCTCACTTTGGGAGGGGCAGTATCCCCAAGGTGAATAAAGTACATCAGTGATTCATTACATTTGTCAACTAAATGGTCAAAAATTAAGTGGCTCCGTAAAGGTGCACATGAAAACTGAAGTTCTTTGTGCCCATACACTGCATCTGTAGCCAACTTTTTTTTTTTAAAAGTTTATTTATTTTGAGAGAGAGAGAAAAAAAGGGAATGTGAGCAGGGGAGGGGCAGAGAGAGAGGGAGAGAGCCTGTCAGTGCAGAGCAAGAGGCGAGGCTTGAACTCACACACTGAGATCAGGACCTGAGCCAATGTCAAGAATCGGACGCTTAACAGACTAAGCCACCCAGGAGCCCCGCCCTCCCCCGGAGGTTTTGAAATAAATAAAAGGAAATTGAAAAAAAAAAAAAAAAGCAACTACCCAATTTCCCCTGGGGAAGGGGGAGAGTTCTTTGCTTATGGTAGCTGTACCATAAGTTCATTTAATTTCTGTCTCAGGGCACCTGGGTGGCTCAGCTGGTTAAGCAGCCAACTCTTGATTTCAACTCAGGTCATGATCTCATGGTTCATGAGTTTGAGCCCCGTGTTGGGCTCTGCACTGACAGTGTGGAGCCTACTTGGGATTCTCTCTCTCTCCCTCTCTCTCTCTCTCTCTTTCTCTCTCTCTCTCCCCCTCGGCCCCTCCCCGACTCTCTAAATAAATAAATAAATAAAACTTTAAAAAGAAGAGAAAAGGAACTTTCTCTCTCATCTTACCAACTGCCTGATCCCAGACACTGCATAAAGTCTTCCAGAAGCTCCTTAAGCACTTATGCTCCCGACCATGGAATACACTCAAACATGCAAATTTGTTTTAAGACACTTCCTTAAAGTCTCTTGAAAGAAAGCGCCCTATGCATGAGAGAAGCAACGTGATGGATTGATATTTTTATTTTAATCTTTTTTTTTTTTTTTTCTGTACTGCTGAGGAGGATTTCTTTATGTTAGAAGCAAAACCATTTGGATAGAAGAAACATGGCGGATGGCCTTTCTCTGAATCCTTGGTCGGTGGTATTTGAGCTAACAAATTGCGACGCTGAACTTGTCTGAATTTTGAAGGTTGCCTACCTGTGAGGTTGGCTATCAAGACCATACTGTCAGTGAAAAGAAAACAAGCCTGTATTTCTTGGGCTGTCTTCCAATAAAACCGCAATCGATTGGAAGGGGAAGGTTGTAAAAGGAAAAAGAGAAGTCTGGGTTGTCAGTGCAGCAGGGCACACAGCTAGGATGCCTTGAACACGGAGGTTAAGACCCGCAAAAAACAATAGGCTACCTTTTGAGCTGAGAGTAAATCCTTCTCTTACTTGTTTTTCTCAGATCGCGGATGCTATTATGATCGAACACCTGGTGGTTAGGTCAAACGAGGCTCTAAACCCAATAAAAAGGGCAAAGCTCTAAGTTTGTTTCCTTGAGCTATTTCTTGGATCATTTTTTTTTCATTCCGTTTTATTGAGATAGAACTGACATACAACACTGTGTATGTTTAAGTTGTACAGCACAATACATATATTGCCAAGTGAGCGCTACAATAAATTTGGTTCACTCCCATCTTTTCATATAAATACAAAAGCAGAAAAGAGAGGAAAGAAAAGGAGAAGGGAAGGGAAGAGGGGAAGGGAAAGGAAGGGAAGGGAAGGGAAGGGAAGGGAAGCGTTTTCCTTGTGATGAGAACTTTTAGGTTTTAAAAAAATTATTTTTATTACATTTATTTATTTTTGAGAGACAGGGAGGGTGAGACAGGGCACGAGTGGGGGAGGGGCGGAGAGGGAAGGAGACACAGGTTCCAGGAAGCAGGTTCCAGGTTCTGAGCAAGCATTCAGCACAGAGCCCGACTCGGGGCTCGAATCCACAAACACGTGAGATCATGATCTGACGCTTAACCGACTGAGCCACCCAGGCACCCCTAGAACTTTCAGGATTTTACTCTTAGCAGCTTTCAACGATACCACATGGCAGTGTTAACTACAGTCACCATGCTGTACATGACATCCCCAGGACTTATTTATCCTATAGTGGGAAGTTTGCACCTTTAGACCCATTCTCCCAATCCCCCTCCCCCACCCCTGCTCTGGGGACCACAGATCTGAGCCTCCCCCCTCCTCCCTCAGCTCCCAAGCCTTGGCTCCAGCCACACCCACAGTCCTGGTCCTGATCAAACACAGGAAGCAGGATCGCACCTCCACAGACATTGCCTTCCTGTTGCTCTGCCTGGAATGTTCTTCCCACAAATATGTGTGTCACTGTCCCTCTACCTCCTTCAAGTGTCTGGGCAGCTACCCTTACTCAAGCCCTTCCCTCTCAGAGATGCCTCTCCTAAGCTCCCATGAATCTCTATCCTCTTATCCATTATTTTCCTGTCATTCATTCCCCCCTGACATAATATATACTCATTTGTTAATTGTTTGTCTCACCCTCTCAAATATAAGCTCCTTGAAGACAAGGACAGTCTGTTGAGTTTTGTTTTTGTTTTTCTTTTTTTTCATCCTGTATCTTCAGCACCTAAAATCACATCTGGCCCAAAGTAGGTATTTAATAAATACTGGTTGAACTAATAAATAAACTATCGTCTAGATAAGAATTCTAGTACCTAAGACTGCCCACACATAATAGGAAATAAAAACAAATATTTGTAAGTTTAAAAAATAGATATGACTTGAAATATTAATTCTATTTTCTATCTGATGTAATCAGTGGGATGTATGAGCTTGTCCAGCTGGATGTGGTTTTCAGTGGCCACTTACAAAGTGGAAACCAATAGCCAAAGCCAAGTTGAAGCAAAACAAAGTCTGGGAACACATCACCTGCCGACGAAGATAGTAAAGTTGCCACTGGCCAGCAGCAATCAGCAGGTGGTCAGAGGGGCTATCATGTGCTCAGTGTTAGGAGGGCTGGTGCGGGTCTCTCTCTCTCAAAAATAAACATTTTTTAGTGGAATCTCTACACCTAACATGGGACTCGAACTCATGACCCAGAGATCAAGAATCACAAGCTCCACCAACTAAGCCAGCCAGGAGTCCCTGTCCATTTTTTTTAACATTTAATCTGAGCCACCCAGGTTCCCCTAAACATTTTTTTTATTAAAAAATAATATAATTTTTAAAAGGGGAATACAAGAATTCTCTCTGTAGATGGTAGTTCCAATGCAATTTTTAGCCTTTGTTCCACAGCATCTGCATACGTGTGTGCTGACTTTGACAACATGGGCCTTGAGGGGTGTGTGGGTTCATTCTGAAAGGGCGTTTCGGAGGCAACTTATACACATATTCTGGTGTCAGGTCCCAGGTGGCACAGTCCTATTCAACTAGACCACTGGCCAGGGGCCACTCCCAAGGGTGTGAAGGTTGATCTTTAACAACCAGACCCAGCTGACCTTGCCCAGAGCTTGGGTGAGGCGAGTGTCTGTGCTTACCCTGGCCCTCCTTTGGAAGGAGAGGGCTTATATGTGTGGCCCGTGCACCTGCCTGTATGCCCTTTCCCACCCTTGTTGGCCACCATTATGCCAACAGAATGCCAAAGACCCAGGCCTTTAAAAATCACATGTTACAGTTGAAAAGGCTGTGGCACTGAGGGCATTCTTTTGCTCAGTCATTCCCACACCATGGAGATGCCGAATAAGAAGATTATATAAATGTTTTCCAAGTTCAAATTGGATTTGAGGCTCCATGGGACTCTTTCACCAAGTGCAGTCTGCCCCCTTTTCACCATTTCACGGTCTCAGTCTTTCTCAGCAACTCAAGTAAACACCACCAGGTCATCCCCAGGAGAGTTGCTCAAAAATTTTATTAGTTTGGATGAATTCTTCCTTTTTTTTTTCAGTTGTTCAAAATTTAATACACACTCTGTGTCCTAGTTTAGTCTTTGCATTTTTCCATGGGGCAATGATGGAAAACAGCCTGCAATGCATGCTTCATTTGGAAAGTCTGGTTTTCAATGATTCAAATACTAGGAAGGAACATTAGAAGTCTGAGGTCCAGGGACTCTGCAGTGTGCTTCCCAGGCCAGCTGGACAAGTCACCTTGGGCGTCTAAGACTCAATCTCCTGATCTGGAATCAGAACAATATTCTAGCATCACTCCTACAGAGCGTGTGAACCACGGATTTAAAATTTTATCTAAAATTTTATTTAAAATTTTATCTAAAATTTTATTTAAAATTTTATCTAAAATTTTATTTAAAATTTTATCTAAAATTTTATTTAAAATTTTATCTAAAATTTTATTTAAAATTTTATCTTTCCTAAGAGGTTCGGATGCCATGGAGGTTGGGACTGCAGAAAGGCAGCCGATTGTCTTTATTTCTTCTGAGAAATCTGGCAGGTTTGGAGATAGCTCAGTCATCCTTGGCCAATGCCTGTAAGATATGTATATAAACAAGAGTGTTTCACGGTGTGCAAGCACCAGCTTGATTCTTATCATGAAATCCCAGAAGATGCTCTTGCGCCATGGAAGAGAGGTGGGGGCTGGGGTTGCCATGTCCTGTCATTCCTCCTGAAACTTAAGAAAAGCTGGGTGGAAGCTCCATTGACCTAAAGCAAGAATGACCTCATTTTCTATTTCTCTATGACCGTTTATATTTTGGGTTTCAGTTTTCCTGCCAGTTTCCTGTTGGTCATCTTCTTGCTTCGCATACCAGCTTTATCAGTCACTTTCATGGGATCCCCTTCCACACAGGTATTGTCTTTTCAGTACCACCTTCACTTAACGGGTATCTCTTGAGTGTTAATGCAACCTTGTCTTGCGCAGAGATAAAGGCAAATTGAATGTGGTGTTAAAACCCAGCCATTTGGGATCGAGTTATAAACCTTTAGGGTCGGAGGGCCAGCAGGCCAGCAATTTAAGACTCTAAGTGACACAAATAGTTAGGGGTAGATCTCAGACCACCCCTGTGGTCTTTGATGCCCCTCTCGCTGCTGCCCCAGGCTGCTATCTGCATTGATCAGAAGGGATATCCCAGTTTTTGTCTATGTTGTGCTATGATATTGTGATTTATTCATCTGAATGATCAAATCTGTATTTCTCATACTATCTTTAGTCTTTATCCACAGTCCCTGGCTCACAGCTCCCCAAATCACTGGAATTTCCTAAGAGTTGAGAGTGATAAAAAAGTGTCTTTTGTTATGCTAATGAGAAGGCTTTATAAAAGCACCTAAGGATGGGGGTTGGTTGCCAATGGAGCCAACTGTGTCATTAGAGGGTTAGAACTTTCAGTCCCAGCTGGACTCCAGGGAAGAGAGACAGGCTTGAGGCTGAATTAACCAATGGCCAAGTCAATCAAGACTATGTAATGAAGCCTTCATACAAACCCAAGAGGACAGGTTTTTGGTCCTTTTTCTGGAGACTTTCCACTCTTGGGGAACCAGAATGCTTCCATGTGCCACAGAGCCAGGTCCCAAGCTCCCTGACCACAGGAACTCCTTTGTTTGGGATTAACTGGCTGTTGATCTGTGTCCTTTATCATATCCTTTAATGAACTGTTAAGTGTAGATAAGTGTTTTCCTGAGTTTTGTGAGCTGCTCTAGGAAACTAATTGAACCTAAGGAGGAAGTCCTTGGAGCCTCCAATCTGCAGCCATCAGAAGCAGTCAATAGCATACGTGAAAACCTGGGGCTGGACACCATTGTTCAAAGTAAGTGGGGATAGGGAGAAGGGGGCAGTTTCATAGGACTGAACCTGTAGGATCTGACCTGGGTAGATAGTCTCAGAATTGAGTTGAATTCTTGGACACCCTGCTGGTGTCTAAAAATTGCTTGGTGTTGTGTGTGTGGGGAACCCTCCCTCCACGTTCCAGTTGGGTTGGGAAACTCCAAAAGGTGTGCCAGATCTGCCAACCTGAGGAGGAGCTGGGTTGGGAAATCACTGTGTGAACAAGAGAAGAGCAGGGAGCACTTCAGCATGAATGAAGCTCAGACCTGAGCCAGACGGGGTCCCGCCAATGCCAGACATGCCACCATGCTATACATGGCGTCAGGGGTGGGCCATGTTGGCAACGGGAGTGCCACGTGAACAAAGGCGGTCACTTCAGGGTGCTGCCTGGTGCAACATCCACTGACCAACAGACGTGTTCTTCAGCTGAGCGAGCAAGAGAACATAATGCCAAGTTGCAACGCACTTACCTCCATCCTTCACACACACTAGGTCTTTCCTTCAGCTCGGCCTTCATTGAGTAAACCACACACATCCTTGAAGACTCACTCAATTCCATCCCTTTGATGCCGCTCTGCCCATTTACCTGGTCCAACTCCTTGCCTTACCCTGCTGTACCTTTCTAGTATTTAGAATGCTTCCATTGTAAGTACTCCCACTACAGACTTTGTCCTTTTGAACTTGCATCGTGGCTCTGTTATGCACGTGCCTCCCTTTTGCTCTGAAAGCAGACCCACGGAGGCAGAAAAACACAGGTTTGGGGTCAGTTTGAATCAGGCCTTTGCCACTTTGTCCCTGGGCGAAATTAGACAAGTTGTCACTTCCCCTCCGATCTAGCTTCCTTATCCATCAAGCGTGGGTAATACCACTGGCAAAGGACGGTGTGGGGATCAGGGTAGATGGCTCCCTGTGCAGAATCCACCATGTGCCCAGCACGTACTTGGCTCCTGCAGGTGGAAGCTCTGTCATGCCCCTTGGTCTCCCCACCAGCACCACTCCAGCCCCCTCACATAGTAAGTGTACATGCAGTGCTGTCCAGAGCAAATGCATTGCTGGAATTCTGTCCTGGCCCCATGGGCAGCACAGGGATGGTGTGGCCATGGTGCCTTGGGGGTGTAAGACAGCAGAGTTCCAGAATACCAAAGCAGAGCTCTCCCCTGACTATGAGTCGCTGGAGCCTACTTAGGTGATACCTGACATCCACGGCCGATCCAGGGACCAAACCCCACTGTTTGCCAAAGGAGCTAAACTTCCGTCCTGACAGTCACATGATGGGAATTGGGCAGCTGAGCTGTGACAATGTCATGAGACCCGGTAGCAACAGGACTGATCTCTGGGACCTCCTGATAGAGCTGAAGAGAACACACGTGGTGGCTTTCTTGGCCCAAGATAGGGGCTGGTGGCTCTGTCAGGACATGTTGTGGGCAAAGGCCTGATGAAGCCAATACCAGGTTGAAATGTCCCAGCATGGAAACCAGCCTGAAGGGGCTGCCAGCTCATCAGAAGGGCCACTCCGAGGCCACCTGGAAGTCTGGGTCCCTTCAGATCTTCAGTCTAAATACACATGAAGTTAGGTACACAGAGCCTTTCTCTTTGCCACCGTGCTCTGCTTAGTCTACAGAGAATGTAACTTCAAGCCCTCACACAGGCTGAGCAGGGGTAGAGGAAACAGCCGGGTGCGTTTGGGTTAAGGGTCTAGGATTTAAAAATCCAAACCAGGAAACCTGAAAAAAAAAGGGAGGATTTGTATAAAAATAACCGAAGTGAGTAGCTTTCATTCCCGATGGAAAATTCTTGGGGAAAGTGGTAGTCTAAGCCACATTTCAGCCACATATATATCTCATGAGGGCTATAAACTTTCTAGAGGTTTTCAAGTGGTCCCTTGATGTTTGGGCCGCTGTGTGGCTCCGAGTGTTTACACAAGCGTGACATTGATAAAGGCAGGGTGTCCCTTTCCCCGGCATTCCCATGAAACTGAGTGTGACGGAATGCGGGGAACAAGGCGGCCATCAGTGGCAGCTGTGTGAGGGGCCCCTCCGCCCTTGACCTAAGGAGGGCTGGACTTTCAGTGCCCTGAGATGACACTGGAGCAGTGCCAGGCTGCAAGGCTGTGACAAACACATACAGCTGGAAGGGAATCCATGTGCCAATATGACTAGGTTTTATAAACCCCCATGGGCCCCGAGGCCCTCAAGTCCGGTCCTAGGCACAAGTATGTAACTACCCACTCTTGTCTTAGAAAGCCATTAAATGCCTTTCACAGAGCTTAGATGAATCTAATTAAGACACATCTGATGGAAAAGAAAAACAGGTTGAGACGTGGGAGACAAATACAATGACCACGTGGAAATTTTTCTTGAACCCTGCCCCTAACCTGTTGGGAACTCTTTCTTTTCCAGGGGCTCGCCTGTCCAGCAGCCCCGGCAATGCCCTCGAGCCCTCACAGTGCCGAGGAAGTGTGTTTGGGGCCAGAGTGAAAGCCTTTGGCCAAGTCAAGGTCAGGACCTAGAAGTGAAACTCCCCAGTTTCTAGCCTTCCTGGTCATTCCAAGTTAAAGTTCAAGTCCATGCCTGTCTTTTTACTAATCCTGGTATTCACACCCTTGGATCCAGTTTGGGTTTCCGCTCAGTCGTTAGCGTTTTCCCTCCTCCCCGAGCACGCATCACTCCTTGGGCAGAGCAGGTCATTAGAGCATGGGTGTGCCCAGAGTGCCAGCACTATCTTCCCACCCAGAAAACCCCGCGAGTGTGTCAATAACAGGTTTATCTCTGGCATAATGTCGTCTATGTCTTTCAGTACCACATAGTGATGCTCACAAAGAGAATTGCTAAGCTCCAGTTTGGGAGAACTTTTCAGTCGGAAGCCCAAGATGTTCCTCTCGTTCGTCCTTAAGTAACCTGCCCTTCCGGGGTCTGGCTGGCCCTCTCCCTTCGACCCAGAGCACTAGGGAAACATATTCACCGAGACCTTTGTTGGTCTTCCTTCAGAAGAGTGGTTTCTGTATTAAAAATCTTCCCTTTGGGGGCAACTGGGTGGCTCTGTTGGTTAAGCATCTGACTCTTGGTTTGGCTCACAGTTGGTGGGATCATGCCCCGCATTGGGCTCCACACTGATAGCACAGAGCCTGCTTCGGATTCTCTCTCTCCCTCTCCTTCTGCCCCTCCCCCACTTTCCTGCACACACTCTCTCTCTCTTCCCTGTTGGTTCCACTTAACAAATATGCTCTGGAGATGGAGGTTGAGAAGAGAGTAGGAGAGGGAAGATGTACCAGGGAAGATGAACACCCACAATAAACCTGCAGAGGTGGCTACATTCTCAGCGTTAAGTGAGACAGATCATTGGAGCTCTGTGAATCTCCTCTACTTCTGTTGCTGTTGGAGCTCCAGCATCTAGAATAGTGCCCAGTACAGAGAGTGCCTTCTGTAAAACGTCTACTGAATGAGGGAATGATCACTCAGTTATTACAGATTCCAACCAACCAACCCAGCATGGAGCAAATCATGTTGCCTGAGGCCGTTCATCCAGTGGTAATTAGCCTGGGGGACCATCCATGTTCCCCAGGAGCAGAATCTGCATCAACTGCACCAGAATCTGCATTCTCCTAAAGCCCCACACAGGGTTCTTAGGGCAGCAGCGCAAAGACTAGTCTTTAGGAGTCACCAGTATGAGTTCTAACAACACTGGCCAAGAGCTTCTCTGTTTTTCCTTACCTCTGCTATAAAAAGCGTATGCACACATGTGCCCACCCTGAAGAATTTAAGACTAACAGACCCACAGATGGCTACATAGAGATAGTTCTGCACTGTAATGAGTGTATTACAGTGTGGGGTCTGGTGGAATGAATCTGAAAGTGCTAGCCACCAGCTTCCAGGGAGACTCAGACTTGGTGGTTTGGGGAGAAACAGTATCCCAAGCTAATCCTTTAAAAGAGCACATCCAATTAAACCCGAGGACTGAAGGGAGGGCCATCTGTGTGGAAGAGATCAAAGGATTCCACTGACCAACGCCTTCATTTGGAGCCAGAGAGCAAGGCCCAGGGTGTGTTGGCTGGGCAGTTAGCCACAGGGAGGAGGCACCGTCTCCCACGTGGGAGTGGGGACCACCCATTGAGACAAGGCCACGGCTGGTGAGCCCACTGAGGAGGTGACTGCAGCCAGGAGGCAGTGCCTGCCCTTCCAAAGCAAGCACCTGGAAACGGCTCGGGAACAACAGTGACAATCAGGGAGAGACTCACTGGCGAGCAGGTGTGGCTGTTCGGCCTAGAGACAGCAAGGGGGCACGTGGCTCTGTGTTAACAGCTCCGATTACAATCACGACAGACAATCGGGGAAGTGTTAGACAGAAACCGTCCTTCGGATCTCGAGTTCTTGACCGTCTCCGCGTCTCACTTCCTAAGCGCCTCTCAGAGTCGCCGCACCACCTGGGAGATGAAAAGCACCCAGATCTTGGTACCATTTTTGCCTCCAAGCCAAAGCTCAAGCCTGGTTCTTAATCATTATTCCATTTCGGAGACATTGTTCGTTGCAAGAGGGTTCCTTTTCACTTATGGTTATTTTCCATCATCATCGTGGCCCAAAGGCGCAATCTTCAAGCCCACAGAAGCGAATTTGTCCTGCTTCTCCCCTCTCTCCCCTGGTCCTCCGCTCAGTCCTGATGCTTTTGGTCCTGACTATCCTCCTTGTCCTTCCCCCCCACCCCAGGCTCCTTTCATTTCTTCCCGGAGATGGGAACTGGGAGATCCTTGGAGGGTCACTGGAGTGCAGACAGAAGGAGATGGCCCCACTGCGCCTGGCATGTATGGTCTTCCTCTCTCACCTCCATCCTTTCCACGGGGGGCACTTGTGAAACCAAGTCATGACTAGCGAACGCAGAAGCTAAGCCTGCATTCGGAGGTTGTTAGTGCACACCTTGTCAGAGACTGCTTCCCGGTGCAGGAAAGCACTTCACCTGCTGAGCTCAGCTTCATCGGGTGCTGAGGCCCCTTTGATGCTTGCTTTGTATTCTTCCTCCCTGTCTCTTGCTGTCCCCTTGTCACCTGCCATCGTTGCTGCTGGACCCTCCTTCTGGTGTCATTTCCCCTGGGGAGGCTTTCTTCTGTCATCTCGTTTCTCTTTTCCTTTTCCCGTTTCTCGTTGTTGTCTTCCAAGGGTTTTCATCGGCCTTGGCGACGTAGACCTTTTTTAATGTTTCTTTAGAAAATATTTCATGATACAAACTCCCCAGACTTTTGTTCCTGTCTTGGTTTTTGTGTGGTTGTCACACTGGTTTCTAATTCTTTTTTCTGTCTTTTCGGAGTCTCCCTGCTGAGGTTTCCAGCATACGCAGAGTTCTCTTCCTGTCCACGGGGGTCACGTGGCTTCTAGTCAGGAGATTCTCTTCTGCCATTAGCCATGGGTCTCTCCAGCTCCTGCAAGAACCGCCCTAATCTGAGCATACGGCACAATCTTGCAACTTAACGTAACTATGATGTTTCACAGGCTGCCATCACTTACCACCCGTGTTTAGAAGAACGGGGCTCTGACGCCAGCCACACTCATAATTAGCGATGTCACCACGTAAAAACACATCAGACGTTCCAGGCCTCAGTTTACTTCTCCGTGCAATGACTGGGGCCAGATACAATCATGGCTCAGCTCCCTGGCTATTTAAAACTGCAAAAACTCTAAGTTTCCGGCTGCAGAAACAGTCTCTTTTCCAGATAACCCTTCTGCTGGTGGTACGTGCATTTTCTCGTTTCCGTCTTTGCACAAGCCAACAACCCACCCCGTGGCTATACCACTTGGTGAGATTTTTTGTTGTGTCACCAACTCTATCTTTCTTCCGGCACCTACGTAATATACCGTGCTTGTGTTGACTCTGACTTGGACGAGGAGGAAGAATGAGGACACGCAGAACCCGCTGGAAGGCCCCTTATGAGATGTGCTGGCTTCGAAGGGCAGCTGAGGTGGCTCCAGAAGGAAAAGGGAGGCCACGAAGTTCTGCTGATGCAGACGCTTGTTTCCTCCACTTTGTTCAAATGAGGGCGGGGGTGGGGGGACATATGTGCAGCGCTCTGAGTTCTTCCAAAGTGTTAGTCAATAGGCCTAAAGAGTATCTTAAGCCGAGGGTGCCTGGGCGGCTCAGTGGGTTAAATTGTCTGACTCTGGATTTCGACTCAGGTCATGATCTCACGGTTTGTGGGTTCACGCCTCAACTCTGGGCTCTGCGCTGAGAGTGCGGAACCTTCTTGGGATTCTCTCCCTCTCCCTCTCTCTCTGCCCCTCCTCTGCTCTCTCTCTCTCTCTCTCTCTCTCTCTCAAAATAAATAACCAAAGTTCAAAAAAAAGAGTATCTTAAGCCAGATGAACCAAATTAACCACTCAAGCAATCAATCTGACGGGTGATTCTTATATTAATTTCACAACTAGAGACCCTTGAAATTCATCTGTCGCTTTTGTATCCTCAAGTTTAATCATCATGATAATTGTGAAGGGGACTCTGGCAAGTTTGATCATTCCCCACTTCACAGAGGAAGAAACTAAAGCCCACAGCGGTGACAGGATCTGCAGAGTAGCCCCTCCATGAGTGGGCAGGAGAATCTTCTAGATCTGGCTGACTTCAGCTGCAGCTGAACAAATCAACCTACTTTTTTTTTCCTAATAAGCACAGATGTAAGTAAGCCCAGGCCCAGACTCTTGGCAAAACAGAAACGCAAAGGTCACTACCTGGATGATGTGGCAGGAAAACCACCTCTTGTCTCCTCCTCTGCAAAGACTGCCGAGACTTTTGTCACAGCTGTGTCCCTCCATCAGGCCTCTGAGGGAATGACACCAGGTCCCACCGATTCCCGCCTTGACTGCTCTTGGCCACAAAGGCCTGTCCCAGGGCAGCAGCCAGGCCCCAGGGTCATGCAGGAACCCCGAGCATGGGTGCTCTCTGTGCACTTGGCTCCCTAGACCCCACTCCTCTTCCACCCTCACCCTGACCTCTTCCCTGCCCTCCCCAAACTTCTTCCACTCAAGAAGAGTAGAGCTCATACAAGAGAGCACAGCTTTCCCATCACCCTGACATTCCTTTGGTGAGTGTGAACCGGCCACCCACCCAGTTTTTACCTGTGGAACATGGAGCCTTTCATCTGACTGCTTCCCTGAACCCCCTTTCCCACCGTGGACACCTCGGGCCCTTGCGATAGACACTGACCTTGCTAACCTTTGTTTGACCAGAACAAATATGGGCCTCTACACAAATGTTGAGGGCTACTGGATGCAGAAGAATCCCAAACTGGGAAATTACCCAAATGTTCGTACAAAGGAGAAGGAGCAGATGAATTTTGGTGCATTTATGCAATGGGGCACCTCAGGAATTGGAAAGCAAGACACTGTTGGCCCAATGACAGGTGGAGATCTCAAAACCCTCCCGTTGAGAGAAGGAAGCAGAACGAGCCACAGTGTGATTCCTTTTGTATGCATCCCATCGGGAGGAGGTTCATAACCCACAAAAAGAGTCTGTGGTGCCTGAAATCAGGGCTGTGGCAGGAGGGGGCCTTTCCCGGAGCGATGGAAACATTCTACGTCTTCACCGGAGTGGTGGTCACGTGGCTACCCGCAACCGTCAAAATTCACCACTCAAGGCAATTTTGTTCTGTGTAGAAATCGTACTTACTGCATAGAAGTTGTCCTTCAATGTGAAATTTTGATAGTCTTTAAAAAAAACAACAACAACAAAACACTGGTCAAACTATTGTACAAATGCCACACACACCCCTTCAGTTAGGCTCCCTGAGACCCGGAGCCAGCTCCAAGCCTCTTTTCTATCACCGCATTTGCATTTGACCCTGAAATTGAGTCTCCCTATACATCTGAATCCTCTGGGAGGGTAGGGTCTGGGCCTGGCCCAGTGTCTGGCCCAGGCAGGCATCTGTCAGATGCCAAGAGCCCCAGGGATTCTCCCATGACGGTAGGGGCACGGTGGGGAGGAAGCAGCCACCAAGAATTCTGCAGAGAAAACAGATTTCCATGCGGCTGGAAAGTCAGGTAAGGCCTTTCCTGTGGCTTTGAGGCTTCTCCAGAGGCCGCAGGGCCTGGCCGGATTTTGCACACTTGGCTGAACTTTAAAGTGACTAAGATAATGTTTGGGGTTTGCTGACCCTGCAGAGCATGAAACCAGAACACGGAGAAGCGACAGTGGGGAGAACACCACCACTCAGTTTGGGGAAATGAGGAAGAAGAGCTTATACCCTTTCCTGCTCCCAAGGAAAGGAAAAAGAGAAGGAGCAAGAAAAGTTTCAAAGAACTTTGGGGCTGAAGGCGTAGGTGTCCGTGTACACACTAGTCTAAATGAATTTCTTTCCCTGCTGAATAAATCAGCTCGTGAACCTATTCACTGCACAAGGGGAAGGCACAGGGCAAGGCTCTGGGTGGGGGACAAAATGTCAGGTGGGCTCCAGCACAGAGGGAGGTGGTACCAAAAATCCAAGTTTGATTTGCTCAAGCAGCATGAGATGCTGGTTTTGCAGATGCGAAGCACAGGTGGCCCCCGGAAGAGACCCAGACACAAAGGAAAAAGGCAGAGGCTTAGGCACCCTGTAGCTGGTGGATCTCCCCATGGGCGTGGCTAGTTCTGACCTGGTTCTCTAGGCATCTGCCCTGGCCTCCCCTGGGCAGGGCAGCACCAGGCGGTGGGGGTGGGGGTGGGGGTGGGAATGGAAGTGGTAGGGGGAAGATGGGGGTGGGGGTGCAGGGGGAGGGGGATAGATTGCTAAAAAAAAGTCTCTTCCTTCATAAAACGGAACAATCTCGTTGTAAAGACAAGATAGACACGACGAGATTTAAATCAATCCAAGAAAGAAATGGAAGAAGGGTCATCAAGAAATATGGGATTCATTGCAAAGTGATGGATATAGAATATGAGGGCGAGAATCAGGTCAGTCCTGTCCAGGCCCACAGACTGGAATGTGTGCAGGGAAGAGACCGGTAACAGAAATCAGGGACTTGAGCCAAGTTACATAACGTGGCTAGGAGGGCTCAGCACTTCCTCAAACAAATATGCCTTCTCCCGTTTTACTCAACACCCCAGTTTTTCAGTCAGTCTTCTGCTTTCCCCCTTTTGATGGAGATGCGGCTCCTAAGAAACATTTTCCATCACACAAAAAAAATCCCAACAGTGCATGGTGGATGGCGAAGGGCAAATGGTGCTCATCCTTGGTGGCCAAGAGACAACAGGGAGGGACAGGGATGGTGGCAGCCTGCAGGGTCAGGCCCAGTGGAAGGGGAGCCCCCGGGGAACACCAGCTGATTTGGGCAGTTTTATCACATCTTCCTATCACGTCTTCCTTTTTAAGGGATGCCTGATAGCCCGATTCTGTGTGAAATCTCTGAATTTTTTTGAAAAGAAATTTTTTTAACGTTTATTTTTGGGACAGAGAGAGACAGAGCATGAACGGGGGAGGGTCAGAGAGAGGGAGACACAGAATCCGAAACAGGCTCCAGGCTCTGAGCTGTCAGCCCAGAGCCCGACGCAGGGCTCAAACTCACGGACCGCGAGATCGTGACCTGAGCCGAAGTCGGTCGCCCAACCGACTGAGCCACCCAGGTGCCCCAACATCTCTGAATTTTTAAATGGGGGCTTCCCCTGGCCATTAGTTTGACCTCCTTTTAAGACAATCTAATTTGACTTCAGAGATGAAATCTCTATTCCAACTGCAGTTTTGCTGGAAGGGTGGAACATTACGAGGTTGCTGAACACCAGCTAGGCTGTCCTGCTCCTTGGAGTCTAGGCGCAGAAATGCAAACTCCACATTCTATGTCTGGTGGCATTCCAACATCTCCCTAAGATTTCTGCATGTTCCTGGAGTAAGAAAGAGGGGATGTCTTCTCTGCGTGCTCAACGAATAGTAGGCAAATGAGTGAACATACGATGGGAAACTCAGCCCCACAGCAACAGCATTACACAGCCCCACAGCACAGCAATAAGTCACTTACCCCAGGGATTCATAAATTCACGAGGATTTCCAGAATATTTTGAGGGAATATGAACATTGTTTATATTCATGCCACCTCCTCAACTGTTTGTGTTCTCCCTCATCTCCATTACCCTTGGTTTCTCTGCTGTCTGCATAGCCTGGGGCCTCTGAGATGTCCACCATCTTGGAAGTAGGACAACTCAACCCTCCTGTCAGTGGTACCCATCAACAAGCAGGCCCAGAGAGATCTGGGAAACCTTACTAAGGAGTTTTCTCAGGGAGAGGCAATTCCTTTCCCAAGAGGAATTCTTGGATCAGCTATTTAGACAGTAAAAAAAAAAAAAAAATGTTGTTTCTGCTTTTTACAAATTAAAATAAGATGAACATACGGTGTTCCATTAGTTTCAGGTGTACAATACAATGATTCAACAATTTTATACATTACCCAGTGCTCATCACAAATAAGTACACTCTTAATCTCCTTCACTTGTTTCACACATTCCCCCTTCCCACCTCCCCTCTGGTAATCATCAGTTTGTTCTTTACAGTTAAGAGTTTGTTTTTTTGGATTGTCTCTTTCTTTTTGTTTGCTTTGTTTCTTTTTAATTTTTTTTTAAATTTTGCTTATATATTTTTTTAATGTTTATTTATTTTTGAGATAGACAGAGACAGAATGTGAGTGGGTCAGGGGCAGAGAGAGAGGGAGGCACAGAATCCGAAGCAGGCTCCAGGCTCCAAGCTGTCAGCACAGAGCCCGACGTGGGGCTCGAATTCATGAGCTGTGAGATCATGACCTGAGCCGATGTCGGACGCTCAACCAACTGAACCACCCAGGCGCCCCTAAAAAATTTTTTTTAATGTTTATTTATTTATTTTGAGTGAGAGAGAGAAAGAAAGACAGCATGAGTGGGGGAGAGGTAAAGAAAGAGGAGAGAGAGAATCCCAAGCAGGCTTCATGCCATAAGCACAGAGCCCAACATGTGGCTCAAACTCACAAAACTGTGAGATCATGACCTGAGCCGAGATTAAGAGTCAGACGCTTAATTGACTGAGCTACTCAGGCACTCCTGTTTGTTTTGTTTCTTAAATTCCACACATGAGTGAAATCATATGATATTTGTCCTTCTTTGACTGACTTATTTCACTTAGCATTATACCCTTTATATCCATTCATGTTGCAAATGGCAAAGTATTATTCTTTTTAATGGCTAATTCATATTCCATTATATATACATATATATTCCTATCTATCTACTTATCTATGCCACTTCTTTATCCATTCATCTATAAATAGATACTTGGGCTGCTTCCATATCTTGGCTATTATAAATAATGTTGCAGTAAACATAGGGGTGTGTATATCTTTTCGAATTAGTGTTTTCATTTTCTTTGGGTAAATACCCCATAGTAGAATCACAGAATCATATAGCAATTCAATTTTCAATTTTGTGAGGGACTTCCATAATGTTTTCTACAGGGACCGCACCAATTTGCATTTCCCCCAACAGTACCTCGGGGTTCTTTCTGTTTGTCCCCACCCACACTTGTTATTCCTTATCTTTTTGATAGTAGCCCTTCTGACAGGTCTAAGGTGATATCTCATTGTGGGTTTGATTGGCATTTCCCTGATGATGAGCAATGTAACAGTAGCTGATAAACTTGTTTATGGGCTTATATCATTCTTTCCCATTTTTGGTCCTCTTCCCAGTGAAGTAGGTTGATAAAAACAAAAGAGAAGATAAGCTCCAGACATAAGACATAAGCAATCAGAAAACTTATGTGAAATCATACAACTTGCACACTAGACAGCCAAACCTCGAAAGCAGGGCTTTTGAGTACAGTTCTCATATGTGTTGCATTTGGGGCAAGACAATCAAAACAATTGTTTCAAATTATGGTCCTCACCTCATGCCAATGTTCTCTAAGTTAGAGTGTGAATGGCAAGAGGAAGAGCTTGGGCAGCGTTCACAAGCAAGGAGTGGACTTCTGCTATTGCGTATGGATCTGGACCCCATGAATCAATGATGGGGAGACAATAAAAGCTGACCCTGGGTCATCAGGTAGATGTCTCCAAGGTGCAAGGAGACTGACGATGCTCCTTTGTTGAAGTGATTCATTCATTATCTTTTCTGGTGTTGGATGTTAATGGTGGATACTATACTGCTACCCAGGCTCCGTGTCTACTTATCTACCAAGTGTGTTCATTTCCTAGAGCTGCCATAACAAAATACCACAAAGTAGGGAGTTCAAAACACAAGAAATTTATTCTGTCAGAGTTCTAGAAGCTGGAAATCTGGAAATCTGAAATCAAGGTGTCAGTAGAGGCATGCTTCTTCTAAAGCCTCAATGGAAGAATGCTTTCTTGCCTCTTTCTAGCTTCTAGTGGGGCCAGCCATTCTTGGTGATCCTTGGCACTGGTAATCACTGTCTCCATCCTTCTCCTTCTGTTTCCTCCGTGTCTCCAAATCACCCACTCTTTATAAGGACACCAGTCATTTAGTTTAGGGCCCAACTGAGTCCAGTATGACCTCATCTTAACTACTAACTACATCTGCAAAACCCTATTCCCAAACAAGGTCATCTGAGGTTCCATTTTAGGGTCACTGTTGATCTCAATAGAGTGGTGTTTATCTGCTTATATCTGTCTGATAATAGAAAGGCAAATTCAGAAGTATCTAGAATCTGCATTTTGGAGAGGAACTCTTGTCCAAAGATTGGTTATCTTAAATAGCATTCAAGATCCCAAGTCTACCGACTTTCTGGGCATTAAGCCAGACTTCTCTTCTTGGGGGTTAACTTTGGCTTGATTTATTAGCTCCAAACATTTATATTTAAGTTAGAAAGAAATATTTCTCACTCAGCAACACTGAGATGAGGTAGTTAGCCTCAATGTTAGCTTCCAAAGGAGTTCTGGAAGGCTAGAAGACATCTCTCCATCTTTCTCTTACCAAAAACCCACAATGGCCTTGCTTACATTTAATTTTTATTTTAAATGCAGAAACAAGGAAACAATATATGCTAATCACATGTTACCAACTCCATAGTCAATAAAGTGATTTTATTGTATGAGACTTAAGTTCTATGGACATATGTTATGACATGAAGACATCACGAGAAAAATGTTTACAAATAAACACGTGCTAAAACTCCTCTTCTCAAGATACATAAACCCAAATCATTTTTTAAGTATGAACGATGGAGAGACTAGACTTTGGCACTTCTGATCCTCAGTGACTTCCGTTCACTTCCTCTTCTTTCTCCTCTGTAGGGGACTCTGCTTTTCTTCATCCCTGTGTTACTTCTCTCATTATTTCCTCTTACCATTCCTACCTTTGTGGGAGTTTAAAGAAATGAAGGAAACAGCTTTCCTGCCACTGCACCTCAATCTCCTGCCATCTCTCCTGAGAAATTCCTCGCTGGATACCAAGTTCCAGATGTTGGATTGAGCACAGGCTGTAACCTCCCTTCTTCCTCACTACATATGAAAAATATTTTAAAATATATTTGTAAGCACACAGCAATGCACAAAAACAAGAAAAGGAAATCTCTGTAGACAGGAAGCAAGCACTGTCCCTCCACAACAAAGGCAGAAGGAAGCCCACCCTGTGAGTGTGAGCCTGCCCCACATTCCTACAATGGACATGATCTAGAGCAAGGCCAAACACTTGGGGCGGGGATGGGAGCCTCCATCCCAAGTCAGCAGAAAGACTGGGGGTCCAAATTAAGCTGCCCACCCAGGACTGGCAGAAAACTGCCCACATGTGGCTGGAGCAGGATCATGGCTTCCACATGTTGTGGGAGCACAGAGTCCTGCTCCTGCCAGGTCTCCTGCCACAAGGGGATGATCTCACCATACAGCTTCACATCCCACAGAAGAAAGGGAGAGGCCACCCAAGAAAGACCAGCAACACGAAGGACAGGCAGCAAGCACCAATGAAGGCCAACTTCCAACTGAAAGAAGTATTTCTATATCTTCAAGGAGGTAAAGGAAGAAATGGCTCCATCAAACAGGAATGGATGGTTATAGAAATAACAAATGAGTAAGTTTGGCAATGAGAAATAGTGCTGCTGAAACAAAAATTCAATAAGTGAGTTGAATCCTAGTACAGTTCAAAAGTGAGTTCATGAAATAGGAGATCAAACTGAAGGAATCTTCTAGAATGGATCACAAGGAAACAAAGAAAAAGAAAATATGAAAGAAAAGTTAAGGGACATGGAGAATAAATTTAGATCTTTACGCAGTGAGTTCTAGAGATAGAAGATAGAGAGGAGTCTTGAGGGATAATGTTTGAAAAATATGCCTAAGATTTTTCCAGAAGAAAGGAGAGATGCCTTAGTCCTTGGGGGAAAAAAAAACACAAAAAACATCTCACAAAGTGCCAAGTAGAATACATGCTGTTAAAAATCCACACTTGGATACATTTTTGTAAACATTTGGAACAAAGAATTATAAAGAGAAAAATCCGAAAAGCTATGAAACCAAGAAAGGGACAGCAATGGACAAACACACACACACACACACACACACACACACACACACATTCAGGCCACACAAAATTTCCTTCAGACATGCACATTTTAAAAGTAAACAATCCTTTTGTCTCCAACGTGTATCTTTAGGCAAACATTTTATAATTTTAACCAGCATCTCTTGTAGTTTCTGGGTCTCAGTGGGAGCAGGGAACCAGCAGCCTGTTCGGGTACTTCTTAGCCTCTCTGTGAATCACCCACTTGTATATAAAAATTCCTACCTCCTTTTCCCAACAACCTCAGGAGAAATCACATTTGCTTTCCTCGGGCTCTCAGGACTAAAGGACATCTTTTGAAACTGAGAAAATAAGTAAATATTCCTTGAATTGCTCTTTCACTAAAAACATTTTCCCTCAAACGTCCCAAAGACATTTCTCTTTTCTGTTCTGCCCTGAGATCCTTGAATATATTTCTGAAGAAAAATATCCTGCAAATAATATTTTTAGAAAGTTTCCTCTTATTTTATCCTGCTGTTTGCTCTATAGCAGAGTATGGCATGGGTTCTGTAAACAACCCAAGAAATTTTAAATTGAAATAAAGGATAAATTTTAAATGTCATTCTTTTTCTTAGATTCTGTGACCTTTTGTCCTAATCATTATAGCTAAAATGATATATCCTCCATGAAATAGAGTAAGTGTTCAAGGAATAGAACAGACCTAATATTTTAACTCTAATACTGAAGGCTTTAGACACTTTCCAGGAAACATATTTTGTTATGGGGCTTGTATCTCATCTTTTAATGATGGACTAAGCAAAAGGGAGGTTAAGGAATGCAATACCAAAGGGAGTCATAAAAGCAATAACCTCCCAAGTTAAGCTGTCTAGAGGGGTCCCTCCTTAGCTATCCCACCCTTCTTGGGATCTACTTGAAGACATCATGGACATGATCATGACCACGGGGAGGCCATTCCAGGAGGAATGAGGATTCAGCATCCACAGACACCCTCCCAACCACCTCCCAACCTCCACGTGCTCCTCCTAACGAAAGTCCAGGTGGTATTGGCTGTACCCACCTCAGCTTGCAGGCACATCTAGCAGCCTTGCTGGACAGCTCCACAGGGTATTTGTATGATGGCCGAGTGAAGCGCTTCAGTGGGAAGACAGCATCGGGACACAAACTTGACAAGGTGACAACTCTCAGTTGTCAGAATAAACAGACATTTTAGGTGTAGCCCCATGCGCACCCTGCATTAGGTGCCCAACATGTATTGTAGAATTGGTCATTTAATTAGTGAATGTGGGGCAAGTTCCAGGAGTGGGAAGCTCCTACTTGGACTGGAAAGCACACTTGTTCAGTCATCCCTGAGAGTCATTGGAAGTATGCAAGGGGTGTGGCAAAGCATGCTAGGGTGAAGAGGAGATTCACCGGAGATTACCACCACACTGTCCTCCTGCAGAGGAGTCCCAGCCAGCACACCCCTGGAAATGGACCTCTGGTGGCCTTCAGCTCAAACAGCAGTGGAAATAGCAATGGGTCTTTATGGGCATCAGAAGTCTTAGCAGTAGGGGTCACTCTAAGGGACTGAAGCAAAAGAAAGTTTGGGAATTATGGCCCTCACCTGGGAGGTGAGACAGCTGTGAGTACAGGCAGACATGACATACAGATGGGGACTCCCAGACCTGGCAGCACTGGGGGTTGAGGGCATGTATCAATCAGTCAGAGTTCAGGTGCATAAAAATGAAAATTCCCCAGCTATTTTCAACAAAAAGAGGATTTGACACCAGGGATTGGGAGTTGGTGGACTCCTTGAGAGGTCTGCAAGAACAGGATGACTCCAGGAACAACAGCAGATGGGCCCACTGGTTCCTCTGCTAAGGAAATGGGCATCAAGAGGTCAGCACTGGAGTGGTAGAGGTCAAGAACACATCGCCAGCCTGCTGTCCAGCATTTGGGGAACCACTGTAATGGTGGCCAGACCCACATCACCAGAACTCCTGGGAGCTGCAGCTGAGGCCACAGGCAGGCAGCCCCCACCTCACTGCCACCTTCCAAATCATGGGAGTTCATCAGCATGAACCATCCAGAACCCTAGCTGCAAGAGAGTCCATCAAAGGTATTTTCTACCTTTCTAGACCCTGCCATTCAAGAAGACACACAAAAAGTAAAGTGGGATGGAATCTGAACACCAAATCCCCATACCCACCATGCAATTGGGGTGTTGGGTTTGGAAGGGGGTTTTAAGTCAAGGAATAGAGGTCTTAAAATCATGGATGGAAGTGAAACCACGACAATCTTCTGTGTTACCATTAATGGGACTACTTGGCTTTTCTCTTAACCTCTTGATTTTGTGGGCTATGGAAAAGTGGAGATGGTCCCTACCTTAGAAAACTATTTTGATGATTTATTAAGATAAATTCATTAAGATAAAATAACTAAAAAGTACATCGCAAGCAATAGCAATTACAATGATAGTAATTGTAGGTGGGGGAGGGGGGGAAGCCTCTTTCCTCTAATGAGTCAGAAATCTATCCTCTTGGACAAATTCTAAACAGGACCCTCTTAGAGAAAGTTGAAGTAAGTAGCAGTTAGTACTTGGCATTTATGAAGATAAACATACCTGTGACTCACAGTAAAACACTGATGCATTGCTCCAACCATCACCATCCCATGGAGATTTAATTAACCTTTCACAATATCTCTGACCTACAGCCCCAATCTGCTCTTTCTTCTGAGAGCTGGCATTGTCACCTGCTATAACCAGCTGAAAGGAACAATGTGCCCATCGGTCGCACCTGCTGGAGTGTGTGCTAGGTCTCCCCATGAAGCCTGACACCTGACCCTTCTCCAAATCCATTCCTGGGCTAATGGCCCCCACCTCTCATGGTGGCATGCACTGTCCCCTCCCGCCTCTACCCTCAGCCAAAAGCAGCTTCCAGGTGTTGGCTTAGTCCCACAATTTCTGCAGAGAGACATGGTTAATTATATGCATGTACTAATATAATGAAGGGCTATCTTTGTTTTAGGAAAGCTATGAGAACAAATTGACCTGAGAATTGTCTTTAATGGGATTTTTAGACAGGAGCCAGAATGCTTATACATGAGAGGGAGTCAGGGAGGAGTCACGGTTGGGGGTCGGGGGTGGGTGGAGAAAAAGAGACAGAGAGAAGGAGGAAAGAAAGAAGGAAGACAAGGGAGGGAACATTGCTCTATTCAAATCTTGTGCTTTTTATTGAGAGAAATGTCTGCCCAGAGGGGAGGAACAAGAGCAAGCCTGTTTGGAGAGATTTAGTCTGGATTTGCCACAGGGGCTCTACCTGATCCATCTTGACTCAGAGTCATTTTATTTGTGGCCAGTCACAACTCGATTTCCCCTCAGTTCTCTCCAAGAACAGCCAGGGTTGGGTTTGGAGGTGAATGCACTGCTCTGACCGCCCAGTGCCAGTAAGAACAACAGACCCAGTGAAGACACAGTCAGGATCAAAGCCCCATTTCCGCCAGTGCTCAGGACTTGGGGACCTGCCAGGGTCTCCGCCTTAAGCTGTTTCTATTATGGCAGCACCACCACACCTCAGTCCTATTCTATAAATAGCCTTGGGGTTTCATAAGACAAATGCAGACTGGTGAGTTGGGAAGAATGTTCTAGAACTGGATCTGCTAGCACACAGACAAGGTTCTTTGGGGACATGGTGACCACTCCCTCCAAGTGGCATTTCAACTGGGTTTAGCACTATTCCCCAGGAGGGGCTGGAGCTCAGTCCTGGGTAGTTGTGAAAGTGCTTTTCTGTGCTTTGAACAGAGTTTTGCTTACTTATGTCCTTGATGGTAGCACGAAGGATTTCTTTCTTTTTTTTTTTTTAAGTTTATTTATTTGTTTTGAGAGAGACAGAGACAGCATGAGTCAGGGAGGGGAAGAGAGAGAAGGAGAGAGAGAGAGAGAGAGAGAATCTCAAGCAGGCTCTGCACTGTAGGAGTGGAAACCGTGAGATCATGACCTGAGCCAAAACCAAGATTTGGACGCTTAACTAACTGAGCCACCCAGGCACCCCAGCACAAAGTATTTCCATAACATTTTATGGTGCAGTGTTCTTCTTTATTTCCATTTTACCCTTTGAGGACACCAGTTTGGAGATATGGTAAGCGATTTGACAAAAATCATGCAGCCAATCCATTGCTGAGTATGGTTCTACTGTATGTATGTTGACTCACCTGTGCAACAAACTACAAGCATCAGGGATGAGCCAGGCATGGGCTAGGGAATCCCAAGGCAGCCCCAATGCAGGAGCTGCACAGGGGGACAGAAAATGCTTTCTTGTCTTTTATGCCAGTTGTGGCAGATTTATCATTTTCCAATGTCTTTTGTTACCCTTAACTGGGAGCTTTCCATGTCTTTACTGTAGGAGACACAATATTGACCTTAATCCCACCATGAAATAGAGGCTGGCATTCATGGTATTGAGAATTAGTATCATTCGGGATTCCAAAGCACAGAAGGAGGAACTGGGATTTGGGGTCAGCAGCAAGTGGCCAGCTTGGAAGTCTGTCTTCTTGCTGTAAGACCTTGGGGAGGTAGTTTCACCCCCTGAGCCCCAGTTTCCTGATCTGTAAAGTGGGGAAGTTAGAAATGCTATCATGTAAGGAGATAAAAAATTGGAATCATGCTCAGGAAATATCTTAAAGCGTAAAGCTATATAAATAGTTATTATCAAACCAGTGCAGAGAAAGGGTGGAAGTCACCCAAATAGACATTTCAGTGACTGTGAAAACCCAACACCAACTCATTAAATTTTCTCTTTAATGTTATCACGAAACTTGAGAGAGTTGCAAAGATAACATCATGGCATTACATGAGTGTGTTATATATTCAAATGATAGGTACTTAACCCCACTTTGCTGTTTAACTGAGAGTAAATCTTATTAGCAGATTCCTGTCCTATGAGATGACCATAGTTGTTACGAAAGGTTTATAAAGGAAACTATAAGGCACTCAAGGAAAACTAACACTAAAGGTCAACCATGTCGTTTGAGAAGCTCTGCACACCCTTGCTTCTTGGCTTCTCTTTGTTTTGACACCTAAGCCCCTGCACTCAACTTCCTTGGTGTTTTGGCTTCCATGGCCAGTGTTCAGTTGCTTCCAGGTGAGGCCAAGATCACCCTGGTCACATGTCCCAGGATCAACATGATCCTGTGGGCCTTCTTCCAAGAGCTCTTCTTCTGCAGCCTGCAAATTCAGTGCCTGGTTTTTCAAATATGGCAGTGACCTTCCTGACCTATGGCCTTTGGAGATTCTTCTCCTAGTGCTTTACAACTTCTCCCCAAGCAGAGCAAAGGAGCGTCAGATAAGAAGCAGAGAAGACAGACGTCTGATGGATGGATGGTGGACGACGGTGGAAAACCGGGGCTCACGTGCAAGCAGCTCTGCCCATCCACTGTGCCCACTGATCACAGTTCCCACCTACGGCAGCTTCCCCAGAGGCAGTGAATATTATCCACAGAACGAGGTCACGGTGGGGCAGGCAATCAAATAGGATTTTTAATATGAGCATTTCTCACCTCATCTCTGCTGGAGACTTTTCTCTTTTCTTTTCTTCTGGAGATAAACAAAACAGAAAATGAAATTTAAAGTGTGCAAGTTGTTCAGGCAAATGAAGGATTCAATTTAAACATCTCTCGTGATAAATTCATTCTCTAATTCAAACAGTCAGATCAAATGTTAGAGACCAATTCAATTTCTGTTGGAGGGAATATACTTCTTTGGCCTCCTAAGCCATGCTCAGTCTGGAACAGCAAGACATTTCATCAAGAGGTACTTGTTGGATATTCCCTACAGCCAGGAAGTAAGATTATTTACCCTAAAGGATGCCCAGCTTGACTGAGAGCTCTGGAGGCCACTGAGAATTTGTATGAATTTTTCCAAAACTGGCTTTAAAAACCCTCTGGGTCTTTTATAGCTTTCAGAAGATTCTCAATGAGATTGTGTAGTCTTCCCTACTTCTGAAATGCCTGTTATAGTCTAAGTTCTGCAGGGTAGTCAAGAAGACAGAATAGAGTCCTTCAAGGACTACCATCTTGTTAAAGAATCAGCAGGATCACTTACATCAAATTCTTTCCATATCCTCTTGTATTAATCAGGGTTGTAAGAATGGAGCCCATGCTAGGTAGGTTAAGCAGAAAAGGAACTTATGAACAGGTATTAGAAAACTCATAGACTCTCCAGAGATCCGAGCCTGAAGTGTTCATAGCTGGAAAGAACTCACATGTACTTTTCTCAGCAGATTACTCCAGCAGAGACCCTATGTAGCCTCCTCTGGACACAGACTATGGCCCACACTGTCGACCCACCAGGACCTCTGCCCTGTGGCCTCTGAAATCATGGTGTCACTTACCTAGAGTCTACTCTTGCCAGCAAATGATGTCTCTTCTTTTTTAAATGGGTGCCTGATTAGCCAAGTCTAAGTCAACATGGCTGGACCTCAGGTGCCAAGGACATTGGGAGAGATTTCACTTGTGTTAAAGTTCCAGCTTCTACCAAGGGAAGGCTGGATTCATTGCAATGCTCCTCAAATACGGGAAACTGCTTAATATTGTGGCACCCACAAAAAGACAAATGTTTATCACTCTACTACAATAATGCTAGCCGATGCCCTCATTATTTCACATCTAGTTTAATGTGATAGGCTTCTAACTACTCTTACCTCCCTTTCTGATACCTCTTTCCCCATTCCTTACTCTACATAATTTCTAGATCCATTTTTCCAGTCCACCAATGAGTCCCCACTAAAATGCAGGATTCTCAGCAAGGGTTAAGCATTAAACAATTAACACCAATTTGGTCTATGTGATTAATCTGGAGAACAGACCCCACCCCAAGAGAACGGGACACAGCACCAGCAAATTTTGCAAAGGATCCAAAGAGATGCCAAAGAAGTTCAAACCCCTGAAGCAGGGTTCCCAGCACAATGGGGAGAGCAAAGCAGGAGAAGATGGCACTGAGCAAGCAAGCATTTGCCATTGCACACATCCGTGGCACTGAGATGGGCTGTGGGGACACAGAGGAACAACACATGGTCTAGCCTGGGATGGGAGCCTGGAAGGGTCTGTCTGAGTGCAGGGCACTGAATGCTTGCTGCTAGACCCCAGCTATGTACTAATACATAGTACATAGCCTCCCACACCGAAGCTAGGCTTGGATTAACCTGGTCCATAGCCCAGGAAAAAGGAATCTGATTTCTACCATCCAGAAGAAGGATGTGGGTGTAAAAGAAGGACCTTCACTGGGAGGGCAGACCCCACATTGTTACCTATTTAGTCCAATTTCCAGCTATTTAGATCAAAACCTTTTTTTTTTTTCCCCTTCAGAGACAGAGGAGAAACTGGGCAGAAAAACACAGCACTGGCTATCACTGAGTGAGGAGTTTCTTTGCTTCCCTGTAATAACCATTTAGGGTGTCAGATCTAACCCGAATGACTCTCCAATCATTGTCATCCATGTTTTACTCCACCATTTTCCAGGACACGAGCTGTAGGTTATAATCACTCAGGCTTTGTGGGGCTTCGTTCCTTGTGTCTGACACTGAGACAAGATACGTTTTTTATCTTCCATTCTCCTTCCTGGCCCCTCAAATTCTGCTCTCTGAGGACTGATAGCCCAGGTTACCCCAGGCACATGAGATATTCATGCTGTGTTAGTCTTCCAAGGAAGGACCCCGAGGACCAAACCATGTGACTCCATGTGCACACGGAGAGGGACAACTGGATTGGTGGCTAGCCCTCGGGCCTTGGGGCACTTCTTGGCCTTGGCAGCCAACACCCCTGCTTCCTGTGGCTGCAAAGGACAATGAGAAGACCACCCTTTAGTGCCCACTCGGCTGCTCCTAAGTAGGGGCAAGACGGGATAAGACAGATTTTCCAGAAGCTCAGTCCATCATCTTCATTTGGGTATTCATTCATTCATTTCCTCATTTATTCAGCAAACCTGTCTTGACTGACCACCTCTATTTGACAGGCACTACAATAAATAAGGGAGTTGCAAAAATGCTTGAGTTCACAGAATGGGGAGAGGAGGTGGACCTGCGGGCAAAGTGCTTGGTGGTGATCAAAGGGTGAAGTTTCCCCAGATGTCCAGGTAAATAATAATAATAATAATAATAATAAATAATAATGCCAAAATGGAAACCTCTTTCCTTCCCCCAAACAATTATGACTATTCTCTTCCTTCCAAACACCCACCTCTCACTAATACACACATTTCCACATGCACCTGCTCATACCTCCTGTCTGCCATTGGGCTCAGAATTTGATGGGAGCAACAATGGGAGGAATAGAAGAGAAGAAGGGAGGAGAGGAAAGAAGTAAATGAGATGGGAATGGAAGGGAAGGGAGGGGATAAAGGCACTTCTCAGCATAGTGTAGGAGTCAGAATGGAGGAGGAGAGGAAACACTAGTGTGTTCTTTCCTTGTATCTCCCTTCTCATGCTCAGAAATTGCTTCTGACCTGGAAAGAACCACAGATCACCCGCCTTCACTGTCTACTGCATGAGTCTGTGTCACAAACCCCACCCAAGAATGCTGGAAGGTGTGGGTCTTCTGCTGTTTTGAAGCTGGCACGTCCTTCCCTGTGTAAGTGACTGGGAACATGACTGGCACAAAAGAGACTCACGTATTTGATGTGCTTCCCTGACCTCTCAAGAAACCCCCCTTGGGGAACATGTTGGCACAGTGTGAGATGATGATAGAAGAACAAGCCAGGAAAAGGCATGGACAAGGAATCCTTCAGTCACCCAGGAACGCTTTCTAGTTTCCCCCAAATTGTCCACAGTTCAGAGCATGTGAATTCAGGGTTCTCAAAAGAGGTTTATAAAGCAGATCTGTCCAAAACTCTTGAATCCAACCTGATCCTGAGGGAAACTGAGTGAGTCTCTCAGCAAATTTGGCCTGATTCTTAGGGGTGTTTGCCTGCCGTGAGGGAGAAATGAAGATTGGAAATATCTCGTTTGGATAAAGTACCCATCCTCTCCATTCATGATCCTAGGTCTTGTCCACTCTTTGCCCCTTTGCCATCAAGAATTCAGCCTTTCCCATCTCATCATGGCTGCTAGAAGAGCACTTTTTGGAATCATTTATCTGCTGGGTCCATCCTTCCATACCTCAGGCTTTGTGTAGGGGAAGCTGGTGTGTTCTCTGTCTCTGCCTAAGCCCCTCAGGAGTTGGGCAGCCTGAGGAATTTCAGAAGTAAGGGTTATCTGGGGTAGACCAGAAGGATGGGTTTATTTGGGGAAGTAGGCAGGGAGGGGGGAGGAAGAGAAGGTGCTGCATCGGGCATCACTGCTCCCATCCAAGAAAGAAACTCCCTGCCTTCTGTTCCAGGGTGAAACTGCAACAAAATAACTGTGCCTCTAAATGTGCTCTGTTCTTTTCTCCTTCACACCTCCCCTGGACACAGCTTACCTGCGATTTCCAATTTGTGATTTTGTGGATCTCAAAGAGCCTTCTTTTCCACACAAGTCATGTTCTCAACAGTTCACAATGCGGATTACACATAGCTTTCATCTCATATTCTCCTTCCTGGTCTTGCAGTAAATGTTCATAGCATTAATTTCTTTATTATGTAGAAAAAATGTGTCCCATAGAACCAGTATCAGGCTATCACTTAAAAAATAAACATATATCTCTCATTCTCTCACTCCAAAATCAATACACAATATATATTTTTTTAAGCACTTCAATGTTTGAAATATTTTCAGCTTTCCTTCATTGTCTTAAACATCTGTTTGGTTGTCTCCCTGCAGACACTTGCTAAATAATATGGTTTATTTTGGATCACTGATTATAAGAAACCTTCTCATATATCCACCAAATGACATTTTAAATCACGTCGTCTTTTCAACTTTAAAGAACCAAATGATTTCCTTATCTTGACATGATTTATCATTTGAGCATGAGCCAACAGCCTAGGAAGGCATTATCTACAGAGCCTTCACATGAAGGGTTCTTATCAAGCAAACAAAGTTTACAATCACGGCAAGAGAACAGAGGGAAAACAAATGATATGGTCAATAGTTCTCCATGTAAGATTTTTTAAAAATATCTTATCTAGTGAACCTCTTTCCAAAAAGCTCATAGACGATGTGATTTTCCATTAACTGCAGAGATATGGTGGGTGATGTGGGTAATATTTTGAATGTTTTCTCTTTTCACTGGCTATCAGCTGAGGCTCCTTTTTTTTTTTTTTTTTTTTTTCCTTTTTGGACATCAGTTGGATTTCTCTTCCAGGAGATCAAAGCCTTGCAGATAAGGATTTTTCTCTCATTACTGATTGTTTTGATCAGAAGGTAAAAAACGATAATGAAAAGGTCACCTCTCTACGTTCTTTCCTGCTCCCTTAGAACTTAGTGCCTTGCATGCTCCAGCCAGAGGTGCATCCCAGGGCCTTGGCCAGGGAAACTATTTCACTCCCCAATCCCCAGTACCTTCTTCCCCAATATAACTGTCAGTTGACCTTATTTCCTACTTTACTTAGGGTGACAAACTGTCCTGGTTTGCTCAGGCCTGAGGGCTTCCTGGGACCCAGGACTTTCATTGCTGGGAAAGCTCCAGATGAACAAAGAGGGTGAGCCTCTCTGAAATTCCATCCTTTTTCAACCTTTCAAGGACACCATGATAGCAAAACTACCCCCCTGCCTAAAACATCAATCTTCCCCTTGTAGCGTATCCTTATTTTTGGCACATGGTTCATATTTCTCACCTCTAATAATATAAGAAAATAAGCAAAACTCAGTTCTCTGATCAGCGAGTCCCCATTCCTTTCCTCCCTCTTGCAGAACACTGGACAGAGTTGTCTGTCCTCACCATCTCAGACTTCTCTCCAGTTACTGTGTCTTCAGTGCACTCCTATCAGCCCCAACCCCCACTGGGGTAAGTTTTGGTGAAAAGAGCTCTGGTTGAAGCCACCAAAAACCACATGCAGCTAAATCCAATGTTATCCGTCTTCTTCCTACTTGGCCATGAGCAGTTTTGATCAGGTTGGCCAATCCCTCCTTCTTGATAAGCTTTCCTCAGTTGACTTTTAAGACACCACACTCCTGTTCTTTATCTTCCTTGGTCATGCCTTAGCCATCCGTGCCTTATTGGTGTGCTTCCTCATTTCTGCTCATCTCTTTAACACATAATATTGGAGGTCCTCACAGCTCTACCCTTGTTCTTCACCAACATTATTGACTCCTGACTCGAGCCACCATTCTTATCTGAATTATTGTGATATGATGCTGTCTGGTGTCCCTGTTTTTTTCCTTCTCTCTGCCTACACAGTTGGCCCTGGGCTCTGGTCAGTTCGTGTTCGTGGCTCAGTCCAGGTAAGATACCTGAGAAGTGAAAAAGTCACAGCCCCTGATTTAAATGAGCTTGCAGTTTAGATGAGAGATGCAGAATGTGTTCATGAAAAGAATAAATAACAACCCAAGGCTATATACACTTAAATGTCAAGATGTGTGGTAAGGACAACATGTGCTATGTTAAGACAAATTCTCCACAGCTTATACCTGTGTCACACATGGACTTTCCACTTGTCCATTCACAAGTCAGTCTCAAATTATGAAGAATAACTCATGGGAAGGGCAAGGGTGAATTACTGATTTTTTTCAAAGGAATGCCACTATATTTCTTTTAATATATAAATTATGACACAGTGGGAAGCTAAGCAGTGGATGCCATGGAAGATACATAACACTTCCTGCACTTGCTGCCATAGAGATCATTATGATTCATTTCAAGTGGGCACATTGAACTCAGTCAAAGCAGAGGTGGTCTTGAAGTAGGTAATTGTGACATATTTGTGACTTCACAGGTTGCTAGGAAAAGAAAATTGAAGCCTCCTCTCTTGACATCTCCAGAGCTGTCTCTCATTGTATGTCTTACAAGAGAAATATTCAAGAACTAGTTATCACATTGCTGATATCTCCCTAGTTGGAGCCATTCCCTGCCCTCCACATTGATGTTGGAGCTCAGATCTACTCATATAAATACTTCATTTGACAGCTTCCTTTTGCTTTAATTCATTTACTCATTCAGCAAATGTTTGCTGAGCACTTTATTTGTTCTCGAAATTAGTCTAGGCACTAGACACACAGTGATGAACCAAGAAGACACAATCTTTCCCCCCATGGAGCTGACACAGCAACATTATATAAAGGTTCTTTTAATGGAGCATGTTATAACCCAGGAACAAGGCTAGTAGAACATAGCCCACCGGAGGTAGCTTGATTTTCCTTTGCATCAGAAAGTAAATTTGACATAATTTAATGTCTTCCATTTATGGCTTCACTGTCAAGAAACTCAGGACAACCTCGTTTCAATTCCTTAATCTTAATCAAGGAAAATAATCCCCACCTAATCAATTCCATTAAACTTCTTTTAATCGGAAGTATTTTTGAAAGGTACCTAATTTCTTATAGCCCTCTAACAATAGTTCCACAGATAACTATGCCTCATTATCTGAAATTAACTGCCCTTGCTGTGACTATTAGTTGCATTCTACATGTTAAGAACTTTTATAAACATGTTAATTGAGGTACAAATACATTTAGGAACGTGCAAAAATCATAAATCCACAGCTTGATGAATTATTACAAGGTAAAGACACTCCTGTAACCACCTTCCAATTCAATACATGTTATTGATCCCCAGAAAGTCCCTGGATCCCCTTCCTCAACTTACCCTACAGCCTATCACTATCCTGACTTCCAATAGAGGTCATTGGAGGTCTGACCTCCAATGAACAGATTGTTCATTTTTGAAACTTATATAGATGGAATTGTATAGTATGCATTTTCTTGTGTCTGACTTCTTTTGCTCAACATGTTTGCCATTTTCATTCAAATTGTTGCATGAAACAATCCAGTCATTTTGGTTGCTGGATAGTATTCCATTCTATTAATATACCTAAGTTCATCCATTCTACCGCTGATAAATGTTTGGGTCATTTTCAGTTTTTGGTGATTATGAGTAGTGCTGTTATGAATATTCTTGTACTTTTATTTTGGTGTACATGTGCACATATTTCTCACAGGTGGATATTTAAGAGTGAAATTGCCAGAAAACAGGATACATGTTTAGTGAAATGTAGTGTATAATGTCAAAGTTTACTAACACAGCTGTACCTATATATACCAATATGGACTAATATACTCCCAGATTTATATAAAAGGTCCCATTACTCCACATCCTTGCCATTTCTTAACATTTTAAGACTTTTAAATTTTGGCCCTTCTAATAAGCATGATGACTATTTATCACATTTTAAATTTCCCTTATTACTAATAAAGTTGAGCACACTTTTTTCATATGTTTAGTGGCTACTTGGATATCATTTTTTGAAGTGCCTGTTCAAATGTATTTCCCATTTTACTACTGGGTATCTGATTTTTCTTACAGATTTATGTATTCTTTACATACTTTAGTACATGTTTTTTTTCAGATATGTGTGTTGTGTATATCTTCTCTCACTTATGACTTGATTTTGTAAATGGTCTTCAGGGCATCATTTGATGAACTGTTTTTAAGTTTTATCTAGTCTAATTTTCCAGACAAATAGCTGTTAAAGCACAACTCATTACTGAAAATGGGAGTATTCCATAATGAAAAAAATGTTCAACAGACAAATAAGACATACCATTTGTTGCATCTAATAATATAGTTTCAAAACACAGAAAGAAAAATATGCAGAATTGAAGGGAAATATAGAAAAAGCCATAATCTTTTACCAGTAACTGGATGAAAACCCCAAAACTCACTCTGCTGTGCCTGTAAGAGACACAATTTAAATGTAATGATATTGAAAATTTAAAGATAAAAAGATGAAAACCATGTAGATGACTCAAACACTAATCCAAAGAAAGCTAGTTTTTGAATGTTGGACCAGCCTGGCAACCCAGAGATAAAATCCTGCTTGTCATGCTGCATTGTCTTTTTACAAATAGATTTGTTCAATATCCTAACATTTTGTTAAAGTAACTCACTCTATGTTTATGAGGGATATTTGTCTTTTGTTAGGTTTAGGTATCAGGACAACATTGGTCTCATAAAATGAGATAGGAAGTATTTCTTTCTCTTTAATTTTCTAGAAGACTGTGCTAAATTGGATTACTTCTTCCTTAAATGTTTGGTAGAATTCATCAGTGATGCCTGGAATTTTCTTTTAGAAGCTTTCAACCAATAATTTAACTTATTTGGCAGATAAAGAGATATTTGAGTATTTATATTTTTTCTCAAATTAGCTTTGGTAATTTGTGTTTTTTATAAAATGTATTAATTTTATTTAAATCATCAATTTTATTGACAAAATTTTTAATAATATTTTGTAATTATAATTTAATTACAAAATTACAAAATTTTCATTTAATTCATGTAATTATCATTTAATTACAAAATTACAATTAATCATGTAATTATCAAAATAATATTTTGTAATTATCATATCATATCTGTAAGGTCTGTAATGATGTTCTCTCTTTTCTTTATGAAATTGGCAATTTGTGTCTTCTATCTCTTTCTCTCTCTTCCTCATCAGTCTGTCTGGAAATTTATCAATCTTATTTATGTTTTCAAAGACCCAGGTTTTATATTCATTGATTATTTTCTGTATCATTTTCTACTAAGTTTATTGACTTCTGCTTTGTTTAATATATAACTAGAAATTAAGAATTCTGCTGCTCTGTTATTTGTCCAAAATAGGAAGCTTAACTCTTTGATATCTTACACATAATGGGAAACATGAAGCTTAGTGCAAAGTCTCAACACCATCAATTGGAAAATTAAAGTTTGACTTAGTGAATAAAATAAATAATACTTTATTATAAGTTATAATATCTCACTCACTTGATCTGCCCTTATGACACTCTATAAGTCCAGTGATACTAAGTCTAGGTCATTTAAAATCTGTATACATTGGAGTACCTGGGTGACTCAGACGGTTGAGCGTCCAACTTTTATTTTGACTCCAGTCATGATCCCAGGGTCTTGGAATCAAGCCATGTGTCGGGCTCCGCACTGAGTGTGGTGGTGTCTGCTTGGAATTTTCTCTCTCTCCATCTTTCCCTCTTTCCTTCTCAAGCTCTCTCTTTCTCTCTAATAAAAACAAACACCCATACATATCACTTTTTAAACTCCCCTGAACCTTACAAAGTAATATCATTTTTCCCATTTTGTGGATGAGAAAGCAGAGAATGAGAGAGAGGTTTCTAATGTGGCCGTGGTCGATTGTATATTAAAAAGGAGCAGACTGACTTGTGAGACAGTGCTCTTAAAGTCTATTTTACCACTTCTTCTTCTTCTTTTTTTTTAATGTCTGTTTACTTTTGAAAGAGAGAGACAGAGGTGCAAGGGGGGAGGGGCAGGGAGAGGGAGACACAGAATCCGAAGCGGGCTCCAGGCTCTGAGCTGTCAGCACAGAGCCTGACGCGGGGCTCGAACCCACGAACAGCGAGATCATCACCTGAGCTGAAGTCAGATGCTTAACGGGCTGAGCCACCAGGTGCCCCCTTTTTTACCACTTCTAAACCCAAATCACTTGAGGTCTTGGGTAACCCAAACAAACCAATTTAGGGACTCTATTCTTCTTTACAAGTTGTGTCTAAGTGTCCGTGCAGATTGCTCTCTTTTCCTTCAATTACCAAACATTTCTAATTCCCATCTTGACTTAACTCATTACTATTTTGCCCTCACAGTCCATTTAAACTCTTTCTTTACATGACATTTAGAAATTATAGCCTATAATCTTTTTATTGCTTTTTCTTTTCAGTTTGTATCTGCTCCCTGTAGAAGTATAAAGACATCTAGTTGAGAACCTATCAAATGCAATGGTGTTCTAGCTTTATCAGGACTGGGCTCAGAAGCCAGCCCTTTGCATAATCAGCATGTTCCCTTTAGACAAATCATTTCACTGCTCTAACCCCCACTTTCCCCCTCTGTGAGAGGGCACAGGAAAGTCCCCCAGAACTCTTTGAGGTTGAAATTAAAAAAGGCTATAAATCCAGCTGGATTTATTTGTAAATATTTGTTCTTTTTTTCAAGAATACCTCTTGTTATTACAAGGCCATAGTAATCAAAAGAATATGGTACTGGCATAAAAACAGTTATAAAGATTAATGGGACAGAATAGAGAGCCCAGAAAGAATCCCACGCATACGTGGGTTTTGTTTTGTTTTGTTTTTTTAATGACAAAAGAGCCAAGAATATTCAATAGGGAAAGAACAGTCTCTTCAATACATGGGACTGGGGAAAATGGACAACCACATGTGAAAGAATGAAACCAGACCGCTATCTCACATTAAAATCACAAAATCACTCAAAATGGATTAAAGATTTGAAAATAGGACCTGAAGCCAAAAATCTAGAAGAAAACAAACCATGGGTGGTAAGCTCCTTGATATGGATTTTGGCAATGATGTTTTGGATTTGACACCAAAAGGAAAGGCAACAGAAGAAACAAACAGGAATGTATCAAACCAGAAACTTCAGCACAACAAAGGAAAATATCATTTTAGAGAATGGAAGAAAATGGGATTTGCAAATCATATATGCAATAAAGGCTTAATATCCAAAACATATAAAGCACTAATGTAATTTAAAAGCCAAAACAAACAAATAAATCAATGAAAAAAATGGGCAGAGGACCTGAATAGACATTCTTCCAAAGAAGACATATAGATAGCCAGCAGGTACGTGAAAAGGTGCTCAACATCACTCATCATCAGAAAAATACAAATCAAAACCACAATGAGAGGTCACCTCACATCTGTCACGATGGCTATTATCAAAAACACAAGAAATAACAAGTGTTAGGAAGGATGTAAAGAAAACAGAACCATTGGTGGGAAAGTAAATGGGGGCAGGTACTACGGAAAACAGTATGGAGGTTCCTCAAAAAATTACAAATAGAACTGTGATATAATCCAGCAATTTCATTGGTGGATCTTTAGCTGAAGGGAACAAAAACACTAATTCAAGAAAGTATATGCAACCCTGTGTTCACTGAAGCATTATTTACAATAACCAAGACATGGAAACAATCTAAACGTCCACTGATGGGTGAATGGATAGAGAAAATGTGGGGTATATACAATGGAATACTATTCAGGTATAAAAAGAAGGAAATCTTGCCCTTTGTGACAATGTGGGTAAACCTTGAGGGCATTGTGCTAAGTGAAATAAGTCAGATATAGAAAGACAAATATCGTATAATCTCACTTACATGTGGAATCTAAATAAACAAACAAACAAAAAACCCCAGAAAAACCAAGTTCATAGATATAGAGATCAAGTTGGTAATTGCCAGAGGAAGGGGATGGGGCAAGAAAAATGAGGGAAGGGATTCAAAAGTTACAAACTTCCAGGTAAAAAATAAGTCTTAGAGATACAATGCACAGCATGGTGACTCTAGTTAATAACACTGCATTGCATATTGAAAATTGCTAAGAGAGATGATCTTAAAAGTTCTTATCACAAGAAAAAAATTATAGTTATGTGTAGTGATGGATATTAACTAGATTTATTGTAGTGATCATTTCCCAGTATATACAAATATCGAATCATTAAGTTGTACACCTGAAAGTAATATAATGTCCTATGACAATTACATCTCAGAGAAAAAGATTGGCTGTTCTCTCTTCTATAAAAACACCTTTTCCCTTCTCCCAGATACATCACTACTTTTTCTTTTATATTCTTTGCCTGGTAGCTACCTGAAGCTGTTTCTAGATAAAATATCCTGGCACATCTTCTTTTTCAAACTCTATAAAGATAATCCTCAAATCAATTTAAAGAGATTTTTGAAAATCCTTTAGGCCAATTACAACATTACCTATCAATAAATTTCTCTATTTCTCAATTGGTTTACCTTTGAATTTTAAATTGAATTGAACTGGATTATGATGTAAATAAATTTACTAATAGAATATTACATTTTTCTTTTTTCCAACTTTCTCTATGGGCTGTAAATGTGAATATATATATATATATATATATACATATAAAATCAATTTTGGAATAAATGTTGTTAGTAACTAAGAAAATTGCTGCAGACTTTTATTTGTTTGTTTTTCAGTCTTCGTATATTAGCAGCTCCAGGGAAGAAGATGAAAAATATCTTAGTTATTTGTTATAATTTTATCTGTTTACTTTCTCATATTTTCTTCTATCTGATAAATATGTGGCCTGAAAATCTTTACATTAAATTGACGATGATAATCTGATTTCTGCGCATTTGGGAGATTTACATTTTCTGTCCCCACATCACCATGTGATGTATTCCTCTTAATTATTTTTCTTTGTGGATAATATTTGTTAGATGATCTTTCCCTAAGTCATGGCTTGCCTGGGGAAATGGGACTCAAAGGCAGGGGAGGAAGGCATCCTAGGAATGCAGAAACAGCATGAAATCTAGGGATTTAACCTTTTGAGCTACCAAATCCATTCCCAATTCCTGAGAGAGAATTCCATAAGCCCTTTAGCTGCTTGGCCCCGTGTTACCTTGTCCTGGGCTGCAGTCTGTATTAACCCCTGTCACCACCCTCTCTCACATAGGCGATTCTGCTAAGGGCCCTGGGCCATCAGTGCATCTTGGCTACAAGGGGACACCACCCTAAGCCTCTGCGGCTGACTGGTCAGACCGCAGAGATTTGGTCACTCCTTCAGGGAAGAGATTTCTCATTATGTCAGGCGTATTTCCTCCCAGAAGCCCTTGTAAACAGCCAAGCCATTTGGTAATAACAGTTCTGATGTGCCATGGGTCCAATCACATCTGACATAATATAGCTGCTAGAATCCTTGGGCTGGCAGTTTTAAAAAGGGACTTTCCTGGTTAAAACAGTCCTTCTTAGGGGACATCTGAGATGCCACCTACATATTTTGCCTGCGGGACTCCCCGAGGGTCCATATATCCTCTGTTTCACTTCCTTTGTTAACTCCATGAAGAAAGAGTGAAGATGAGTGAGTCAGACGTTGAGATAAATTATCACATATATCAGTGTGTGTTCACATCTGAGAATAAATGAAAGAAAAATTAACCTGTTGTTTTGCTATGCAAGTTATATTATTAATCAGTTCCCTACAATGTGTTTTAGCTGAAAAGTAATAACTCATCATTAGGGTGCTGCCTGAGGGTATTGAGCTACCATGGAAACAGCCTGTAATAAGAGACAATCTTTCATTTCCCCTCTGAGGTACCATTTCATCAGATGACTTAACAGAACATTCAACATTTGGGTAGAAAAGAAATATGTAGACTTACATCCATACTCACGTGTGTGTGTGTGTGTGTGTGTGTGTGTGTGCGTGTAGCATAGTTAACAAACCATTCCTAATAGAGAGTCCATTCCTCAGATGGAATTCTCCAGGCAAATGCCTCTGGCTCTTGTCTTCCAACAGCAAAGAAGCCATCAGCAAACACCTCAGCAAACACTCCAGTAAAACGATTAAGACTGGCTCCACACCCAGGAAGCCAACAGATGGAGGTTCTCTCTGACTTAAAATGGAAGGGAATTCAGAAGATGCAGTCCCTCCCAGCCTCTGCTTCTCTGGTATCCAGCAGCAGGAGCCCCAGACAGGAGGGCAGCTGTCACTGGAGCCGAGGTCTGGGTGGTACAATGGAAGCAGGGCAGGGGCCTGCTCAGAGCCAGGGGCAGGAGAGCAGGACAGGGAGGGGGAGGTGACAGAAGCCCTATGACTCCACACAGGCATTCCTTACATAATTCAAGGTGTCACCTTCTTGTTCTTTAACGGGGCAAGAGAGCAAAAATCAGATTTGCTAAATCACGGCACGAAAGCCAACGCCAAGAAGTCCTAGGCATTGGAACAATAAAACCCAAACTGGCAGGTTTCCAGGAGCTAGCTGACAGAGTAAGGAAAAACAAAAACAAAACAAAACAAAAACAAACAAACAAAAAAAACCACCACCGTTTTCTCAAATAGTGCTTTCATCTACCTGAAACAAATTTTCCGAGCTTGAAACAAATTTAAAATCTTCTTGGGGTGTCTGGTGGCTCAGTCAGTTTAAGCGTCCAACTTCCGCTCAGGTCATGATCTCGCGGTTCTTGAGTTCGAGCCCCGCATCAGGCTCTGCGTTGACAGCCCGGAGCCTGGAGCCTGCTTTGGGTTCTGTGTCTCCCTCTCTTTCTGTTCCTCTGCCACTCATGCTCTGTCTCCCGGTCAAAAATAAATAAATATTTAAAATTTTTTAATTAAATAAAATAAAATCTTCAATCAGTGTGACAGTACCAATGTGACCTCCACGATCAGGTTCTGTGTGTGTGAAGACACCCGGAAGCAGAGCTATCTGACCCACCTCTCTGTAGTCGCTTAGGTGATCCCAAGCATTGGGCAGGGACCTCAGAATCAAAAGTCTGGAAATGGTACTCCAGCCCAATCAGTTGTCCCCAAAAGGGGGACAAACTGGTGTCCACGTCTCAAAGCTTTAGCTTGAATTTAGCTCATAAAGGTCTTTCCTAAGCACCCAGCCCAGAGCGATCTCTCCATTTCTTTGTGGTCCTATGATATTTCCGGTCACTAGTATTCATTTGGCATTCGTCAGATGCGTCACGATTGATTACTGTTTCCTCTGTGTGTCCCATTTTTCCTTCCTGGGCAGCAAATTCCTGAAGGGCAGGCATAGGAGACAACACAGCACCTCCTTCCTATGTGCCAGGCACTGTTCTAAGTGCTGTACATATGTTCATTCACTTGCTCTACAACACCACTAAGAAGCTGCATTATTAGTCTACGTCACATAGATGAGAAAATTAAAGCAGGGAGAGGCTAAGGAATATGACCAAAGTCACACAGCTAGTAAATGCAGGAGTCAGGCTTCAACCCAGACCATCTGCCACCCGAGACTTTCCTTTTTCCTGCCGTACTATCCTGTCTCCCGTGGATCTCAGAACACCCACAGCTATCCCATGTCTGCTAGGGACGTTGTCTGACATTGAGTCATTGGCCACTGGTCAGAAGGAGAAATAGAATTGAAGGAACTTGTAAAGATGAACTCAAATGGGTCTCCACTGCAGGAAAACATGTCAAAGCACATGTCCCATTTGTGGTGAGTACACAACATCATTTCATTGTCTGAACAACAGACATGATTTCTCTTCTTTATAGCCACTTTAAGTGCCATTCTTAGAATATTTTCTCAAGGGATTCCAAAGAGGAATTCCATTATTATCTAAAATGTCACATTCTGTTGGACTCTGTGCAATTCACATGATGCTGGGATATACATGATGTTTGTTGGCCAGTTAGGTAGACGTGGTAAAGCCTCTCCAGAGGCTTGGACAAAAGGCACTAAATAAGACCAGGGCATTCTTCAGTGGCATCATAGAAACAAGGCTGGTTTAATCCCATGCTTGTACTGCTAATTTAGGATTGTGGAACCATAAATTGCAATTTCTGGATCTTCAAAGAAAGCAAAACGAATGAAGTCTTTGCCTTCTTTCAGTCAGGAGAAACATGTATTAAGTAGATGGTGATTAGAGAAGATCCTTTCTGAAGCTCCTTGCTAGTGGTGAGGGAAAGGAGGTAAGCAGGGTGATACGATGCCATCAGTGGGAGGGACAAAGGGAGGCAGACTGAGTTGTCAGAGAAAATCTCTCTAAAGAGATGATTTTGAGCAGAGCCTGATGTAAGAGAAAGCCAGCAACACACACACACACACACATATCTGAAGAATATGCTCTTGGCAGAGGACACAGAAGCAAAGGGTGTAGGGGTGGCTCAGTTGGTTAAGCATGGGACTTCCCCTCAGGTCATGATCTCACAGTTCTTGAGTTCGAGCCCCGCGTCGGGCTCTGTACTGAGAGCTCAGAGCCTGGAGCATGCTTCAAATTTTGTGTCTTCCTCTCTCTCTCTCTCTGCCACTCCCCCATCATGCTCTCTCTCTCTCCCTCTCTCTCTGTCTCTCAAAAATGAATAAACATTTTTTAAAGATTAAAAAAAAAAGGAGCAAAGACTTTGAGGTGGGAGAGAAGGAGACAATGAGGTCTGAATGCATCAGGCCCTGTGGTCGGTTGTCAATGGCTTGGGTTTATTCTAAAGCCAATGGGGAGCCCTTGGAGGGTACTGAGTAAGAAAAAGACCGATCTGATTTACTTTTCTGCAAGACCTCATTGAACGCTGGAAGTGACCTGCGTTCAGAACTCATTTTGTACTATCTGCTTACATGTTTGCTCTGCTTCTGAAAGCCTGGCCATACCAAGGGGTCAGCATGTCCTAGAGACAGAAATCAAGGTCAACTTTGGCATTAAGAAGCACCCGCGAGATCCATGGTTTGTCATGTTGACAAAATAATGAAGCAGTAATACATGAAGTTTATATCTCACAGGAGAATCCTACCTCAGCCTTTCTTTTCTTAATTTTTTTTTTATTTTGTACTTTAAGGAACATTTATGTTACCATTACCCATGCTTTTTTTTTTTTTAATCATTGTGAACTTTTTAATTAAGAAAGTATATCAAACAGAAAAAGACATTGGGTCAACACATGCAAGCCATCTGAGCGCAACTTGGAATGGAAACGAATTTAATTGATGCAATTTGCAGCCATTTAAATATTTCATATTCGGTTATTCGCACCGCGGGGAGAGTGGGCACTTTGCGCTGGCAAACCAGAGGAAAGGGAATTGCCAGTCTTGTAATTCTCACTCACTCAGGTCTCATTTGGCTTGGCGTTCACTGCAAGTTGTGTAGGTCAATGACCACCACGTCCTCAAAGGACAGAGGGCGCGAAAGTGGTATTTCATATGGACACCCAGCAGTTAAAACCAGGAGGGAGAGGCAGTTGTGTTGAGATAAAGGCTGTTTACTCTTTAAGACCGTGTGGAAAATCTTTCAACTAGAGTGCCATGGTTTAGGGCTTAGATTTCACGACGCCCACCGTAGGAGACGTGGGCGGATACACTCAATCAGCTGGTTAATTAGACGACCTGGCTAACAGAGGGAGAACCCGTGGAGCTGAGCGTTTTCTGGTTTTATCTTCTTGTCTCCGGCTCACAGCAGAGTCTGTGTGCAGTGATTTCTGATTGTGCATTCGTCTGAATTCTTTGGGGAAGGGGAGAGAAAGGTAGCAGAGCAATAAAGGAGGAGGTATAAACATGAATGGCTTTCGCCTGTTGACATTCACTACAGACAAAATTAAAAAAAACCAAAAACAAAAACAAAAAACTCTGAAGACTCACAGAGAACAGACTGGTGGGAGAGAACACAGAGAACAGAGGGGAGGGGAGAGGGGTCGGACAAAATCAAATAAAGTGAGGGGGATTAAGAGGTACAAACACCCAGTTTCAAAATTAAGTCATGAGGATGTAAAATGCAGTCTAGGGAATGTAGCCAATATCATAATCACTTTTCAAAGTGACAGAAGAGCCTCTGCTAGACCTGTAGAGGTGATCACATTGTAGTATATAAAAATCTCCAATCACAGGGGCGCCTGGCTGGCTCAGTTGGTAGAGTATGAGAGTCTTGATCCCAGGGTCATGAGTTCAAGCCCTATGTTGAAGATAGAGTTTACTTAAAAAAAAAGAAAAAGGAGTTTATCCTTTAAAAAATCCAATCAAGGGTGCCTGGATGGCTCAGTCAGTTCAGCATCTGACTTTGACTCAGTTCATGATCTCATGGTTTGTGACTTCGAGCCCTACATCAGGCTCTGCACTGACAGTGTGGAGCCTCCCTGGGATTCTCTCTCTCTCCCTCTCTCTCTCAAAATAAATAAATAAATAAACCAAAAAAAATCCAATCACTATGCTGTACACCTAAACTAATATAATATTATCTGTCAATTATAATCAGACAAAAAAACAATATAATATTTCAGACAAGAATAGGAGAGCTTCTGGGTCAATACTGGAAAGAAGTTGCCAACAGCTGAGGTTCACAAGAAGCTCCAGTTCCAGATGTGGGATCTCTCGGGGCAACTAGGGCATCGATTGCCTCTATCCCCCTCTATCTGCACAGAAATATGAACATGAAAATGGACAAGAAGACCAAACAGGCTCTTCCTGAAGGGATTTTCAGAAGAACATTGTGTAGAAAAATTCTGTCGGGCTTGCAAGAGTGTAGCTTGAGCCTTGGCCCATTTATCGCTCTCTTCTAACAGCCACCCTCTCCCTAGGAGGAGGCAACACAGGCAGCTGCTTGGAGACAAAGCAGACAGAAGCTTCCCTATAAACACGGATTCTCATCAATGCACAAAGGAAACAGGGGACAGGGGCAGGATGTTGCATTTTTCATTAGACCCCAGGCATGCAAGTGCTCTGTTTTGGTGTTGTCCCAGTCACCAGATTCTCAAAGTCCTCACATGCAATTAGTTCTACTCTCTCTGGGCAGGACAGAGAGAAGTTCCCAGCACAGTGAGAGTAGGGCTCATGCTTCTGCTCAGAATTCTGGGAGACTTGGACTGGACCTGAGCCCAGTGCATTCTGCAGAAATGATATCCTCAAGGCCTTTCTTCCAAAGCCAATGGCTGAGGGCTTCAAGGGGGGAAATCAGGAAGAAAAGCTTTGGGTTTTCGCCACTTTCTAATTGAAAACAATAGTCCCATCTTGAACATATATGAAAAGTGTGCTCTTTGGAAGATAAAGTCTTTAACCTGCCCAGTGAACTCCGTGAGGAGCAAGCAGACACTCCCTCCTCCTAGAAGAACGTTTTTCAGTTCTCTAATAGTACGAGGCCCCTCTCCTGGTGTTCACTCCAGTTTATCCAGTCAAGTAGTGGTTAGACTTTGACAGACAAACCACTGGCGTGACTCATCTTTAGGGCCATATTAGAGATGACATGGGGCCAGCTCTGAGCACAGGTTTGTCAGTACTGTGGCTGAGGGAGGTTTGTCCAGAGGTACCACGGCATCTGGATTTCTTCTGATGAACACTTGAAGGGGGTCGCTTACCAGGGGCCTTTCCCTGATATCTGATTTAATTAAAGGTCAGAGAACTTTATTTTTGCTTTTTAATAGTAGATTTTTTCCCCACTTGTTTCAAACATGCTATTGCCTACATGAGATTTTTCGATCTCTATTTGGGGAGTATATGAGAAGTCTAATTTTTTCTTAAAGTTAAATTTGCTGAGCTAGGGTCATTTTTGGGAACTACCTAGAATCATTCCAAAAATTGTGGAATACTCTGAGAGGGGAACTATCTCAATACATCAAGTGAGACTTTTAGGGAACATCTAGTCTCTTGAAACTAACACACACCTACTTTTTTCAGGAACTAACCCTTACCCTACATGTCTTAGACAAACTCCATGGCATCATGTGGGATAAAACTCTGAACTTCAGCCTTTTGGATTTTAGAGGACCACTTCTAAATGACAAATAAAATGAAAACCAGAATCATTGCATTATGCTGTGTTATTTAATCCCGAGAGTCAATATTGGGCTAGGAACCTTGGCTCAGGTAAAGGCACTCATCAAAAACTTCCTGATGTGCATCCAGACCAATACATTGCTCCAAAGTCATGGTGAGGAAGAAAGTAGATGTCGAATGTCCCTGCACCATTCACCTCAGTGGGCACTGCAGAACCAATGGGTGGGCATATTGACTCATGTCTAGGGTTTGTCGAAGCTGGCCATTGCCAGAGCTGATCTCAGATCTCCCTCATCTTCCAATTTAATTCAGTTCATTTTAGCTCAATCCAATGAGGTTGGAAGCAGATGCATAGCAATGTGCTGGTTAGAGAATCAGGAAGGTCTATTCATTCAATGTTCTAACTTATGAAAAGTTTAGGGAACTTAACAAAATCTCACACAAGCTGTGGGAGCAAGAACCAGAATATTAAACCCAGATCGGCCTCCAACTCTGCCTTCTCAGAAACTTTAACCCAAACAGAAGGGCTTATTAGGGGATCTTTGGGTTCATGAAGAACAAAGACCCACTCAGTTCCCCCAGGAAGGCAAATAGGAGGAGAGGGTAGGTTCTTAGATATATGTGGATGGTTAAGGAGATCACAGCATCATATGGAGATGTGATCACAGATCACATGGAGATCACAGCAATGCTGATAATAGTGGTTTATTGCTTTGTGTGTGTCATGTCTTATCCCACTGGATAGTCACAACAAACCCATGAAGCATTGGATGACTTCATGAGAGGTTGAAACATGGCAAACATGGGAGAGAAATTGAGGGACCATGAAATAATAGGAGGCATGTTATGTATATATTTCTCACTTTGTTTCTTACTCATACAAAGTTAAATGCAAGTCAGGTGGCTTTTCGGGGTATCTGCCCATGGTGATCTGTCCTATGGCTTTGTCATCTCAACATGCAGCCCTCTACCACTGCTGTGGTGGAAAGAGAAGGAGCATAGAAAATTCCCAGCCACTCCCAGCTGTTCCGAGTGAGAAGTGACTTGCTTCACCTCTGCCCAGTACACTGGCCTGACTAGTCACATGATCCCAACACAACTGTAAAGAGGGATGGGAAGCTTTCCTATGTGCCCAGGAAAGAGGGAAGAACCAGATGTGATGAGCACTAGCAAGGCTAGGTCCAGAATGACTGATGGGCCAGGACACTAGAGGTTCCCTTTTTTGGGTCATTGATATACTCAATTACTATTGCCAAAAAGTTATCCTTGCTCTCCATGTCTCATGTCAAGTGGATACCAGCCAAGTGAAATTGAAAGTTGACCTAACAATATAAATAATAAAGACCAAGGATTTTATACTTCCCCTGAAACAGAGAAGTGAGGTAAAGTAGTAAACATTTCAATTCTCTGCTTTAGTACCTAAATTATATGCTTATCTTTACCAGTGTAGATCCTGCCTCTTCACTTACCAGAGTTCATCTCTTCAGCCAACTCCTCTGGTCTACCTGCTAGTGTGCTAAATGCCGAGACACAAAGCTATTTCCGACACAGATTCTGTGCTCACGGCCCCTGATGTCTAGTAGAGAAGATACAGTGACTACACAAATAGCTTTAAATAAGGAAGATGGTAAGAGGTTCTAGGAGGTCAAATTATAAAAGGATGAGTGTTAAAAATAAATAAAATAAAATAAAATAAAATAAAATAAAATAAAATAAAATAAAAGGCTGAGTGTTCTATGGGATTCCTGGTGGCTTAACCTGGGTGGTTAAGTGTCTGACTCTTGGTTTCGACTCAGGTCCTGATCTCACATTTTGTGAGACTGAGCCCCAGGTTGGGCTCTGCACTGGCAGGGCAGAACCTGCTTGGGAATCTCTCTATATCTCTCCTTTTTTCTCTGCTCCTCCGCTACATGCATACACTGTCTCTCAAAATAAATAAATAAACTTTAAAATAAATAAATAAATAAATAAATAAATAAATAAATAAATGGATGAGTGTTCTACACATGTTAGTCTAGGCTGCATGCTCACAGCAGATTAGACCAGGAGTAGAGACCCAAGCCAAAGGTTGTAAGTGTTATGGCACATGGCCTGGCTGGAAAAGAGGAACCAGGCCAATGTGAATGTAATCTTGGAAGTCTGTAAGTAGAAAACTCAGGGACAGAGCCTGTAGAAGGACATGTCCAGCTGGAGCTGGAGTCACCACTGTGGTCTGCAGGCAAGCTGAAATTAGGAGCCAGGGAGCAAAGGTCAGCACATAAGCTGAAAGAGAAGCAGACACCGCAAAGGAGACTGACTGTATATCCCTGTGCAATTCAGCAAACCCTTCCCGCCTTTGGTCTCATTGGACCAGTTGTCTTGCAGTTCGAGTTCTTGGAAGAGCATGTCATACAAGTTATGAGCACAGGTTCTAGGGGGTAGACAGATCCAAGTTCATCTTGAAGCTTGGAATGGCACTAGCCATGTCATCCTGCAAATACCTAACTAAGCCTCTGTCTCCTCATCTGTAAAATGGGATGGAGACTTCATGGGTTTGTTATGAAGATCCAGTGGGATAAGATGTGACACACACAAAGCAATAAACCACTATTATCAGCATTGCTGTGATCTCCATGTGATCTGTGATCACATCTCCATATGATGCTGTGATCTCCTTAACCATCCACATGTATCTAAGAACCTACCCTCTCCTCCTATTTGCCTTCCTGGGGGAACTGAGTGGGTCTTTGTTCTTCATGAACCCAAAGATCCCCTAATAAGCCCTTCTGTTTGGGTTAAAGTTTCTGAGAAGGCAGAGTTGGAGGCCGATCTGGGTTTAATATTCTGGTTCTTGCTCCCACAGCTTGTGTGAGATTTTGTTAAGTTCCCTAAACTTTTCATAAGTTAGAATATTGAACGAATAGATGATCTGAAAGAGTGCTTCCAGGTCTAGAGTTCTATGATGGTAAAGAAACTTTTGTTAGTGTATTATCTCTGTTAAGTATTAAAAAAAAATACTTCTTAGCAGGGACACTTTGAAGACCCAGCAATATAAGGGGTCAGGAGACGATTATTCAACACTTGATAGCTTACAAAGTATCTTCTTACATACATTTGACTTCAGCGCAGCTCCTGGCAACCCACAAAGTAAGCAACAAAGGTATTATCCTCATCTCCACTCTTGTAAGGGTTTGTGAATTGTCTGACTTTTCAAGAGACACAGGATAAAAAGTGACAGATCATGAACTCCAATCCTGAGTTTCTGATTCCCATACTCACGTCTCTTCTACTGTACCTTGTTCTCCGTCCTACTCCTCCCCAGACCCAATGTGTGGTCTGTGGCTCTGCAGGGCACTGGCATGGCAGGATGAAAGGGGCAGAGCATATGTGCCTTGGGATGACAATATGCACAACATTTTTTTAATTTTTTAAATGTTTATTTAGTTTTGACACATACACACACACACACACACACACACACACACAGTGTGAACAGGGGAGGGGGAGAGAGAGAGGGAGACACAGAATCCAAAGCAGGCTCCAGGCCCTAAGCTGTCAGCATAGAGACGGATGTGGGGCTCGAAATCACGAACCACAAGTTCATGACCTGAGTCGAAGCTGGACACTCAACCGACTGAGCCACCCAGGCACCCCGACAATATGCACACTATTAATGGGAATTTTATGCACTATGAATGGTCACCTTTTGTTTTTTGGTTTTTTTTTTTGGCTTCCCTTGAGCTACGCCAGGAAAGCATATTCCAAATGTTTGAAGAAAGATGAGCCAGAGAATGGCAGTGGAGGGGAGTTATTTATGGCAGTGAAGGGGTGGGTAGGGAGAGAAGGTGCAAGCAGGGTGGTGACAAAACACCCCAGATTCCCGTTACATGTTTAACAATTACCCTTCCAAACAACGAAATAAACGCACAGCCACCCTGATATTTTAGCACTGGCCACTGTCTGTGGAGTCAGCACCCGCACCATGGACAGCTCCAAGCTCCCAACCGGACATGGCTGACTTTGGAGGACAGCCGAGGTATGCAGAAGGCACAGGTGCAGCCTCCTACCATCTGTAGAAGAGACAAAAACATAACCGCAGGACATAGGTAATGGTGAAATTAGGAAATGAAGAGTTCTGAGCATTTATTAACTTTGTTTTAAATACATTTTATTGCGCTGTAATTCCACTTGCAATAATGGCTGTGTTTAACAACAGGCTCATGAAATTCCTGAAAATTTAATGATACACTCGCTAGAGCTGGTGTCTCCAACACACCAGCAGAGGGATGGTGGCTGCTTTCATCCCTGCAGCGGCAGTCACACGCAGTAAACCCCATTCCCCTCTTCCTGTCCAGCCCGCGGGGGTGGGATTAATGAAGTGGCAATTTCACGGATGTGACCCCTTCTTCCTCTGCTCCCGCCCACCCTCCCTCTGCCCTCCCGAGGGATTATTGAAAGGGAAGAGCGGTTTTCAACTGAGCCCTTTCTTCACCTTGAGTGTGGGCTCTGAGACCCAGCATTGAGTTCAGCTTCTGCAAACATTGGTAGTGTGTTTATTGTGACACCTGGTGTACCCCTATTAGACACTGGATGCTGGAAATAAACTTCCCATCTTGCCTGCTTGGAACCATGCAGACCTCATGAATCTAGGCTTATAAATTTTACAACACCCATGAAATATTGCTCTTGGAGTAGGAACATTACAGAGATGGTTAAACCAGACCCCTAACTCCCTCGAGCACTATTTTTATAGCTATTAATCTCAGTATCAGGCACAATTTACAACCGTAATAGCTATCTCTTTGCCAGCATATACATACGGAAACAAAACTGGCATAAAAGAGAAGGTATTTAGACACAATTAAAGCAACAGATTCCTATGCGCAGTTATGATGGAGAACATAGCTGACTCACTTCTCTCGGAAATAATTAGCTCTTGTATAACTTTTACTTCGCTGAATTTTGCAAAGAGTATTTTGAAAGCAGTAATCACAAATTCCCCGGAGCCAAAAGTAACTACAATGGGGAGAGAAAGCTGTGCTCTGGGATGGCTAAGATGAAAATCTGAGAATCCCTTTAAATGCCGGAAGCCATTGCCCACCCGGGTTCCTCTGTGGGGCCTGGGGGACTTTATGTACTACAGCAAAATAAAACATAAAATGTTATAGTGTGTGTCGTCTAGTATCTACATTGTTTCCTTCATATAAAAGTTTATTGATACCTTCCGGGACTCAGATAAATGTTTCAAACGCTCGCATGGCTGTGTTGGAAATGGGCTTTATTTGAAAGCTCTTAATTTTTTCAGTATTCGTTATGGGGGCACAGATCCTCCTATCACTGTTTGGGGACATCGGAATAATTTCATAAGCTTAGACATGAGTCAGGTTATATTGAGACCATCCTGTTTAAAAATAGGCACTTGAGACCAGGTGCCTAGCGCCTGGCTTGCTAATGGTGACTCTCCAATGAAAGTGTTAGCAGGAGCTGAGAAGCAGGGAGGGAGGACAGATTCACAGTAGCCCTAGAGGAGGCTGGTTAATCGAGGTCCTTGGTTTCCCCTCTACTTATCACTCACAGGCAGGGCTCTGAGATCCTTTTCCGTCTGTTTTGATTTCAAATGTGACAGTCAAGGCCATGGCCAACAGAGGCTGTGTCTGTGCACAGATTCGTTCGGGAACAATATGTCACTCCCAGAAGAAAACCAGCCCTTTGCTTGTGAGCCATGCTTGAGCTATTGTGATTTTGACTTGGACCCAATGAGCTGAGCAGGAGAAACCTCCTATAGGTAGTCCATCTGTCTGCCTGGTGGCAGCACAAAGCAGAGGGGACACATCTAGATATTTCGAAGTCCCAGCTTTAAGTGTTCAACCTTCTCTTCCCACCTGTGGTTCAAACCGTTCAGTTCTTACTCATCTCAGGGAATCCTACCCTGAAACCTACGGTGAAATCTCACACCACTCTCCCCCTAGGATATCTGATCCAGTGATTGATTTCATACAGCTGTGGATTGTTCTGGTATCTGTCTGTAATATATCAAGGCAGTAGACTATAACTTGGCCACCTACTAGCTGTGTGACTTAGAGCACATTTCTTAACCTCTCTGAGCCTTGTTTTCACTATTAAGTGAGGCTGAGATACCCCCTTCGAGTTTTGGGATGGTTAAATGAGACAAATTATATAAGGTGCTGAACAGAGCGCCTGGCACATGGCTGCCTTTTAGTAAAGGTCGCTTGTTAGTATGGCTGCTGTAATTTAAAAATAAAATTAAATATACTCATCCAACAGTGAATTTATCTGTGAAATCAGCGCTGAGATTAAGAAATACAGTATTACCAACACCCCAGGAATCCCTCCTGCCCTGCCCCGTCACTAACCACTGCTCTCTCAAATGAAATCACTATTCTGCTGTTAGTATCATGGATTAGTTGTCGAACTTCATGAAAATGGAACCAAAGCATATGCTCTCTTTTGTCCCCTCAGCACCGTTTGTGAACTCCATCCACGCATTGTGCGCTGTTGTGGTTTGCTCATTCTCATTGCCGTATAATATTTTATGGTAGGGTATACAAAAATACATTTCTCCTTTCTATGCTGTAGATGTTTGGATTGCTTTCAGTTTGGGGATATGACTGAGCTCTGCCATGAATAAATGTTCCCGCACAAGCATTCTAGTGAACACGTGTAGAGCATATACTGAGAACAGGGATGGCAGGGTCACTGGGCATGTTTTGCGTCACTAAATGCGATGTTAATATTGGCAGGCAGAAAACATGTTTCCTTTCTCATGCATCTTGCCCTTCCAGAAATGATATCAAGCAATTATTTATAAATTGATCCAGATATTGGACAAAATATGTATTTCAGAAGCTAAGGAGAGAAGCATTTTTATTTTTTTATATATTTTTTAATGTTTATTTATTTTTGGGAGACAGAGTGCGTGCGTGGGGGGGTGGTGCAGAGAGACAGGGAGACATAGAATCTGAAGCAGGCTCTAAGCTGTCAGCACAGAGCCCGACTCAGGGTTCGAACTCACAAACCGTGAGATCATGACCTGAGCCGAAGTCGGACGCTCAACCAACTGAGCCACCCAGGCACCCCAAGGAGAGAACCATTTTTAAATGGTTTAACTAGAAAATAAAATTTTCATAATACTTAATAGTAACATTGTGTCTCAACTATACTTCAACTAAAAGTTTAAAAAATTTTTTTCTTAATAATAAGTTAGCTTTATCTTAATAATAAAATTCATGCTTTACTCTGGAGTCATTTCAGATGAGGAGGAAGAAAACAGTTGGGCAAACTAAGGCCAATGGGCCCAATGTGGCATGGGCTTTGTTTTTGTGAATAAAGTGTTATTAGAACACAGCCACACCCATCCATCTACATAGCGTTGATAGCCCTTTTAGCACTACAACAGCAAGACTGAGTAGTTGTGATAGAGACCATGTGACCCACAAAGCCTATTTACTTACTCTCTATTTAAAGAAAAGGTTTGCTGAACACTGATGTGAAAAAAATATTTGAGAGCAGGAGGAAGAGAATCCTCTCTTAACGTTGTGGGCAGTGTCCTCGATTCCATACGCACTTGTTATCCTCACTGCAAGGCAAGTATACTCTCTGCCCCCCTTGTTCAGAGATGCTACCTAAGTGGTAGGAAACTTTGCTTTGTCTGAAGGTCTTACAGTGATCATGTATCTTTGAGGGAATAAAAAGTTGAACAGGATCAAAATATGGTTATAGAAAAAAAAACACACACACACACAAAATATGGTAGTCAGAAAGACGGGAGCTGGCCAAAGAAGTCCAGGAAAAGGAAAAGGAGAGGTCCCTGCTGGCAAAGTGCCTCCATTCTTGCTCAGAGAAAACAGCCAGGTCCAGGAACACAGGTGGTCCCTCTGCGGGTGTCTTGCCCCAGGGGGGAGAGGGCTGAGTCAGGCAGTCCCAGATCACTGACTTCAGCGTTTCAAGTCATCCAAATTCCCCGCTGCTTCACAATCACAATGAAGAATTTTGATTTTAATTTGGCTTCCTTCTAAATTTGCCTAGAGGGGTAGAATAAAACTAAACAGCAAATAAGAGTATCCTGGTTTTATTTCCATTATGAATGAAGGCTTTGTTTTCTACCAAGTCATTGTATATTCTAATGAGAGCTTTTGTTGTTCTTGTTTACCATTCAGCAGGACTAGGGCCAATGAAGGACATGATGCAGAATACACGGTACTTTTCTTGTGACCTAATCTATCATCTCTTCTTTGTATGTTCATATGCATGCTTAAGAAATGAGACATGGTTATCATCACCTTCTGTGTTGAAATCATCTTATCTTTTCACTTCCTTATGCTCTTTCTCTTTGTCTACTCAATTGAAATCTGAAATAATCACCTTCTGAAAAATCTACCTTTCTAAATCGCATTGTAGCCATTGCCATTTGGACTGATGAACTTGGCAGAGGTGACAGCCTTTATTTTGTAGTTCAGTTTGCTTTCCAAATCTAGGCTGTGGCAATATGGCATAACTCTTTTTGCCTTGGAATATCTTGGATAGAAGTTATGCACAGAAAAGGAAAAAAAAAAAAGGTTTATTGTCTCTCAAAGCTCACTAGTGAAAATGCCTCCTAGACTTTTCTGAGGAGGCTCATGTTAGTCTAGATGTTGGCATAAACTTCCTGTTTTTCAAATAATTCAGGCCCTTGAGATGGTGTCTTAGGTGAAGTTCCTTAGTGGCAGGACCTGAGACAGGGATTCAGATGCCTGTGGTTTGTAGTGGCTGTGCTGTATCCCCAGCCTGATCCCATAGGGAGGTCTGGAGCAGGAACTGTACCATGAAATTGGTCCCACATTGAGCAAAGGGTTGGCCTTCTGTGCCCTGCTCCTCCGTCAATCTATCATCACCTACCAGATGGGGGTGAAGTCATTGGATGAGGGTATAATCAACCTCCTAAGCTGGGGGTTCCCATTGGTCCAAGGGCCATTCTTTGGAAGGGACAGCTATGAGACATTATTAGCAGGTATGAAAGGAGATTTCAAAATGGAGCACACAGGCCTAGCTAAGAGAATCTCTTTGAAATAGGAATGGGAGGCCATAAGGGAGGTGGAATTCATGCACATCCTTATTGGAGGAACCATGATTTTTGCCAGCTGTGAGCCCTCAGCCTGGACTGAACTCCCTCCTGATGCAGACACCTGAATGACTGGCATTCTTCACTTCCAAAGGAGCCAAGGTGATTTGACAAGTTTTGACCCTTCATTTGCATAATAACCCAACCAATCCCAGTTAACCTAGTTTCAATCCCTGTTCTACATAGAAGACATAAATGAGAGCTGCACTCGTGGCCTTTTGCTTTTACATCTCTGTCCTCTCCTTGTCTTCCTCAGAACAGAACTCAGGCTTCTACCTCAATCTGGGTCTCCCCAGCTGCAATTGGGGCAGAAATCACCTCCCCTATAGAGGGGAACCATAATCTGTCTGAGTGAATGTGGGTCAGAGTTTCTCTGGTAACATTTTGGAGGTCAAACTTCTATATACTATTATATGGTGCAGAATGAACAACACCACAGAAGCCATTATCTCTGAGAGGTTTTGTTTTAAGAAGAACTAAGGTATAATTGGCCACAATCTGGATTGTACGTTCAGAATGGAAGAATGTTCTTTCACGAGAGCAGTCCATATATATATATGCATGTATGCATACATATATGTGTGTGTGTAAAAAGCAAAATTGGAAACAGAAAAAAAAACTTTCCTTTGCCATATTTAAATTTGCCAAAATAAATGTTTCCCTATGTTTCCAGTAAGATGTGCCCTTATAGACATGGGAATTGTAGAATGGAGAGACCAATGTAGACAGGAGAATTAAAATGGTGTCCCACATCCATCTGGGTGGCAATGACATATAGGAACTCAAGAAGAAAAGCAACTCTCAGTCCACAGTATACATGACCACAGGCAAGCCACCTGTTTCTTACTTTCCAGAAACTTCCTTAATGTTAATAAGGAAAAAATCAACATTGATATTATGTTCACATTAAAATTTTCTCCTTTACTACATGTCTGTAAGCATTGCAATTACAAATTCGTAAGAAACGTGTGCTGCCTGGTATGGTAGCCTTGAAGGAGGATTTCAACCACCGCCATTTTGACCTCTAATTTTCTCATAGGCTCAATTCTAATTTCCATCTTCTCCTGAGTTAAGACTCAGGAGAAAGACCCAGCAGGCAAACAAGCCCTGATGGGAATCAAAACTACCCCTTGAGCAGTAGGGGCTGCCCTGAGCCAACAAGACCCCTTGTGACTGACCCAAGACAATGATCACCTTGACCTTCAAGTCCAGTAGCATGTACCCACTGACCTTTGTCGAACATTCTGCTTACATAAACCCAGAACATTCTGCTTACATAAACTGCATCGGCCTCTGTGCTGGCAGCTGGGAGCCTGGAGCCTGCTTCAGATTCTGTGTCTCCCTCTCTCTCTGCCCCTCCCCCGCTTACACTCTGTCTCTCTCTTTCTCAAAAATAAACATCAGAAAAAAATTAAGAGAAAAATAAACAAAGAAGAAAAATTCAACTGAGGAAATTTTAAGATCTATTTGGCTTTATTAAGTGATCCGTGAATGGACAGCATTCCATCTAGCTAGTAGAGGGGAGCTCAGAGGAGGAGTCTTACAAAATAGAAAGCTTACAAAATGGAGGTGGGCTAAGGAAGTTCCTAGGAAAAGAAAAGAAAAGGATTATTTCAGGCTAGGTCACATGCCCTTAAAGGAAAGAGCAGGGGATCTTATCCTGCAGATTACCTCATCTTCCCTCTGGGGGTGGGAGGGGTGGAAAAGGCCCAGGAGACCTATTACCTCATTGTAAAGACCAGAGCAGAAAATTCCTGACTGACCAATTAAGACATACTGTAATGACATTAGGTATTAATTTTGGTGACTTGGCCTAAACGATACCAGGTTGAGCTTGCGGGTTCTTTTTTAACAGATTGAAATTAAAATTAATTCAAATTAAATAAAATTAAGAATTGAGATTCTCAGTCACACAAGCTAATTTTTCAGGGCTCAGGAGTCACATGTGGCCCTTGACTGTATGACTGGGTAGCACCAAGGTACATCATTGCAGAAAACTTCCAGAGAGTGCTGATGTAGATGCTCAAAAACCTGTGGATAAAGAGTTAAAAAGTATAAGATATATGTAGACAGTTGTACTTCCAAATATTTGATCTTGAGTTATTCTTATTGCCACTGTTGTTAGACTTGGTTAAAGAGACAGCTGGGCTAACAGGAAGGGAATGCACTTTGGAGGTGGGCAGCCCCAGTTTCAAGTCTACTTACCGTCTATTGACCCAATGAGCTACCATGTCTGAGGCTCAGTTTCCACGTCTGTAAAATGGGTAGAACAATATCTATTTTGAAAGGGCTTTATGAAGACTAATTAAGTTAGTGCCTCTAAAAAGTCCAGCCTAGTGTTTGGTGTACATTTGAGACCCTATATTAATTATTATTGTTTTTGTAGAAAGAAAGAAAGAAAGAAAGAAAGAAAGAAAATAAACGAAAAGGAAGGAAGGAAGGAAGGAAGGGAGGAAAAGGAAGAGGAAGTTTATCCCCTCTGAGCAAGTTATAAAATTTCAAGCTGATAATGTGTTAGAATTTTCACATGGATTTTGAGAAATATTTTAATTATCCCATTTGCATGTGTCTGAAATTATTTTTAAGTTTGTTGTTTTGACATAGGCAAAGGAATTGATTTCCTCCTTTATTGTCTTTTTCTTGGTTGTTTCTAGGATGCTGCACTGAAAAGGAATTAGATGAAATTAAACTGAACTTAGATTTTAGTTTTCAATATTGGGAGACACTGAAACGTTCTAAAAGACACAGAATGGTTATAAACCTGGACTGGAGCCCACCCCTATTATAGTTAAGAGACTAATTTCTCTCTGTGAGGGTTCTCGAGAATCATTTATAGAAGAGGCTTTTGAGATGCTTAAAAAAAAAAAATCAGAAGCAAACTCATCCAAAACTGAGTTAGTTTAGGAGTGCCAATTAGTCCCGTATTTAATCTGTATCAGACGACAAGCGTTTCAGCCTGAAGAGCCACGCACCAGACCACGGAGAAACACTCCTCCCCCAACGTGGCTGGAGCCCCACGAAAGGGATTCAGCGGAGTTCAGGCTCTGTCTCCTTTGAATGAAGACTCATTAAGGGCCATTTCCTTAACTCATGAAGATCCTGTGGTGTATGCTCATAAGGAGGAGAGAAAAAGGCAAGTTCTACGATGCAACCTTTCTGGAAGTTGGCCAGGAATTTGAAGGCTGAGATTTAAAAAGCCAAACCAAATTCTCCTGGGGTACCAGGAAAGCTTAGGAAATCATCCTGATCTAGCTCTCCATCAGTGACACAGCAAAAGCAAGGCACGAGGCTACTTTTAGGCAGACAGGCTTGAATGATAGAATGGAGACAGGGCCACATGACCACCTGGCTGAACACAGGCCCATCAGGTGACCCACCCCAAAATATCCATAGGCCCTAACTGACCAAGGGGATATTTACAAATACGGTTATAAAAAAGGGGAGAATCCCATACTTCATCATGCCTCCTCATCTTCCCCCTTTAAAACCAGCCCCCTCCCCACTACCTCCTGCCAGACAGCCTCTCCTCTGCTGTCCCGCCCCCTCCGCCCCCTTGCCTTATTTTCAATACACTTCTATGGCCTTCATTCTGCCTCGGGTGAATTCTTTCACCTCCCACGCCACCACCACCGCCTTCCACCCTATCATCACCCCGCATTCGGAAGCCCCTATCCGGTCGAAAGACACCCCATTTAGACACCACACGTTTCAGTTTTTGTTACAGCAAATACTCAGCGCGCAGGAAGAAGGCTGAGCCCGGAGCCCTGGTGCTGGCCTCCTTTTATGCCTGGCTGGCTGCTGGGAATGTTCTATTGGCTGCATGGGGCAGGGGGCGGGAGGGAGGAGTCCTGGTGGGGGTGGGGCACTATTGGTTGTGCTACATGGACAGTTGGCTGATGCAAGAAGCAAGCAAGATCACAGAAGCCAAAAGCATGCCAGGGAAGTATCCGGCCTCCGACATCTGGCTGGCCTTTTTTTTTTTTTTTTTTTTTTTTTTTATGCTCTTGCCGGCTTTCCTGCCCAGTTTTATTTCTTTTTAATATATTAATCTGGGTTTGCCCGGACAGCTGCCTTCACCCCCAGTTTTGAATTAAGAAATTTACCCACAGAGTCCTCCAACCCAGTTGACCACATCCCACCTTGAAAAAGAAGAGACATTCACAGCCATCAAATTGGATCCTTTATGTTAAAAATTTATACCAGGGAGTAAGATGACAAATTTGAAAAAAATATATGCATATATATATATATATATATTTTAATATAAAAATATTTATATATTCTGATGAGGTTTGGGGGTGAAAGGGGGTTTGTGGGTCTTTCTCCAAGAAAGGATTCTCGAAGACATCTTTGGTGCAAAAAGGTGATTTTATTAAAGCACGGGGACAGAACCCGTGGGCAGAAAGAGCTAACCGGAACCATAAAGAGACACTGGTTATATACTTGGGAGTTGGGGAAGGAAGGTCAAGGGGAAGTTTCCAATGAGACTTTCATATGCTAAAGAATACTCACAGGATCCTGGAGGCCCAGCTGTTGCCAAGCTAGCAAATCCTTTGCATTAAGACAGTAGGGAGTTCCCGGACATTTTCCTCTGCCTGCCTCAAGTATTTGTCAAAGGGCTGCAGCTTCCAAGGGAATTTCATTCTATCCACCATTTCCTTCTGCCTTTGTTTCCCACATCATATTCAAATATGTGGAAGAGGGTGGGGCTGTGTTTAGCTCTCGTGGACAATGATTTCCTTTCTGACATTTGGATTTTCAGGCAGAGATGGCAGTGACCCTCGCTCCTGTGGCTGCTCAGGACACAAAACTGACTTCACTGTCTATTAACTAACCTGAATTAAAAACAAAAAACAAAAAACAGAAACAAAAAACCACAAAACCGGGGGCGTCTGCGTGGCTCAGTCAGTTGAGCGTCAGATTCTTCGTTTCAGCTCACGTCGTGATCTCGCGGTTTGTGGGTTCGAGGCCTGAGTGGGGCTCTGCGCTGACAGCATGGAGCCTGCTTCAGATTCTCTTTCTCCCTTTCTTATTCCGCCTCCGCGTCTGCTCTCACCCTCTCTCAAAATAAATAAATAAAACTAAAAAGAAAAACAAAAAAACCACAAAACCATGCTTCTGATCTCAGATGTGTGACGGCTCAGGAAAGAAGAGTGGCTTCTTCCCCCCTGCTGTGCCTCATTTCAGAAAGGGGCTTTCATTTAAAAGCCAAATTCTGATTAGCTTTTCATCTGTGAACCTTATCACATCAACCACCGCGCTCGGATTGCAAGTGTTTCCACTGGGCGGGGAGCAGAACCCGGAAGGATGTTCCCGCCAGGAGTTCCCTTCCCTTCCCTGGGGAGGTCACAGACTGCAGCCACACAGGACTGGAGGGCAGCCCCGGCCAGGGGGCATGTTCCTCAGTAGCTCCGGAATGCAGGCTGCGAAAGGAGCCTCTCTGCTCCTGGACCCCAAAGCCAGTACCGTGGGTATGGCCCTGAGGCAAAGGACTCAATAAGAAATTCAACCTATTAGAAAATCCGCCAGACTTAAGTGGAAATTCAAATGAAAGAAATGGAGGGAGGGATGTCAGAAATGGCTTTTCATATGAAAACGCCAACCCAGAACCAGGAGGCAGAAATGACGGGCATGAACTTCACCGAGAAGCCGCTTCCAGCTCTGGAGTATAGGAATTTGGGGTTGCAATACTTGAAATAAGGAAAGCAAGGTGTTTCCAGGGATCTGTTGGTTGATAGAATTGGCTGGAGAGGGCGAAAAGAAATGAACATTCTATTCAGAACAACTGCAGCCCTTTCTGACTTAACTGCCTCCACCTTAGTTCCCATTATTCTCTTATTAATTATTAAAATAGCCTGCAAATGGATTTCTCTGCCTCTAATTTGTCTCCCTCCTTCCATCCCTCCCTCCCACCTTCTTTCCTTTCTCCCTCCTTCCTTCCTTCCTTCCTTCCTCCCTCCCTCCCTCCTTCCTCCCTCCCTCCTTCCTCCCTCCCTCCTTCCTTCCTCCCTCCTTTCTTCCTTCTCTCCTTCCTTCCCTCCTTCCTTCCTTCCTTCCTTCCTTCCTTCCCTCCTTTCCCTCGGGAAATAGCATTGACTGAAATTCACAGAGCCAGTATTTTGGTGTGGGAGATAGATTATAAACAAGATAAATAAACTGTATAACATGGAAGATGATGATAAATAAAAAAGAGGTGGATAGAGTGTAGGAAGAGGTCCCTTTGTGCAAATTAATAGAGGAACACTGTCTGGCTCCTAGACAGACAAATTAAAACACAGTGCCTCCTTTGTGTGAGGACAGAGCTTGCCCACTGTGCCTGGTTAAAGCATCCTTCTCTGCGGGATGCAGCCCACACCAAGCTCAAGCTTGGCCATGGAGCAAGGGCGGATTTCAGAACCTGCTTGCTTGCTCCAGCAGGTGCCATCAGGCAGCGCAGTTCGGTGGTGAGTGACCGTGTGTGTGAGCATGCGCGCACACGAGTGGACAATTGCATAATTTCAAGTAGTGAGGCCAGGGCAGCCCTCCCTGGGGAGGTGTCATTTGCATGGGGACCGGAGGGAGTGAGGAGGCCTTGTGATACGTGAGAAGAGCGAGAAGGCACGAGTGCAGCACCTGAGGAGGGAGGCTGCCTGGAGCAAAGGGAGGAGAGGCCCGTAGGGACTAGGCTATAGCAGGGCACCGGTGTGAGAAACTGTGGCACAAGACCTGACTTCCATTGACCAGGGTCTCTCTGGCTGCTAATTTGGGGATGGGCTGAAGCAGGGCGAGGGCGGACTCAGGAAGACCACTAGGAGGTTATTCCAATCACCCAAGCCAGAGATGCCCCCCTGTGGATCTTCTTGTTTGTTAATTTTTTTAAACATTTATTCATTTTTGAGAGACAGAGAGAGACAAAGTGCGAGTTGGGGAGGGGCACAGAGAGAGAGAGAGAGAGAGAGAGAGAGGGAGACACGGAATCCGAAACAGGCTCCAGGCTCTGAGCTGTCAGCACAGAGCCCGACAAGGGGCTCGAACCCACGGACTGGGAGGTCATGACCTGAGCTGAAGTTGGACGCTTAACCGACTGAGCTACCCAGGCGCCCCGCACTCCCCCCCATTGTGGGTCTTCTATACTTCGTCTTCCACTGCAGCCCACATAATCTTTCTAAAGCCTAATTTGATTATCATCTTCTTGGTTAAATAAATAGGTAGATAGAGATAGATAGATAGATAAATAATCCTACAGTGGCTCGATTGTGCCCAGGGAAGGAACTCCTCTGCAGGGACAATGGGCTGACCCCAACAAGGCCCTCTCTCCCCTTTTGGCCCCATGGCTCGGCACCTGCCCTCCCCAGCGGCTCCCTCCTAGCACCCCACTCTTCCCCAACTCTAGCTCAAAGGTCTTAAACGGGTGGCCTCAGGATCACCTCTGGTCTGCAGACTGGTATGCTTGATGTCTCAGCTGACAGGTCACGTTCAACAGGCGCAGTGCCCAGGGCCAGGTTTGGATGCTGTTCTGGAAACACTTCTGATACAGGAAGAAATGCAGGCGGGGAAGGGGGGCACTGGCCAGCCCTGAGAGAGGCTGAGGGGTGAGGGACTCTGGGTGGGTAACGTAGCACCCTCTACAGTTGGCCTGAAAGAGTTCTTTTTTATTTTAATTGATTACCAACAATTAAATGTCAGGAAGTTATTTTTACCCGTTGCTAGTAAAAGAAAATATTTCCTATTCTGCAAAAAAAAAAAAAAAAAAAAAAAAAGAAAGAAAGAAAGAAAAATCAGAAAATTTGTTCAAAATCCGAATTGCCGGCATCTTTTGAAAGATCAGAGATGAGCTCAGGCTGGGCCTGATTCTTGCATGGTGACAATTCATTGGAGCCGAGGGTTGGCTCTCTCTTCCACACAGCCCTTAGCTTGGAGGTTTCCCGGGGCCTCTGTGACCTGTTCCACCTCAGGCCCGACCCACACGGCACCTACCATCACCCAGTTGTTTGTGTGCCTTCACGTGCTGTGTCTTGGCAAACCCTGTCCCACCCCTCTTGAAATGAATCTGCTTCTTCATTTGGTGAATGGTCTGCATGTCTGTGCGTGTCCCCCTCGCCCAACCCGGACTTCATGTCTTAAAATCTGATGTGATGGTATTTGGAGGTGGGGCCTTTGGGAGGTGTGTAAGTCGTGGGGGTGGAGCCCTTATCAGTGGGACTGGTGTCTTATAAAAGAGGCTCCACAGAACCACCCCCAAATCCCTTGTGTCATGTCAGGACACAGAGAGAAGGTGCCAGCTATGACCTTGGAAGAGGACTCTCACCCGACCACTCTGGTGCCTTGATCTTGGACTTCCCAGCTCCAGAGCGATGAGAAATAAATTTCTGTTGCTTATAAGCTACTCAGTCTGTGGTGGTTTGTTATAACATCCCGAAAGGGATAAGATTACTGGCAAAATATACATCCTCCTGGTGGATCCTTCTAGAACATTCCAGGGCATGCCCGTGCACCTAAACCCCTCCCTATAGGGTCTGTGAGCACCCTGGAGGCCACACTTTGTCACTCTTATTTGGTGCAGAGCTTCTGGCACAATCTGGCTCACAGTGGGAAAACCATAGCTATCTATTGAGAGGAAACAGACTTGAGTTGGTTGAATAAAAATCTTCCAGAGTTACAAAAATCTAGAGGATCTCGTTGGAAAAGAGACTCAAACTGCTAGACATTTACAAGGTCTAGGAATAACCAGAGGGGACCTCAGTGCTCATTCTGCATCCATCCTTGGTTCTCCCCAGAGCTGGGAGGCTGTGTGTCCCCATCACACAGCTGGTGTGGAAGCAAATGAGTTCCAACAACACGTGGCACACCCAGGTGTCTCGAAAACATTCCCCAGGCAAGCTGCCCAGTTTCGATCAACACGTAAATTTATTTTTGCTACAACACAGTACACTCGCTGTTTCTATAGCGTCTGTCGGGGAGCACTTGAGAGATGCATGGAGGGGAGGGAAGTGGGATAGAGCTAAGCTTGTTGGGAGGGAGAAGTATGGAGCTCACTGACCCCAGCCAGGGACACAGGCAGATGGCGCTTCTACTGGAACCGGCGATCACGTGGCCTTGGGCTGTGGGAGAGGGTTGCCAGGGCAGCCAATGGAGCATCGCAGAGAGGGACCAGAGAAGAGGCTGATCCCAAGAACAGCAAGGCCACACCTGCTTCTACAGAGACTGACACTGTTACTTGCGGTAGGGATGGACCTGTGATCGCTCCTGGTTTGGTTCGGGGTTGTTTTAGCCTTTTAGTGCAACCAAAATGTTCCTATTTAAAAGGGGACTACAAACATAGGTCCAAGATGAACATGTTATAGCCTTGTAGCAACACTCTAGATGTATATGTGTAGTCCGTTGTTCACAAACCCTTTCCATGCACATAACTTAGTTTGTCCCCATGGCAGCCCTCTGCTTAGAGCAGGAAAGGTAAAGTATTTGCTCAAGGTCACATGACTAGGATGTGACTGATTTTGAACTCACGTCCTATGACCCCAGGATAAGCGCTTCTCGCACGGCACTCACCAGGCTCACCAGGGCAGACCCGAGGCAGTAAGCCCAGGGCCCCCCGGGGGAGCGGGGCAGCCACCATGCTTCCTGCCTGTCCCAGTAGTCCCTGGGCTCTGCTAACAGTTGGCACATGGCTGGGGCCGGCCGGCTAGTCCTTTGTCCAGCTCTGCCATCTGGCATTACGCCCCGCCTGCTCACCACCCTCTCTTCTGCCTGGGTGGCTGGGCCTGCTGCCCCTGTCTGGCAGGACCTGAGTGGCAGAGGGTTGGCACTGAGGTCCTGGGCGCTGACTTCCGGTGTGGCTGTGGGGGTCAGTCCTCCTGGAAGTCTGTCCTCCTCAGCCTTGGCCCGAGGTTTCCATAGCCCTTCTGTTGCCAACTCCAGCTGCCATTGATAAAATGAGTTCCTGATGCCCAGAGGAAAGGTCTGGAGCAGGCTCCACTCCGCTCTGTGATGATCAGCATTCTGTCCTGGAAACCCCATTTGGCCAATACTTTGTGATCTTCTGGAGTTCATTCTGGAGAGGGGGCTGTGTTAGCAGAAAGAGCCAGTCACACAAAGAAGCCCCTGTCCATACACAATTTACCCTTCAAATGTCTGGGTCCCACCTACTTGTTCAAAGTGAGGGAAAGAGGCTTTGATTCCTGCCCATGGAAGCCTTGTAGGTGGGTCTTTCCTCAGGCTATTGATGACTTCATGGCATATAGTTGGGGTAGTTGGGAAGGGAAGCTTAGGGCCCCTGGAAGCAAAAAGAAAAGTCTCTCTTCTAATGGAGCACAAAGTTTCTTGGGGTGATGAATGTGTGGTCAAATCAGTACTCAAGTAGATGCATAATCATCGGGTGATCCTGAACAACTTTCTGGACCTTTCTGTGCTTCCATTTCTTCATGTGTAAAATGGAGAAAATGTGCACTTGACAGGGTTGTCATGAGGGTTGCATGAGTTACGTGAAATATTTGTGCTGAGTACATAGCAGTTCCTCAATGATAGCCTCTTTCTATGCTGTCGACTTTCACTCCTAGCCTTTAGTTGATTAATCACTGTTTGCCTTTTATTATCTTTCCCCAAAGCTTCAACTGACCCAGGCAAAGCCAACCAATTCAATTGTTCCGATGATTACAATTTTTCTCCATATTTTTCAAACACTTAAAACACTAGACTAGCTAAGGCATTTTCTTCTGCTGATATGTCATTTAGTTAACCACCAAAGAAAGTCTTAATAATTCATTGCTCTGCTACATTGGACCAGTGGCTATCTATGCTTCACCTACAACCAGCGATGGGGTCCATACCTCAAGCTGCCCAGAGGGTGGTCCAGCTCTAGAATCCCATCTTAACTTTCTCAAACTACTTGACCTAGATGCCAGTTGGGTTCTGCCTACCATCAGACTCCGAGATAAAGATTGGCATGAAAAATGTTTAGGGGGAAGGGCTCTTAGGATTAATACCTACAGGCAAAGTGAAGGCAGCAGCAAAGGGCAGAGGGAGAGATTGCTCTGTGATGCATCCTGGGTGTTCTGATATGCAAAACAAGGCTTTATCAAGCTCCATGCAATTTCTGAAGCTGGGCTGGCTCTTTAGCAATGTCCTGAGTTGGGAGGAATGGGCTGGATCATCATATCCTTGTACTGACCAGTTGAATGTAGGCCGCTTCAAGAAGGGAACATGGCCTTAGCAAGGTGGTTCTCTTCAGCAGAGGGTTTAAGTACAGCTGATATGTCCAAGGGCTCTAACTTTCGAAGGATTCTGAAGAGTTTCAGCTGGTATCACTCTTAGCAGCTGAGATGGAAGTCCTTCACCACTGAATGTGGACCTCCATCGTTGGCAAGCATCCCAAAGAGAGGTATTTGCATGAGATTTCAAAGACAAGAAATACATTATTATTCTCCTGTAACAGCTGCCATGTAGGCATGTAAGCACTGGTAAATGGTCGGTGTGAGTTTTTAACAGTGGCTCCCAGAAGTTTCCTGAGATTTGCCTAGTTGTTTCCATAGGTAGCTGAGATCATCAGGGATGGCCTTGTGTGGTTGCTCTACTTCCAGATTCATTGAAAGCAAGCATGGACTTTCTTGATCTTCAGTCCTCCCACATTCCAACAGTTATGCAAGCCCCGAAGTCCGTATGTTAGGTTCTTTTTGCCTAAAATATCTAGTATTTAAAATATCTAAAAATATTCAAAATATCACCTTTTTTTCCCTGACCTAACACGTACTAGTACAGTTGCATCATCAGGAATACCTAAAGTAAGAACATGGGAGCATTTCTTAATAACCTCTCCAGCAGTCAGTTCATACAGATCTTTGGAACACCTAGCATTTTCTAACACAGTGATAGGTACTAAATGCGAGGATCAGATAAGAATGCATTTGGGAGATGCCAAAAAGATAATTAAATAGAAATATTGACAGCAGGTAAACGATGTTGGGGTGGTAGGGGAAGGATAGTAGTGGCAGAGAACTGTGGGTTGAGCAGCTACGTCAGTGTCCCTGTAATCACTGAGATTTGAAATTGGCCCTGAGAGGAAAACAGCAAACAGGGAAAAAACAAAAAGTGAACTTTTAATGTAGAACCCGGGCCATTCGCTATTAGCCCCTTCTTCTGCCTCTGTCTTTTTCCTTCTGCTCCTTGTCTCGACTTAATCCTCCAGTAAAACCAAGCTGCTTGCAATTCTCCTGCATAAGTCTACTGTGTGTTTCGTCTTCTTTCCTTTCCCAAGCTGTCACCTCTGCCATAATCAATTCCCCCATCTATTCTGCCTTTGACATTTTTTTTCACGTTTCTTCATTTCTGAGAGACAGAGCTCTCGGCACAGACCCCGACATGGGGCTTGATCTCACGAACCGTGAGATCATGACCTGAGCCTAAGTCAGACACTTAGCCAACTGAGCCACCCAGATGTCCCTGCCTTTAAAACTTAGTTTGAAAAATAAAATAAAATATAAAATAAAATAAAATATAAAATAAAATAAAATAAAACTTAGTTTGGATAGCAGTGAAAATTTTCATTCCTCTGAAAATTCTCTCCTCCACAAAAGCAATGGAAACACGGGTGAAGATTGTGGGCAAGACCATTTTCAGGGGCTTGAACTTAATCAAAGACTGTAGCAATCCAGGAGGCATTTTTTGCAGGAAAAATAGCAGAATCGCAGTGAGAAAAGAGACCTTTATGTTTCTGTAACTTGCGCTAATGCGACCACCCCTTCCCAGCTTCACAACAGTCTTGAAACCAGAAGCCAAAGTCAGGCAAAACCCAGCAACCTGGTAGTCACTGGTGGGGGAAGTCTAGAAATCATCAGCCTCAGCAGATGAGGCTGATGATTTCGGCAGAGATGAGATTCTAAAGGATTTTACATGCTAAGTTATTGATTTGGCATTTTATCCTGAAAGTAATGGAGACTCATGCAAAAAAATTTTGGTCTTAACGCTCCATTTGCAGGTAATTATTATTATTTAACCTGCCTTGGGGTTCTACGGAAGGCTGTTTTTATTTTTTCGGACTCAGAGTTCACCTAATGCAAAGAGTTTTATTCCAGAGTGCAAGTGGGAGTAGGAGCATTTATTGAAAACTATCAGAAGCAATTTTTTAATATCTTGGCTGCCCGAAGCAGTGAATAACAATTTGGGGCAAATAATAAGTTAACCATAAAGCTTAAAAATAAATCCGGGGAATGAGATGCCATAGGGGCTTTGAAGAGCCCCAACATATTCCTGGGGTTGTAAGAAGGCTCTGCACATGTGTAGGGATGTGTGCATGCCCAGGAAAGTCTTGGCAAGACCCTATGCCTTCCCCTCTGGCTGCCCTTCAGTCTCTGTACAAACAGGAAGTGAAGGTTAGGTCAGAGTTTTGAGCTGCCAGGGTGAGTGTTGAAGGCACGTTCCAACAGACACACAGAGCTCCCCCACAAAAACTGGGAGAGTTACTGATTCCATGTTTTTAAGGAAATCTTTAATCATTACCTGACCATTAAGCTGAGTAGAGACCTCAGTGGCTGCACACAACAAAGAATAAAGGATTTTCTGAATTAGTTCAGAAAAATCACTAACAGACCAACAATCCTGAGGAGTAGGGAGTATCTTATTCCCAGAGCTGTCCTAGTTTTTAGTTAAGATGTCCAGCTTTCGACAACAACAACAAAAACGCACATCTAGAAAAACAAGAAAGTATGACCCATATACAGGAGTAAAAGCAATCAATAGAACAAAGGAATCCAAGACATTGAAATTATTAGGCAAAAACTTTAAGCAGATTTAAATAATCTCTTATAAATATATTCAAAAAACTAAAGACTCTGTCTATAAAGCTAAAGGAAAGCATGAGAACAATATCTGACCAAGCAGAGAGCGTTAATACAGATACAGGAATTATAAAAAAGAACCAAATAGAGGGGCGCCTGTGTGGCGCAGTCGGTTAAGCGTCCGACTTCAGCCAGGTCACGATCTCACGGTCCGTGGGTTCGAGCCCCGCGTCGGGCTCTGGGCTGATGGCTCGGAGCCTGGAGCCTGTTTCCGATTCTGTGTCTTCCTCTCTCTCTGACCCTCCCCCGTTCATGCTCTGTCTCGCTCTGTCCCAAAAATAAATAAAAAAACGTTGAAAAAAAAAAATTAAAAAAAAAAAAAAAAAAAAAAAAAAAAAAAGAACCAAATAGAAATTCTGGAGACAAAAAAAAGTACACTTGCTGAAATGAAAACTTCACTGGACCTCTCTGGCTCAACACAAAATTTGAACAGGCATAAGAAAGATTCAGCAACCTTGAAGATAGGACTATTGAAATTATCCAGTCTGAGGCAAGGAAAGAAAAAAAGATGAAGAAATGTGAACAGTGGGACACTGTCCCTGTGGGACACCTTGAAGGGGACAAACATAGCATTACCATAATGATCCAGCAATTCCACTCCTAGGTATATGCCCAAATGAATCGGAAGTAGGTACTCGAACAGATACTTGCACGCCAATCTTCATCAAAGCATTATTCACAGTAACCCAAAGGTAGAAATAATGGGAGTGGGGAGATGGGGGGAAATAGGAGTGAGTATTTAGTGGGCACATCGTTTTTGTTTGGAATGATAAAAAAAAGTTGTGGAAATGGATAAATGGATAATGGCGATGATTTCACAACACTGTGACTATACTTAGTGTCACTGAGTCATACACTTAAAAATGGTTAAAATGGTAGCTCTCCTGTTAGGTATATTTGACTACATAGTTTTCAAAGGGATGAGGTACTGATACATGATACAACACGGATGAACTTTGAAAACATTATGGTAAGTGAAATCCAAAGAGGACCACGTTTTGCGTGATTCGATTTCCAGGAAACGTCCAAAATAGGCAAATTCATACAGGCAGAAAGATGGATTAGTGGTTGCCAGGGGCCGGTGGCAGGGGGAAATGGGGAGCCCCTGTTAATGGGTATAGGGTTTATTTTGGGGGTGATAAAAATGCTTTGGAATTAGATGGTGGTGAAAGTTGTACAACACTAGAGTAAAGAATTAAATAAACAGCTCTTTTCAGAATCTACTGAGAACCACTGAATTGTTAAATTTTAAAGGGGTGAATATCAGGCTGTGTGAATTCTATCTCAATAAAACACTGGAACTAATAAAACATTACGCAATCTTACGTCTATCATCACTTTCTCCAGAAATGTTCCCCACCTTTTTCCATTTCCCCAGTTTGGGTTTAAGTAACCCTTTTCTGTGATCCCATAATTTCTTATGAATGATTTGATAATTATGTACATATCTTTTTTATTTATTTTTTATTTTGTTATGTTTATTTATTTCTGAGACAGAGAGAGACAGAGCATGAGTGGGGGAGGGGCAGAGAGAGAGAGAGACACAGAATCCGAAGCAGGTTCCAGGCTCTGAACTGTCAGCACAGAGCCCGACTCCGGGCTCAAACTCACAAACCGTGAGATCATGACCTGAGCCAAAGTCGGCCACTCAACCGACTGAGCCACTCAGGCGCTCCAATCTTTTTTAAATCTTATTCTCCATTAGTAAGCTCTGAATTCTTTGAAGGCAAGACATGGTGTTTATTTATCTCATAATTTCCAAAAGTTAATACAGTATCGAGTGTTATAGGAGTTCAGTAAATAGTGGATGAATGAATAAAGAAAATGAATTATTAAAGAGAAGACATTTCTGTTCTGAGGTATGCTTCTTGTTTTATTTGAATTGAGTTCCTTGGAAAAACAGACCTCTGAATGGAGATTTGTATAAAGGAAGTTTATTTAGGGAGTTTTCTTAATTAGGGTCGATGTGGGGGAGTGAAGGAAGGAGAATTATGGAGAGGTAGATTACCCTCAATGCGATCACAATAAAGGCTTCAGCCACTCTTTGGGGAATTGGATGATCTTCTGGAGTTATGGCCGATGGACTAACTCTTTATACCCTCCTGATCAAGCAGCCATTGGATGTATATTGTCCCTTGGGAGAAGGGATGACCTTGGACAAACAGCTCTCATTCCAACAGTCCAGCCACTCAGGGAATGAATGAGTGCCTATGCAGAAATCAGCACACCATAGCTTTATCAACTACTTTAGTTGTGCTGTGGTTTGACCCATGCTATTGAGATCAGTGTGGGATCACTTGAGGGAGGTGTAATGAGTAACCACGCATGGGGGTCAGATCATTTGATTTCCACCTTGGGTCTTCTTGCTTGGATCAGAGTTTATCTTCCTTAGGCCTGTTCCTCCTCCTCCAAAGCAGTATTCCTACATAAACACTGAACAAGTTGCTGATGTCCTGTAATAACAGGGAAGCGAGGTCAAAGTTGAGTGGACTATGGTCAGGAAAGAAATCCAGTACCTGGGATTGCCCTGAAGGCCAGCTACACTGTGCTCCCTCTACCTAACCCACCCAGAATCTCCCTGATTTCTGCTGAAAGGCAACAAAGGAAGTCTTGTTGCCTCTCCAGGGCACTGAGAAATTGATCAATTGTGTTTTGAGTTGGTTAGACCCATGATAAGGATTTTGTATCAGGTGGACATTTGTTTTGTTCTTTTTTTCTGACGGTGGTCAATGAGAAGTCATAGTGGAGGAAAATTATGTCATTCTTCATCCTGTTATCAAATTGTACATGAGTTAGTGACTTGTTGGGAAGGAAAAAATGAGCCAATAGTCTACAGTAAGTCACCATGAGAGCTATGGAGAAAACTTAGCATCAGAGACGTGAAGACTCTGGAGTGATGTACTTCCAACCTCTACGTTCAAGCAAATGGCTCTCAAGGGGGGCAGGCTGGAGCTAGAAAATGTATCAGAATCGCAGGGGGAAGGTGAGACTCATGTAGTTTGAAAAAGCATAGCGTGCTCTCTCCCCACAGGCAGGTTTTGTACAAAATTCTTGTCTGTTGCAGATGTGCAGAAAATAGTATAAGAGAGTGTTTTAGGGGACAAAGATTTCAAAAAATAAAATAAAACAGTTTGCGAAGTAGCTGTAGGAACAAATGGCTGTCTGAAGTGAAAGGTACTCATCAGAAGTTTTTATCTCTATCAGCTATATTTGGCATAAAATGACACACTGGTTCTTTACAAAGCCTTACGCTAAAGAATGCGGGTACCTCCTGCGGTAGATGAGCGTTCCAGAACCACTGGTAGACAGCCTCTCAAAACTAAGGATGGGGAAATGGTAACAGACTCTGAAGAATGTTGGAAGTTTCCTCTTAAGTTAAAATCACCTGGATCTTTTTGACAACTCTCGTGGGACTTGGACATATCACTGAAGGAGATGAATGCCTGCCGTCTCTGAGACGCCAACGATGTCCAAACCTCCCCTTAAAGTCTAGAATAAAGAATTAAATAAACAGCTCTTTTCAGAAGGACAGATTCCCCTCAGGTAGGTAAAGAGAGGGCATTGCTCCCAAGACCATTATCTAAAGTCTCTGTGACTCGATCACGGTCTCAGCCCTGAATTGGCTGCTGTGACTGATGGACCGCGACAATTCCAAGCTGCACAGTAAAGAGATCTGCAGATGAAAGCAAATTTCCTCGCATTTCCAGCTACCGTATTTCTCAAGGTTTGTCAGCTGAGGATATCAATGTAGACTATTTCCTTGGTGTCAGCAGTGTGGAGGAGTCTGGATATCAGGAGCAATTACTAGTCTACAAGTTAACTCTTTACTTATGGACAAGGAACACGAAAATAATTTCCATTGTGGTCTATTTATTCAATGCGCATGTGTGGCTGCATAGATACATATACATATATATGATGTATATCAAACATATATATGATGTGTATAAATCTCTTGATGAAATGTATCTTTTCCACACCTACAAAATGTTTCCTGTTCATTTTTTGAATTTATTTTGAGGGAGAGAGTGAGAGAGAAAAAAAAAAACAAACAAGTTGGGGGGTGGCGGGGAGCAGAGAGAGGGAGAGAGAGAGAATCCCAAGCAGGCTCCACACTGTCAGCACAAAGCCAGACACGGGCCTCGAACTCACAAACCATGAGATCATGACCTGAGCCAAAGTCCTACGCTCAACCAACTGAACCATCGAGGCGCCCCTTCCTGCTGATTGTTTTGAAAAACTACCTAAAGTGATCGCCTGTTACCAAATACACACTGAGATGTTTGCAACCAAGTTTAATTCCTTCCTTTTGCTTCCTCGTGCGGGAGCGGGGTTCAGCCCACCACCTGGTCCTGCATGGTCTGTGTACATTTTGAAATGGTGGAAGAAAAATCAAAGAGAAGGACTAATGGTTCATGCCACGTGAAAATCGTATGAAATGCCAAATTCCGTTTCCACCTATGAAGTTTTATTGGACGCACCATTAGTTTATGGAAGGAGTGAGTGGTTGCAACAGAGACCGTGTCAGCCATAAAGCCGAATATAGTTACTGTCTGGCTCTTTACAGAAAACACTGGCGGACCCCTGGGCGGGAGCATTTCTGTATTTGTCACTGGTTGTTCTAGGACTTCCTTAGACCACTGCTCTGCTAAAAAGATCGTTGCAATTGTACGGTTCTTGGAGAGCACGGGGGAGGACGCCTCTGTCAATACGATCAGACCTCCTCTACTTCACACAACACCCACTTACCTGGTAAACAGCACCTCCTTGATCACATCTGACCCCACTGTTGACTTTACAGTGAGAACTACTGACTTCTCCCGGCGGATGAATGCTAAGTTATTTGGGGAGGGGGCGGGCAATCAGGTTTGTATACATCGCGGTGTTTAAAGTGGTATTCTAACTACTGCCAGCAAAAAAGGATTTTCTTCTAACAGTTAAAAAAAGAAATCCCTTGATGACTAAGTTAGCTGCAAAAACCAAAACAGGGAATGATACTAACTGATGCATTCTGTTTCGATGTAAGATAGCTTGGGCCCAGCAGACACTGACGACCCTTAGATATTGGGAGGAGTCATTAATTTACCACAGTAGCTCAGGAAAGGCATAGAACTTTAAGCAACAAAATTATATCGGATATTATTCTTCATTTTAACTCTGAAATGTTTGGTGGGAGAGAGAGGATTGTGGAAGGACGAGAGGACAGAGGCGATGAATTGCCAAAGAGCAAATATAAAGCTCTTTCTTGTAATGTTGTTGTTTTTTTAAGTAAAGATACTTAAAATATGGTCAACTGATCATTTCAATTTTCCCTTTTTAATTTGAAATAATTGTAGATTCACATGCAGTTGTGAGAAGTAATACAGACAGTTCACACACACCATTCACCCAGTTTCCCCAGTGGTAACATCTTATAAAACCATGGTATAATACCACAAGCAGGATATTGATTGCTATTAGCTGTTTTTATTCATATTTCCCCAGTTTTAGTTGTGTGTGAGTGTGTGTATCTGTGTTTCCTTCGAAGCAATTTTATCATGTGTAGGTTTGTTATCCACAAGGTAAAATATAGACTAGCTCAGTTCCGACAAGGATCCCTCCTACAGCCCATTAATAATCATGCCCATCTGTCTTCCACCCCATCACCTACATCCTTAACCCATGACAACCACTAATCTATTCTCTACTTCTCAAATGTTGTCTTTTTGAGAGTGTTACATAGGGGCACCTGGGTGGCTCGCTCAGTTAAGCATCCGACTCGATTTTGGCTCAGGTCATGATCTCAGGGTCTTGAGATCAAGCTCCTAGTCAGGCTGGGTGAGCCTAAGATGATCTCTCTCCTGCTCCCTCTGCTTCTCCCCAGCTCTCTCTCTCTCTCTCTTTCTCTCTCAAAAAAAAAAAAAAAAAAGAATATTACATAAATGGCATCCTGCAGTATGTAAACTTGTGGGATAGTCTTTGTTGCTTCGCATAGTTCTCCAGAGATTCAACCAGGTTGTTGAGTGTATTCACAGTTCTTTCTTTTTTCTTTTTTCTTTCTTTTTTTTTTTTTTTGGCTGAGAGGTATTCCGTGGTATGGATTTTTGAATGTTGAACCAGCCCTACAGAAATGGAATAAATCCCACTTGGTCATGGTGAGATTATCTTTGTATACATGATTGAATCCAATTCAATTAGTATTTTACTGTGGATTTTTGCATCTAACCTCATGAGAAGTATTAGTCTGTAGTTTTCATTTTTTGCACTTTCTTTGTCTGGTTTTGGTATCAGAGTAATATTAGCCTCATAAAATAAGTTGGAAAGTTTCTCTCCTTTTCTCATTTTTGAAAGCTATTCTATAAAATTGGCGTTAATTCTTCTTTATTCCTCTACCAGAATCTTTGATAATATTCTGTAATGAAACCATCTGGACCTGGAGAGTTCTTTTCCAGGAGCTTCGTAATTAAAAGTTGCATTTCTTTAATGGCTGTATAACTATTCAGGCTATTTTATCTCGATTGAGATTTGGTGGTACGTGGTTATTGGGGAAGTGGTTCAGTTCTAAAGTTGTCAGATCCATGAGTGTAGATTTGTTCATGGAGTCCCTCATTGTATTTTCAATGGCCGCGGGATCTGTAGTACGACTCTGTTTCATTCCTCATATGGGTGATGTATGCTTTCTCTCTTTTAATTTTTGTAAGTCCTAGTAAAGATTTGTTAATTTTATTACTTTTTATTTTTTATTTATTTTTAGCTTTTAGAGAGAGAGAGAGAGAGAGAGACCAAGTGGGGGAAAGGAGCGGGGGAGGGGGTGGGGAGAGAGACAGAGAGTATCTTAAGCAGGCACCATGCTCATGGCAAAGCCTGACATGGGGCTCCATCACATGACCCTGGGATCATGACCTGCGCCAAAATCAAGAGTCCGATGTTCAACGAACTGAGCCACCCAGATGCCCCTACTGCTTTTTTAAAATAATGTCTCATTTCATTGAATTCCTCAAAAGAGGAAAGTGGTGTTTTGTCGTTGTTTTGAATTACATTCATTGCTGCTTTTATCATTATTATTTCCTTCTTTCTGTTTGCTTTGGGTTCATTTTGGTTTGCTTTTTCCAAGCTTCTTGAGGTAAGTATTTAGATTATTGATTTGAGACCTCTCTTCATTTCTAACATAAGTATTTAATGCTATAAATCTCCCTCTCTGCATTGTTTTAGTTGCATCGCACAAACTTAATGTATTGCATTTTCATTTTCATTTAATTCTCTGTATTTGTTATTTCCTTTGAGATTTCTTGTTTGGCCCATCAATTATGTAGAAATGTGCTGTTTAATTTCCACATGTTGGAGATTTTTCTGTTGTCTTTCTCATGCTGATTTCTAGCTTGAATCCATTATGATCAGAGAACAAATTCTATGATTTCATGCTTTTAAATTTATTGGAGTTTGTTTTATGGCGATGGACTACGGATAGTCCAGGCAATGGACTGTCTCAGCGAATATTCTATAAGCACTTTCAAAAAATATGTATTCTGTGTTGTTGGGTAGAGCATTCCATATATGTCAGCGATACTCCACTGGTTGATTATGGTATCCTGGTCTTCTACGTTCTGGTTGATTTTCTGACTTACAGATCTATCACTTTCTGAGAGGGCAGTGATGAAGTCCCCAAGTGTAACTATCATTTGTCTGTTTCTCCTTTCAGCTTTATCGGTGTTTTGAGAATGTGTTAGTTGACGCATACACAGTTTGAATCATTATGTCTTCCTAGTGGATTGATCCTTTTTATCCCTCTGCTCCTCTCTGTCTCTGGTAACTTTTCTCTGAAATCTGATTTCTCTGACATTAATATAGTAACTCTTGCTTGTTTGTTTTTTAAGTCAATATTTGCGTGAGGTATCTTTTTCCATCCTTTTACTTTCAAACGACCTGTGCCATTGAAGTTGAAGAGAGCTGTCTTTAAAAAGCATATCGTGGGTCATTTTCCCCCTACTCTCCCAATCTCTGTCTCTTGACTGATATAATAAGAATATTTGCTTTTAGCATAATTATTTCTAGAACTGCCATTTTTAAAATTTTATCTTCCATTTATTTCTTCTGGAGCTCAGTTTTTGGTTTCTCTTTTCTTGCCTTCATGTGGGTTAGTTGGATATTTTTAAGGATGCCATTTTGATCCATTTATAGTATTTTTAGTCCCATTCTTTTTGTAGTGTTATTAGTGGTCGCTGTGGGTATTATGGTATGCACATGTAACCTATCACAGTCTGTTAATGCTAACACTTTACCACTCTGAGCGATTGTGTGTGAATTATTTCCACTTAGGTGCATTTGCCTTCAGCACTTTTAGATATGATTGCCTTGACTATCAGATGGTGGTGTCATTTTTGCTTCAATCATCACACACGATTTGGAAAACTCGTGAGGAGAATAACAATGTTTTGATTGCCCCCCCCCCATTCGCGCTCTTTCCACTGTTGTTTCTTCCTTCCCAACCCTCCAAGATTCCTTCTTTTACCATTTCCTTGCATTTGCGGAGCTTCCCTTAGCCATTATTTAAGGGTAGGACAACCAGCAACAAATTGTTTCCATTTTCTTTCATCTGAGAAAATGTTTATTTCTCATTCAACTTCAAAGGATGGTTCTACCAGACCCAGAGTTTGCAATTGGTACTTCTTGCCTTTCAGCGCTTGAGGAAAGCACTTTTTTTCTGTTCTCCATAGTTTCAAGGGGACGTCCGTGGCCATTTGAATTGGAGTTCTTCTGTTGGCAATGTGTCATTTCTCTCTGGCTTTCGAGATTTTTGTTTGTCATTTTTTTTTTTTTTAAGTTTATTTTTGAGAGAGACAGAGACAGCGTGAGCGGGGGAGGGGCAGAGAGCGAGAGAGAGAGAGAGAGAGAGACAGAGGGAGAGAGAGAATCCTAAGCAGGCTTTGTGCTGTCAGCACACAGCCCAGTGTGGAGCTCGAACTCACGAAACTGGGAGATCATGACTTGAGCCAAAACCAACATGGAAGGCTCAACCGACTGGGCCACTCAGGAGCTCCTCCTTGGCCGTAATTTTGATTGGAATGTATCTTCCCACGGATTTCTCTGGGCTTATCATATCTGGGTTTTTCTCAGTTCCATGATCCTTCAGATTTATGCTTGTCACCAGATTGGGAAGTTTTCAGCCATTGTTTCTTTGGATACTTTTTCCATCACACACACTCTTGTCACAGGACACTGATGATATAAATTTATCTAAATGATGATATAAATTTATATCAGTGAATCCGTTCACTTTTCTTTTGTTCAGCTTATTTTCTCTTTGTTCAGACCAGGTAAATTCTGTTGGTCTGCCCTCAAGTACACCAGTCCCATCTACTGTCACCTCTACTCTACTACTTTGACCATCCACTGAGCTTTCCGTTTCTGGCATGATACGTTTCATTTGTGCTTACACCTGGGTTTTTGTAGAACTTCTATTTCTTTGCTAAGAGGTTCTGGTTTGTCATTTGTTTCGAGAGAATTTGCAATGGCCTGTGAAAGCATTTTTATAATAGCTACTTTAAAATCCTTACCCAAGAATTCCAACATTTGATTCATCTCGGTGTTAGTGTCTGTTGATTGTCTTTTCCCACTCAGGTTGTGACTTCCTGGCTCCGATGATGGCTGATTTTTTGATTGTCTCCTGACAATTTTGGCGATTATGTGAGAAGACTCAGTCCTATCTAAATATTTCATTTTAGCGTGCGGTCACTCTAAGTGTAGGATGCAGTTTCTGGCCTACTTTGTGGGATGGGGTGCCAACGAGGATTTAATTTTCAAAACCCCTATGATGCTATTTTGGTCATCTGTGGCTCTTCTTTTCCCGGCTGTTGGTCCACTTGGTGTATCTAGGTAGGAGGTGGTTTTCCTGGAAGAGGAGGAATTCTGCTGGCGACCCCATGTGAGCCTGGCAACACCAGCAAATAGGAGCCACCGGGACCCCTGCTAAAAATAAGCATCCAGAGGAAAATGTTCTTCCCTGCTGATCTCACAGCCCCCTTCCCTCACCTTGAGACCTCAGACAGCCCAGTGTCACCAGCCAGGGGATTTGGTTCCAACCCAACCAAAGCCTGGCTCAGGAGATACTTTTTGCCCCATGAGCTTCAGACTTCCCTCCCAAATGCACAGGCAAGGGGATCCGGTACACAATTCCCTGGTCCAGGAAGCACTCTCTTTCACTAGGAACTTACACTCCTCTGGACGTACATTTAAAAGTAAACTTTTTAAGAAAGATAGACTCCTATCTCTCTGGGATATGTTCCTTCTGATTCTCTCTTTTTTTTTAAATTTTTTTTTTAACGTTTATTTATTTTTGAGACAGAGAGAGACAGAGCATGAACGGGGGAGGGTCAGAGAGAGGGAGACACAGAATCTGAAACAGGCTCCAGGCTCTGAGCTGTCAACACAGAGCCCGACGCGGGGCTCGAACTCACGGACCGTGAGATCGTGACATGAGCCGAAGTCGGCCGCTCAACCGACTGAGCCACCCAGGCGCCCCTGTTCCTTCTGATTCTTACAGAAACTTAGCAAATATACAAGTTAGATTTGAATCACTTCCACTTTCCCCATTGAGTCATCCGGATTCTTCCCCTTTTCTTTCTTTCTTTGCCCCAAGTCCCTACTGTGATCATTCATGCATGTCCATAGTATCTTCCTCCACAAGTGCTCGCCTCTCCTTCCACTCACAATGTCCTCCCGCCCTCCAGGGCTTCTTGGGCTCTGAGAAAACCACTGCTTCCATTGGGCTCTGTCCTTCTTGTTCACCCCTATGGTCTTGGCAGCCAGAACGCTCCAGCCGATTCTCTCCACTCATCCTGGTCTTGTGTGGCATCTGTGTTCAGTTCCCCCACCCTTTCTACCATTTAGGTCTCTGAGAGGCAGGATGACCAGGGAACTAGGAGCACACACTCCAGTGGGAGACTGTGTGGTTTTGAATCCCAGCATCGCCACTTACCACCTGTCTGACCTCGAGCAGGTCGCTCAACACCTCCAACCTCGGTTTCCCCGTCCAGAAAGGGGGATGTGATCCTGAATTTCAGCTTGGTTCCGGGAAGTGGCCATTCTTGCTCTGAGCCCCAATCGGATTTCAGATTTCTCCAAGCTGCGGTCAGACTTCTGTTTTCCGGGCGGTCGGAGTGGGAGGGGAAGGCAAAGTGTCCGGGTTTCTGCATGCTTCCCGGGTCGTGCCTCTGTGATACTGGAACACTAGCTGTACACGCTCACAAGCACTACCGATTTTTGCGACACACTCCACAGTTGTCTTTTGCAGACACCAGCAGAGATGGTCTGGCCCATAGCTAGCACCTAGCGCATGGGGGAATCTCAGGTCTGCAATTGCCATCCATGACTGCATGATGGAATTGTAAAAAACAAAAAAAGAAAAAAAAAGAAAAAGAAAAAAGGAAAAAAAGAACAATGTCTACAATGAGGAATCCCATCCGAAGAATCTATCAATCCCAGTAACTGAAACAAACTCATTTTAAGCTACTTACCAGGGTCCAAAATTCCAGGCCCTTGGCCAGGACTCTTTATGGATCAAAGTTAAGCCGGGAAATTTAATAAAACCACAGCCTCAGGTGTGATTATTCGCAAAGTACAGCTTTCACATCAGGTCACCAGAATTTCCCCTTTAGGCCACAGTGTTCCAGCAATTTGGGTCTTTAGCAGGGGAGATAATATTTTTTGGCAGACTATAGGTTCTTTTCTTTTTTAGGTCTATTTTTTCTGCAGCCAACGCCAAGCCAAGAATGTTAACAGGCCATCAATTTAACTTTGATTTCATAAAGTGTGAGTCAAGTGGTGGCAGGCTGGGGCACTTTTGCCAGGGGGTGGCAATTAAGCAGGTTGAGAAGAGACTTGAGTAAGGCAGGGACTCACTCTGAAATGAAATTATGGGAATTTGCTCTGTCGGAGCTGTGATTCACGCAGGGATCTGAGAGGCAAGCCTAAAGACGGAGGAAACTACCTCCCTTTAAACTCCAAGCAAAGTAGCTAATAAGCCCTCTTTGCCTTGTTGGCAATATCAGAATTTTTCCAGCTCTCATCCCAGAAGGGGTCCGTGGTAACTGTGCCTGCAATATTCCATTGTTGATGAAGAGCCTTCATTTTCCACTTCCCTACATATTGATTGCATATGAGTATGCCCCTCAGGGACTTTTTTAAATGTTTATTTATTTTTGAAAGAGAGAGAGACAGAATGTGGATTGGGGGAGGAGCACAGAATCCGAAGCAGGCTCCAGGCTCCAAGCTGTCAGCACAGAGCCCGACGCGGGGCTCGAACCCACAGACCAGGAGATCATGACCTGCGCCGAAGTCAGATGCCCAACCAACTGAGCCACCCAGGCACCCCACTCAGGGACTTTTAATGGCAGTAAATTGAAAAGGTTTCCTTAGGCCCTTACCTGGGAGAATTGCCTCAAGGGAGTGCTGGACCTTGACTCTCGTGCCCTAACTACAGGCTTGTGGGCGGCATCACCAAGCTCCGGAGCTAGTGTCTCAATTCAGAAGATAAAGCTTAGCAGTTGAGGGGGCCCAACCCTCTTAACTTAAAAAAAAAAAAAATTTCCATTGGGAGATCGGCCTAGGGACTGATACTGGCCACTTGACCTGAGACATCATGAGGTCCAGGAGACAGATAAAATTACGGATCGAAAGTAGGAGTGTGCGCAAAAGGGTACAAAAACCTGGAAACTGCCGGGGGAGTATATGTTCCAAGACGCGCTGTGTCACAGTTATCCATCGATGCCTCTGTCTTCCTACTGTACTGTTACATCTTAGGCTCAAAGCCTGGGTCTTGCTCAGTTTTGTGCCCCTCCTGCCTAAAACAGAATAAACATTCATTAAAGGCTTATCGAACTAATGCTGAATTAAAGAAAGAAGCACTTGTTTTTGTCCTTGAGAAATAAATTGGTTTCCAGGCAGTGAAATTTTTCTGTATGATACTATATAGTGGATATATGTCATTATAGCCCGTAGAGTATATACCACCAAGAGTGAAGCTTATATTAAGTTTAGATTAAACTATAGCTTCTGGGTGCTAACGATGTGTCAGTGTAGCTTCATCCATTGCAACAAATTTCCTACTCTGGTGGGGGACACTGACAATGAGGGAGGCTGGTTGTGTGTTGGGGGGCGGAGGGGAGATGGGAAACCCCTACTCTTCACTCAAGTTTGCTTTGAACCTAAGACAACTCTAACAAAATAAAAAGTCTGTTTGAGGAAAATAAGTCGGGTTTCAACATGGAGTGATGGCAGGTGACAATATGTAAGGCAGAGAAAACAGCAGGAGGGAAAATACTGAGTCCTGGCTGGGATGAGGGGTTAAGAACATGGACTCTGGAAATCAGCGACAATCTAGTGTGGCTTGAGGAAACGATATACGTAAGGCAACTCATTAGAGATAACAGTCTCAGGACAGAGGATGAGGGCCTGGGGTAACATATCAAAAAAGTTTCAACCTAATTGAGGGAGGCATTGAAAGTTTCCCAGGTTATGTTGCAGCAAGGATTAAAATTGAAATCAAATCCAGGTCAAATTGCCAAATTCCTTTATTCCATCTAAATTAGTCGTCTCCGAGAGGACAGCATCAATCACCTCCTTCTGGGGTAAACAAAAGAAGCATCTCAAATGTAGGTGCCTGGGGTCACTCACAAGGACGTGACTCCCCATTATTTTTCTATGTTCAGATCATTTCAAAATGAAATCTTCCTGTGATTACACTCACACTAGGGATTTATCACCTTCCTCCCACTTTTACCTTTATCTTTTAGCCTAAATACAATACCTATCCAAGCTTTCCCATCAGAGGTGCACAGTGCAGAAGGAAGAAGCATCGATCTGGTGTGGGCAGGGAAGGGGAGGGGTCATTGAGGGGTAGCAATGGCATGATGCCCAGAAGCTCCACAGCTCTTCGAAGAACAGCGAGAAGGGGCGTCTGGGGGGCTCAGTCGGTGAAGCGTCCAACTCTTGATTTCAGCTCAGGTGATGATCTCACAGTTTGTGAGTTCGAGCCCCGGGCTCTGCACTGACAGCACAGAGCCTGCTTGGGGTTGTCTCTCTCCCTCTCTCTCTCTCTCTGCCTTTCCCCCACATGCACATGCTCTCTTTCTCTCTCAAAAATAAATAAATAAACATTATTTTTAAAAAAAAAAAGAAGAAGAAGAAGAAGACGGTCTGTTTCTCACCTACTCCTGCTCCTGGTTCAAATTTCCACAGCCCCACATGTGTGCGTGTGTGAGGGTGCATTCCTTCCGGGCAGGGAGCTACACGCTGTAGCTCTGTGGGCAGATAGCCCGGGCCAACTAACCCCAGACGGCTCTCCTGCTTGGTGTTTGTCTTCATTTTGGAAAACGTTAAGGTATTTAAATGTGGCCTATAGTCACTGGGAAAAAGCTTACAAAGTATCTTCCCTTGAATGCAGCCAGCATTTGGCCGGCCAATCTCCATTTACAGTATGTATAGACCATTTTGCGGCACAGAGGTAGAGAGATGTGGGCAGGGGTGAGGGTTAGCTGGGAATATGATCACACAGTCATAAATGAGGCCTCCACATACGTGACCCGGGGCGTCACCATCCCTCCTCCCAATACTGCCCAGAGGGTCTGTTATAAATAAATGGTAGTCTTCTTGGAACCCATCCTGACGTTACCAATAAAGGAGTTTTAAAGAGCCATGGGGCCAGCTGATGAGGTAACTAAGAGAAAACACTGCAGGTACATTTTAAGCATACTAGTGAATGGGACCCAGGATGAACGCTGGCCCAGAGCCCCAGTGTGGAAGGATGTGGAAGTCTAAAGCAATATGTCCATCAGGAAGGCTTTAGCTCCATCCACTGTGTTGTCCGTTCTGCAAATACTCCAGCCACCCCTTCCAGTTAGGAGCCAGAATTTACCAGTTTACTCTTCATCTTGGGTCGGAAGCTGAGTGGAGGAAGGGTCGGGAATGTGACGCAGCACCTGTTAAGGCCTTGCGAGGAGAGGCGGAGATACGGATCGAATGCAAACACGGACTGGCTCAGCTGGGAAGTCCTGGGATTGTCATCTTGTCATCACCCACCCTCTGCCAGGACTGCGTGTCTGTGAAAGAGGCACAGAACCCAGAAGATGAGTTGCCTGACCATTCTCTCCCAAACGGTACATAACTCAGACCATCTAGACGTAGAGAAGCTAATTTACTATATAATAACACTGTGTCAGGCTGGGTGCTGGGACTTAATTCTTCCCAGGGGAAACCGTGGTTAGAAACTGCCTTCTTTTCCAAATGTCAGGAATATACGGGATATTTATTTAAGGGAGGAAAAAAATCAACCTTTCAAAACTCCAAGGGCTTAGCAGGGATGTTGAAGGGGCCCGTTCTAACAAAGATGTTACGGGCATTACAGGGGTACAGCGTGACTGGGGCCAGGAAGCCTTATTGTAAGGTTTAGAAGGAACCAGCCCAAAGCCTCCTTCCAGGCCCCACAGAGAACCCGTCACTTTTCCAAGATTCCGCAGCTGGGATTTTGTGACCTCGCACGAGTCTGCTCCCAGGCAGCCAGTCTCAGCTGAATACTTGCCATCATCCACCACGTGGATGTCTAAGTCTTTATTTCTAGCCCGGTGTCAGTAAAAATATAGTGCTTTCCTGGATTCTCCCCTTGAATCAAAGACCCTCACTCAAAGCCTTCGTGCAGAAAGGGAATCTACATGGGAGGGGGTTTAGTAGCAACAATGTCAGCAACTTAAAATCAAACGTTGGGCTTTAGGAGTCTTACACCAGTCCTCTCCTGTCCCTCCTCAGAGCCTTGCTTTCTCCTGGCCCGAGTGCCGGGGGACCCCGTGATCTGCCCTCCCAACCTCCCCTGACTCTGGGCAGTTCATGCTCAGACGCAACTGCCGGTGAGGCAAGAACTCCCTTTTCACACCAGGCGCCTCCTTCCTCCTTGAGCCGTGATCGAGGATCCGGAGAACTAATTTTCTTTTCCAATAACATAAGACAGAGAACACCATTTCTGTCTTTAAGCGCCTTAAATCCAGGTGGAAAATCATTTAATAATTAACAGAGCAGCATGGAAAGGGGACAGGCGCAGACTTAGACTTGTCTATTCAACCTCCCTGCTCCACGCTGATAAGCCGGGTGACCTTGGACACGTCTCTTCCCTCTTAGGTTTTCACCTGTAGAGTATGGGTCATACCACGCAGTGTGGAGAGCTGCTACAGGGGTGAAGTTATATATCTGGTGCTCGTGTCCTGGCAGGCAGAATAAGTGCTGGGGGTTTTCCATTAATTCTTACAGTATCTAGCATAGAGTAGGCGCATCGTAAGCGTTGGCCACCTTCCTGAGTACAATGTAAGCGCTAATATGCATAAGCAGCAGGCTGAAATGGTGTAGAATAAAGAATGTCTCTTCCCAATCCAAACTGGTGCAGTCGCTCTGGAAAACAGCATGGAAGGTCTTCAAAAAATTAAAAATAGAACTACTCTATGACCCAGCAATTGCACTGCTAAGTATTTATCCAAAGGATATAGGAGTGTTGCTTCGAAGGGGCACGTGCACCCCACTGTTTATAACAGCGCTATCGACAAGAGCCAAAATATGGAAAGAGCCTAAAAGTCCATCGGCTGATGAATGGGTAAAGAAGATGTGGTTTATATTTACAGTGGAATACTATTCGATGATCAAAAAGAATGAAATCTTGCCATTCGCAACTACGTGGATGGAACTGGCGGGTATTATGCCAGCGAAATTAGCCAGAAAAAGACAAATTATCGTATGATTCCACTCATATGAGGAATTTAAGATCCAAAACAGATGAACATAAAGAAAGGGAAGCAAAAGAGAGGGAGACAAACCATAAGAGACCCTTAAAGACAGAGACCAAATGGAGGGGTGCTGGTGGGGGGGTTGGGTGGAGGGGATGGGCTAAATGGGTGATGGGCATTAAGGAGGGCACTTGTTGGGAGGGACACTGGGTGTTATATGTAAGTGATGTAGCACCAAATTCTATTCCTGAAATCATTATTACACTATATGTTAACTAACTTGGATTTAAATTAAAAAAAATTTAAAAAAAAAGAGTGTCCCTTCCCTCCATTAAAAAGGCCTCCAAAATAAAACAAGAATGCATTACACAGAAGGGCTTCAAGACAAAACAGTCCCTTTGTATCTCCTGGTTCAGTTGAGCAGGTTAGCTTAGCATTTCTCTGACAGGTGGTGACTTTGTGGCCCCAGGATCATATCACACATAAACATTCATAAATGGTTTGTTCAAAGGAAAGGCATTCCAGAACGTGATGAAAGCCTGGGGGGAAACCCATTATTCCCACCCCCCATTTCTATTCACCCCTCTCTCTTGTCAGCCTCATGTTTTCTGTCCTTTATAAGGTCAGTGGTGCCAGTTCCCTAACTGACGCTGACCCTGAAATTTCAACCCAGTGCAGAAACTAAAGAAGAAACGATAATTTACTCCAAGGAAGTGAGGTCTCCAATTGGCTTTGACTCTGACAGGTCCAGACCGCAGGCAAGCCTGGTGAGGAGGGGCCGGGACTTAGAAACTCAATATCCAGCTGGGTGAGACAGACCTGGGGTCCAGGAGCACAACAGTAAGTGAGGTCAGACAGGCAGTGCTCTAGAGACCTGTGATCCCACTAGGGGGCCGACCAGGCAGGTGGTTGGCACTGGGGGTCCCACAGGTAGTATCATTGCCCATAGGCAGAGCCTGGTGACAGGGACACCCCACAGGCAACAGAGCTTAATACCAAGATCTGTCCACAAGATGCAGACCTTCAGTCTCCAGAGAGGAGTTCTAGAAAGACAGGAAGGTAAGATCCCAGCATTGAGGAAACCAAGGAATGAGCAGATTATCGGGGCTTGGGGGGGCGGGGGGGGGGCACAAGTATAGGAAACAAAGCGGGACCCATTTACCAAGAGCTCTGACCTAAGATGGGGCTTAGTCATGCAAACAAAAGCTGAGCCCCATTAGTTAAACGAAGACTCCGAGCAGAATAAGCCCAGAAGTAACATGAAGGTCGGGTTGGCTCCCCCTCGCCCCCACCCAGTAGCTGAACCACTGCCCGGGGCTCAGCTGGAGGTGGAGACAGGGTCCAGGCAAGTGAATCCAGGGGCAGCTCAGGACACGCCCCTGCCCATCACAGCCCCTGCCCCAGAATTCAGCTGCAGCAGACCCAGAGCCAGAAATGTCTTCGGGCTGCCTGTCACCTCTAGACAACGAGGCGCAGGCTGCAAATCAAAGGCCCTGCCTGCCACGTAGGACAAGTCCCCAGGTTAGACTTGTGCACAGAGGGTGTGGGTCTTGTGGGCTGAGGGCGAGAGGGACCGTAACCCTGAACTCTGAGCAAGAAAACTGAGCATTTGAGCCGGTGCCTCTCTGTACTCTTGAGGACCGGGAAGACACGGAAGGACTCTGCTTGTCAAAGTGTGGCCACAGAGCATGCCATCCGAATCACCTGGACAAGAAAAGTTCTCAGACCTGGAATTGAATGGGAAGCCGTGGGGTAGGGAACAGGGAGCGGCATCCAAACCCACCCCCGGGATTGAGGCTCTGCTTAGGGGGCTGGCGGGTCTGACCTCACAACCCTGTGATCTGTTCCTCGAGCCACAAGCCACGGCCGGACCACGCCAGGGGGTAGGTCTTCTATGTTTGCCGGTCTGCTTCAGCTGCCGAGTGTGAGCCATCCCAGGGAACCTGCAAAGGTCCCTCCTCCCGCCCTGCCTCCGAGGAAGCAAAAGGAAGCAAATGATCCCAGCTTGGCTCCGCATTAAGTGGAGCCCAGAGTATTTCCTCCAGATCCACCTGTTGAAGAGAGAAGCATAGAGAGAAGTGCTATTGTTGCCATTTCCGCCCACGTCCCGGCTCACATCCCTTTTTGGGGCCGTGCCATCCCAGATGTTGGAGTCGCGAACAGTGTCACCGAAGCGTGAACGCTGATGTCAACCGGTTAAAGGGAAATGATTCTATTTCCTCACTCTTTAGGAACGAGCATTGAGAGAAGGCACGTGGGTGCCTGCGTGTGCCTACTCTGTGTGTCGGTCCTTGTGTCCCAGTGCTGGGCACGATGGGGACACGATAGGCATGTGCTGATGAAGGTAGGAGGGAAGCGGAGTCTGAAACCCCACGGCTACGTTGGCATGATGTTGATTACAAAAGTTAACCTTCTGTCTCAGACCAGGGCCATGTAGCCTAAGAAATACTCCTGCTAGCCAGGGTCAGAGGCATTTATTGGAGGCTACATGGGTGGTTCGCGGAACCCCAGGGCAGGGCACACAGCGGCACCTGTGAGATTCAACCCACCCTTCCCCAGGGCTGCTCAGCTCATCCCTGCACACCTCCCCCCATGTTCTTCCCGTGCCTGTCTCCCCCTGCAAAGCGAAATGTCTTCATTTCTCTGCGCGCGCATCGAACGTGGCCACCCCAGCCTCCGTGTTGAATCACTTTGCATTTTAAGAACCCGGAGGGCATTATGAGAATCTCTTGGTCCCGATTCCAAATGCTAGGCAACACAATGCGATAAGGCATCTGAGTGAGGATGTGGGGAGTGTGTATCGTCCAATCCGGGTCGGAGCAACTGTGGCCTGGGGCAGAGTCTCTTTCCCCTCTCTCTCGACCCAGCTGGGGTGCAAAAGACTCACCGAAAAGGGATATGGAAGATTCCATGAGAAGGGGCTCAGCAAGGGCGGGGGGCAGGGGGGCGGGGGATGACACCGGCTTGGGAAAGTGAACAGTGTCTCTAGGACATTCACATAAAGATGTGACTCTCGGTAGAGCCTACAACGGTCCTGACTCTCAACGACACCACCCTACGGAGAAAAGGCACCCGGGGTCTGCACAGCGCATGTTAGGACATGTGTTGCTTAGGAGAATCTCATGTCATATCATCCCCCTCTTTCCTGCACCTCCCCCCCTCCCCCACAGGACTCTTACTACCCTGAAGGCCTGGGCATGGTCGGAAATAAAGTCCTCACCCTTTTCTGTGCCAGTGATTTTCCAGAGCTCAGAGAAAACAGCTTGAGAACAAAGGTTTATCTGCCATTCTCTCCTTGGCTGGGACCCAATCATATCTGTAGATTTTTCTCTTTTCGTAAAGACTCACGGAGAAACACACATACGTGTTTTTTTAACGCCTGAGGCACCCTCACAAAGTGACCGTTCACAAAGGGTGAGCGCTTGCCTCTGCTGATTTCAGCATCATCGGGTCACCTCCCCTGGCTTGAGTCCAGTCACCCCCGAGCCCAGGAGGTGTGTAAACTCCTCCTGAGTCTGGAATGAATGGAGAGTGGGTTCCATCACACGCTCCCATACACATAACCTGCCGATGCCATTTGGTGTGTGTTTTCTGCACCCTGGGTGTTTCAATATTTTATGAATGACACCTTCCAAGATTTGCTGGCTCACGCTGGGACCGCCTGCCTCCCTGACATCCTGATGTGCTCTCGGGAAGGAGATCGGCCCACTGAGGAGGTCCAGATGGCCCTGGCCATCCTCCACCACCACCATCCCCTTGCCAGGCTAGACAAACACAGGGTTTTGACCTCAGGGAAGTAGGATTATCGGGGTATTTTACCTCCCCGTGGAACGCTTACCCGGCCTGCCACTCAGTCAATGTCACGCTCAGCGGACAGAGTGCTAACTGGAGCTCCTGGGCCCCCGTGTTTTCCGGGGTTCATAGGCCTTCATCAACCCCTCCACCTCTCCTCTCTGACCGGGTATTTCTGCAGAAGGAGCATGCCTTCTAGTGGCCGGCCGTCTGCACCTCGCAAGGCTGTCGAGACCACAGAGCGTTGTTGGAACCGTGCGGTCCCTTGTGATGAAGGGGGCCCCGCGGACAAAATACAGGATCATGTGTCCATCTGCTTTCCCAAATGCTTGAGTCCTCTCCTGAGAATTCCACGTGGGAGCAAAGGACCCTCGTCGTCGAAGTGCGCCTGGCACAGCATCTGGAGGCGATCTAGAACCTGATCCCCCGCGTGTCCCCACATGGAGCGCGCCCATCCTAGGGGTGCACGGAACAACCCACCAAGGGGAGGGAAGAAACAGAAATGCACTCATTTTTTTTTTAACCTTAAAATATGTGAAACGAATTCTGCTTTACTGATATCGATGCACCTAGGGACCAGGGTACACATATAAACTGTATTTGAAAACCCTTTTTTTTTTTAATGTTTATTTTTGAGAGAGAGAGGGGCGGGGGAGGGGCAGGCACAGAACCCGAAGCAGGCTCCTGGGCTCTGGGCTGACGCGGGGCTCAAACTCGGGAACCGCGAGAGTGTGACCTGAGCCGAAGTCAGACGCTTAACCGACTGAGCCACCCAGGCGCCCCTAAAATGTAGTTTAAAATTTGCTCATGGTTTATTTCTTTTTTCTGATGGAGCCCACAGCGCAAAGACCAGTGGACGCAGAGCAGGGGTCTGGGTCCGACAGCTTGCTTGAGCCCCGGCTCTGCTGTTTCATGTGCGGGACCCTGGGCCTCAGAGACGCCTCAACACCCTGCTTCCTCGTTTACAGAGTGAACTTGACAGAAGACTCTCCCCCGTAAGGATGGAAAGAAACCAGGCAGCCCGATCAAGGGGCCTGGAGCCCGGGGGACCCTGAGGAAGCTTCCGTTATAATTATCACCGTCCCTGTTCAGGTCCATCCTTGTCAAATGGCAAAAGCCGAAGGCCTCCAGATAGCTCAAGCTCAGTGGGAGTTTCTAACCCTGCCCCTACGTTCTGACCCCAGGGGGCACCCCGCAGACTCCAGAGCTCTCCTGTGTCCCCCCCACCGTGGTTCAGCCACGTGTCCCCTCTCATGAACAGCACCTGATGCAGAGACAGATGCGGAGCCTGTGCGGGCAGGGGGGACGGGAGCCATCGTGGGGCTTGCGTGGAAAGGGGGTAGACCTGCGTTCTAGGTGCTGGTGGAGACTTGGGCCCATGCGAACGTGTCCCCGGTCTTCTCCTCCACGGGCTGTGTGGCCTTGGCTAAGTGCCTCCACCTCTCTGTTCCAGCTGGGATAACGCTAGCTGCCGTCTAACATTTACTTGGCATCACAGGAGTTTACTTTTCATTTAGATTTGCATCCCACGGCCCGCGTACCCGATTGGAGCACAGCTTCCCCCCCCCCCACCACCAGCCCCCGATCTGGGGCCCCCCGCTCCCTCTGTGTGGCCGCCCTGCCGTCCTCTCGGGCCTGACATTGGTCAGGGTCCGGTGAGCAGGTGGGGAGAGTGCGTGGAGAAAACACATTTGAGAAATGTCTTCCCTGGCCGGAAAGCCGCTGCTCAGCAGTAGTCGAGAAATCTACTCCAGAAGGGGAGGAGGGGGACACAGTTTGGTGGACGGTGAGCTACCCGTCTGCCGCACTTTCTGGGCCACCGTTTCTTCGTCAGGAAACTGAAGAGGAGAACGATGCCTGGCTCCTGTGGCTGGCGTGAGACTGAAAGGTCATCAGGCAACAATTATTAGCTGCTATTGTTAACACTAGGGAGTAGACCTTTCCATCATTGACCAAAGTTGAAAGGCTTGAGGCCTTGAGGATGAATCCAGACACCGCGGGGCCTGGGCTCTGGGGTTTAAGAAACAATTCAGGCGCAAAGGCCCGGCGGAGAGGTTATTTTGGAATGCAGGGCCTTCAACTGGCCACCCTAGGCCCCTGCTGATTTTTACCCACATGTGCTTGGGTTTGGCATGTCTGCTGTCCCCTTCCCTCCCCTCATCATTGTCCCCTGTGGTTCTCCCATCTGCCCATTGGTGTGTGGGTGTGTGTTTGCCACTATGGCACTCCAGCCCTCATGGCCTTACCTCTAAGCCCACCTAGACAGGGCACTGCCCTCCAGGGACAGACCCTATACCACATGGGTGGCCAGTCTATCAAACTGCCTGAGTCCCCCCCTTCCCCTCCTGCCCGCAGCCACACTTCTGCGGGGGGTCTGGATCGGGGGAGGACCGTCGGCTCTCCCTTCCTCCTCCCCACCGTCTGCTGGGTCTCTCACCTGTAGAGTTCGTTCAGGAAGGAAGCACTGGGAAAAGGACAAGGGTCCCTTACGGGGCTGGCAGGTGCCACCTCGGGCTGGGACGGCTTACCTGAGCGGCAGGGGTGGGAGATGAGTGCTGTCTCTCTTGTGGGCACTGGAGAGTGGACCCAGCCAGTGAGGTTCGGCAGCAGCTGCAAGGTCCAAAGAGCCCTCACACTCTCTGTGGGGGGCACGGATGGCCCATGCCTGCCTCCTCTCTCCACCCTTCCCTCTGGGCCCCATCTCCTCCCCACCTGCTGCCTACACAGATACTCACCTAAGGAAAGGTCCAGCTCATCTTGTGCTATCCCAGTCCCTTCTGTGTCCCGTCCCCCTCCTTTGCTGGGGAGGAGGCACAGCACCGTGGACTTGGCTTCACAAAGAACCTGATTAGATGAGCCCCGCTCTGCCTCCCCCCAGGACACGGCTACCTGTGAACACCCCGTGCTATCCTGGAAAAGTGACAGGAGGCAATGCAGCTCCATTTTGGCATCCGTATCCTCCTGGAACAGGTTTGGCTGGTGCCCGGCCCCCAGCGTGGCCCTACGCTGACCTTTTCTGACCTTCCCTCTGTCTTCCCAGCCAGATTTGCGGGGCTGGCTCCAATCCCTGTCGAAACGAGGGCCAGACAGGCATGTGGACACCCCAGGCAGGCTCGTAACTTGGCACGCCCTCAAGATAAAGCACTTTACATATTTGTTCAATAAAAACTTAGCAGGCCCAAGGAGAAACTGATTTTTCTGCTGACGATCATAGAAACATCTTTCCTCCATCGTTCCTTTCCACTGGCCGAGGAATTGATGTTCCAAAGACAATAAAAAGCCACATATCTGGTAAAACACGTCTCATTGTTTTCCGTGAATTCTCCCCTTTTCAATCTTCCCCACAGTTTCTGAAAGGCATAAACAAGATTTACAATGTAAGGAACACAAACACATTTTTAATATCACACCAGGCTTTATTTATTTCCAAGATTTCAACTGACTGTGTCTGTTAGCTTTTAGTTGATGGTGACTGCACCATAATATAAGAGAAAAGGCCGCCTAGATGAGAAATTTGTTTACTTCTTTCTTTTTCTTTTATCTTGGCTTTTTTTGTTTTGTTTTGTTTTGTTTCTTTGTTCGCTTGTTTGTGTTTATTTTTTACATTTATTTATTTTTTTTTTGAGAGAGAGAGAGAGAACATGAGCAGGAGAGAGGCAGAGAGAGAGAAAGAAAGAGAGAGAGAGAGAGAGAGAATCTGAAGCAGGCCCCACACTGTCAGTGCAGGGTTCAACGCAGGGCTTGAACTCACAAACTGCGAGATCATGACCTGAGCCGAAACCAAGAGTCAGACGCTTAACCGACTGAGCCCCCCAGGTCCTCCTGCTTGGTTATGTTTAAATGTCTAGTCCAGCTTAACCCACTGAGGTCAGAGTGAGAGCACCTTACACCCACACAGTTAGGTGAGGCAGGGCTCAAAGGACCTGAGTGTGCCAGGATTTTCCTGAAGATGGCTTTGTGCCCAGTGGGCAGGTCCCCTGCTTGAGCTGCTTGACTGGGCCACCAGCCCCGCCAAAGTGAGCACTCTCCACTCTCCTGGCCCCTCCCACAACCCGGGGGCTTTTCTTCTCTCTCTGGTTCTTGGGTAGCTGTGCGCGGTCCAGCCGCCTCTCTCATGATGAGTTTCTGAATCAAATCCCGCTACTTTAATAACAAATGCAGGAGGGGAAATGATCACCCAGATGCAAACTTGCCTAGCTTGACCCCAGGCCCCGGCCCTTATTAACTACGAGAACTTGGAAAGAAATTCAGCCTCCCTGATCCCAGGCTTAGTCAACTATAGGATCCCGACCTCACCAGATTATCCGCAGGACTTGGCTGGCCCCAAGAGGCCGGCAGTACGCAGATACTACCCCCCTTAGGCTCACTAGCCCTGTGGCTGTCTTCCTGGAAAGCGGTGTCAAAGTCCCTTACACTTCACGTAAAGATCTCCGGCTGGTAACTCGTGGCAAAGACCGGAAGGCACCCAGCTGTCGGTTCTGCCCTCCCCCCTTCCGTGTGTGATCCCTTTAGGCGGAAGGAAGCTAAGTGACCACGAGTCAGCGTGGAGCTGTTGATGGGGACCCTTCCCCGCACACACCAGCCGGACCCCATCTCCTGCCCATAATGTAATGACGTCAAAGGAGAGAGCTAAGGGAATTGTCACGATCCCAAACTTCGTCCCACTCCAGGGACAAAGGTAAGGACACCTGTCAGTCTCTGCAAAGGACATCTTCCTGTAGCATGGTCCCCTTCCCTGATCTTTTTGTCTTTCCTTTTCCCCATTTCCTTTCATAATTACAGTTGAGCCTTAAGCACCATGGGGGTGAGGCAAAGTAATGGTGACCGAGCCCCCGTGCAGTCAAAAACCCATGAGTAATGTTTGACTCCCTTAAAACTTAGCTACTTTTTTTTTTTTTTTTTTACTTGACAACCTTTTTATTTTAGCCTTTATATCCCCTTCCCAGGCTGCCTGGTATCTCTGACCCCACCCGACTCTGGAGGCAGACTGACCCCATCTTGTGCTCTTTTGGGGTGGGGGGCGGAGGAGATAGGCATTGTACCTTTGCAGAGTTGTAAACCTGCACCGGGATTGGGTTCAACACATCACCCCACCAGCTGGGTCTGGCCAGGACGTGGTCTCTGGGCAGCTCCTAACATCCCTAGAGACCCAGAACCTATGGACAAGAGCCCCGTCCCCACCCCCACCACTCAGGACTCGGGAAGGAGGTGGATGGGAAGCATCCAAAGACCTAGTGGCACCTGTCAGGAGAGCAGGACTTGCTGGGGAGAAGGTAGAGAACCTGATGGGATTCTTGAGGTGACTCTGTCTCCAGCCCAGGCTCCCGGACATCTCCCTTCCCTTCCCCCCAGCCAAGCCCAGAGCTGGGGCACCCCATCCCTTCCCACCAGCCAACAAGAATCAAAACCAGTGAAAACACCCAGCTCTGTTGCTGTTGACCAGAAGCCTTACTGATAACATAAACAGTCCACGAACACAAGTGTCGCATGCTCTACGTATTATACGCTCTATAATGGTGACAGAGTAGAGAGACGGTCCCTGGAGGTACACAAAAGCCGCAAGGCACTGGGGGACCAGAATTGGGCAGACACTTGAAGAAAGAGAGTGGAAAGGCAGAGGTATTTGTCTATATTTCTCTCAGTTGTGCCTTAGAGACACTCAACGTGACGTTGGGTCCTTGGGACCAGTCGTGGGGCAGAGAACACAAGAGACCAGCGCCCGGTGTGCCCAGGCCTCGTTCATCTCAGAGTCGGGAGGAAGAGGCTCCGTAAGGTCAAGGCCGGCCATGCCACCACGGAGCAGGGCTGACCTCCCAGGGCCGTTGGCCGTCCCGAGAGCCCGGGCGGCATGAGGCAGTGCCATCAAGTTCAACTCCCTGGCGACACAAACCGATGAGAAGACGGCATATGTGTGCCACATTTCAAAGAAGCAAAGAAAGCCACCAGCCCCGGTGAGCGAAGGCTATACTGCCGATTGGAATAATCAAGCGTCAGAAAAATCAATTCTACCAGGAACAGAAGACATAAAGAACCCTGAACTGCCCGCTGTGAGTTGGGGATTGATTCTGCACAGGTTTCCCCACGAGAGAAATCCGTGCCGGGAATTAGAGGGGGCAGAACAACCATGAGCCGATATAACAGCTTGTGTGCCTCGTGAGGAAGTTGTAAAGACAGCGCTTCTGAAAAGGATTAAAGAATACAGGCTTTTGGGGCGCTTGGGTGGCTCAGTCAGTTGGGCACCTGACTTCAGCTCAGGTCACGCTCTCATGGTTCGTGAGTTCGAGCCCCGTGTGGGGCTCTGCACTGACAGCTCAGAACCCGGAGCCTCCTTTGGATTCTGTGTCTCCCTCTCTCTCTGCCTCTCCCCCACTTGTCTAATATAATTAAACATCCCCCAAAAAAGTTTTTAAAGAAATTGAAAAAAAAAAAAAGAATACGGGCCTTTTACTAACGCCTACTGTCAGCGAATAGAGAAAGTTCTGAAAGAAGTTGCCCAATAGTCTTGGTAGAAACATTCACAGGAGAGGAAAGGAGGGAGGCAGAAGAAATTATGACCCCGGCGGTCACGTCGGATGTCGGCTACCGGGGAAAATCATCACACACATCGAGGGTCGTCTAAATGCCCCAAAGGCTAAATCCCCATCCTGTTTATTTGAATCCAGCTGCGTTAAAAACGTGGCTTCGTGCCCCCTCTCTCCTACCCCAAATGCCCCGCTGGTAAAGAGAAATACTGCTAACTGGATCTGCTTGAACTTTCAGTGTGTTTCTACCTGCACCGCCCACAGAATATATGAGAAGAATGCCAGAACATCCCTCGCGTTCCCACACGAAATCCCTGAGACAGAAGGCCCATCTCGAGGGTCCTACCGTTATGACGGCCACCCCCGGGTCCTGGAGCTGCTCCCCAACCAGGGTTTGATAGAATTCTTTTTTACCTCCTTCCTTTGGCTCCCCTTCTTCTCCCCTACATGCTGGCACATTTATTGCTCTCGGTGTGCCCTGCCCGGATGCCCAGGCTGTTCACTTCCCCGGGGCCACCCTTCGTGTCTCTGCAAAGCACCAGCAGCTGGGCCTTGCTCCAATCTTACGCCCTTAGGACCAAGCTTGCTACAGGGTGACGAACGAAATTAAGAGTGGGTTAATGGGGATGGTTTAGGGATGGAGAGTCTGTTGGGAATCTCACATTGGAGACGCTGCCTGTGAGTAAGGTTGACTCAGATGGCAGGTGTTTCTTACGGTTCGACGCAGGGCGAAAGTTGTGGCTTCGTTAGCGGCCCCATGTACGTGTATTAGAGACACAAAGGAGGAAGTCTAACTCAATATCTCTATTAGGTTCTACTTAATATCTCATTTATCTCATTACTGATCTTTCAAAGGGAGGGATGGCAGTGAATTAAGCTCACTTGTGCGAATCCCTACATATTATCACCAAAAATTATCGTGTTGGGTAATACATTTATTTGGCTGTAAATTACGGAATTGATTTTGCTGAAACGTAATTAGGCGTGCCTGTAAAATCCATACACTGCAGCTTATGTACTGAGAAAAATTATATGTAATAGGTGTACTCTTGAAAAGTCATATATAAATACAAATAGGTACTGGATTTTTTTTTCAATTTTTTTTCTTATGTTTTATATTTGAGAACGAGACAGCGAGTAGGGGAGGGGCAGAGGGACAGAGACAGAATCTGAAGCAGCCTCCAGGCTCTGAGCTGTCAGCACAGAGCCTGACGTGGGGCTCAAACCCACAAACCGTGAGATCGTGACCTGAGCTGAAGTCAGACGTTTAATGGAGGGAGCCACCCAGGCGTCCCTAAATAGGTCCTAGTTTTAAACGCACTAAGGAATATCACTGTTTAAACAAAGCCTATAATTATGCCTATTAAAGAGTGATGATCCTTTATAAAATGATTAATCACCTCTAAATTTAGAATCTTGAAGCTGTTATTTATGGTACATTTCACCTAAATGTGCATACACGCTGTAACTACATACGTATGTGGGCATGTGTATACATACGTACTATGTGATATATGGTAGCTTCAGAGACTTAGGGAAGTGGTGAATTTCTCTCCTCTGGTCCTTGCTTTTTTTTTTTTTTTTTTTTTAATTCCTGCCCTGGGAACCATCCAGGTCCTACTGAAGGCCGGTTTATTTGGCTCCCCAACCTTCCATAAGAAGGATGCTCCCTGGGGACAGGTCACACAAACAAATCAGTCTTCCTCCCCATGGCCGGTAATTACAAAGAAGTAGGACCTCGTGGAAACGGAGTCCTATTGTTATAACATTTCCTTCCCTGCAAATTGTTCTTCTCATTTTGCTTCTGATTATGTCTGGGATCGGGGAGCCCTGAGCGGACCATTTCAG